>NC_092857.1:48339730-48694730 GCF_039878825.1 Excalfactoria chinensis
TATCTAAGTTGTTTGGACAATTTCCTTCCATCCTCTTATGTGGTCCCATAATGTTCTTAATCTGATTTTTGTGCTTGTCAAGTGCAAATAAATAATAATATTTAGGGCAAGACCTGACTGGGAATTCTCCCACATAAAGGTTTTTAAATAATATAAACAAATTCAAACCAGTAGACATTCTTACATATTGCTTATGGGACATATTTAAAATTAAAATTAAAAACAAAAATTAAAGCAGGAATTGTCCTTCATTCTTTTATAAGTTCACTCCTCAGAAGATTTATCTGTCAGTTTTCTGGACATCTAACTTAGATTTTCTGAGATTACTACTAGAGAACTAAGAATGATTTTATTTCTGTTGACTATTGTTGTTTCCCATTATGTCTGATCTCAGAGGTTCTGAGCCAAACAAACAAACAAACAAACAAACAAAAATAAACATGACATCACCTGTATGGTTTAGCACTCTGAACATAAAGAACAGCCTTTAGCTTAAGAGCTTAAGATAATGGGCTCTAAAGTATCTGTACTGGCTTAGTGAAATTTAAGGAAATTTAAAGTAGTATGGATCATTGTCAGCATTACCAAGTGAAGATAAGCCACAGAAAGATTGTGAACATCTGTTTTAATAGTCAAACTCATTTCCAAATGAAATCTGTTTTATTTTGATGTTATTGTTTCTTTTTTCCCCACTCCACACCTCCTTTACCCTTTACTCCCAAGCTTAACCCCCAAGATGATTTTTCATGCTCTTTTCAGTTTTAATTTTGCTCTCCAAATTTTGCTGCCAAGCAGTGAGAGCCCACGGGGACCCCTTACTGCAAGGAAGACCTCAAGACACGGAACATGTTCAGAGAAACTAGTGAGGGGTCTGAAGCACATGTCCTATGAGGAACAGTTGAGGGAATTGGGATCTCAGTGGAGGCATATCGACCTCCACAGCTAACTGAAAGGAGGTTGTGGTGAGGTGGGGTCAACTTCTTTTCCTGCACAACTAGTGATTGGACTAGAAGGAATGGCCTTGAGTTGCGTTCAGGCCAAATGTTAGGAAAAACTTCTCATATGGTCAGGCACTGCAAAGGGCTGCTCAGAGAGGTGGGGTATTTAAAAAAATGTGTAAATGTGTTACTAAGGAACAGGTTTTAGTGGGCAGCATTGATGGTAGGTGGACAATTGGACTAGATGATCTGGATGGACTAGATGAGTCTTTTCCAACCTTAATGACTGCATTATCCTACAAGTATAAAAAATTTCATGAGCTTAGAAATCACATTCTGCATTATTTAATAGGTAATAGGTTCTTAGAGGTGTACAGAAGTTCTACAGAATGATTTTAATCACAGTCAGATTCAATAAATTATTGGCTTGCTACTTAAATGATTCAAAACGCATGGTTTTGAAGATTTCCATTCATTTGTTGACCACTCTTGCTGTATTTCTGAGGCCCACAATTAAGCAATTTTGGCATTTTTCCACAGGTGGTAAAAAAAAAAAAAATTGCAGATTGAATCCCTGTATGTGAATGATAGGTATAACTTCATTTTCCCCCATCTCATCTGAAAAGTATATAAGCAGCAGAATATTTCATGAAAGATAGGAGAGAAAAATAAATAAATAAATAAAAATTAAAAAAGGAAAGCTTAAAATCATTTATCCTGGGTATATTTTCTAAATAAATGACTGACTCTAATGCAATTTTTGAAAAGGAAAACAGACAGCTATGTCCCAGAGAGGTTTATATATGACATGTGTCTGATAAGTAGAAAGGCCACAGCTGTCTGTGGTCCCCTATTCGTTAACTCCCTGTATTTCTTTCCAGACAAGGGAATTGTCATCTGAAAAACAACTCAAAGACCAAGTGAAATTCTCAGCAGTTTCAAAGACATAATGAAGATGTCTAAGCTTAGATTGTACTTCACCATTAAGAGCTCAGTTCTGAACCATTATTAAAAAGTACTTATCTCTGTGCACAGAATTTATACAAGCATTATGGTCAATGTTCTCTTACTTTAGTGCTCATTTTTATGTAGTAATCAGCATGTTGAATCTGTACTACTGTAGCTTAATTATCAGCATTTGGATAACAAGTATTAAAATGACAGACCCAGTACATGCTTGAAATCTCTCTTTTACTAACAGAAGAAGGTCACTCAAATGATTCAGAATTAGTAATAAAGCACATATTTGTTCTCCAAATACTAATAATTAAGCTTCAACAATGTAGATTCAACAATTCTTCATTAGACCTGATAATTTCAATTGTTACAGACAGGTTGTGAATCCTCAGAGATAGATCCAGAGATGTAGGTCTTGTTCAACACATCAAAGTGACCACTAAAGTAAAAGAACCTTGACAGAAATGCTTCTATAAACTCTGTGCAGAGATACTAGAGAGACAGGTACTTCTCAAAGACTTTTCAGATCTAAAGCACATAGTAGCTCAAGATTATTAAACACACAATTCCATGTTTTTCTTCGACAAAGAACAAGATACCTTCCGGTAGTAGGTTGCACTGTTTGAGCACAACAGAACTGAAATAGAAATCATAGAATCATAGAATTACCCAGGTTGGAAAAGACCTTGAAGATCATCAAGTCCAACTGCAGCCTAACCAGTAGCCTATCTCTAATTAAAAAAAAAAAAAACAAAAAAAACAAAAAAAAACCAACAACAACAACAACAAACCTCTGCTAAATCATATTCCTGAGTACCACATCCAAATGCCAAATGTCTCTTAAACAATCCAGGGATGACGATTCAACCACCTCCCTGGGGAGCCCATTCCAGTACCTAATCACCTGTTCTGTAAAGAAGTTCTTCTTAATATCCAACCTAAACTTGCCTTGGCGCAACTTGAGGCCATTTCCCCTCGTCCTGTCACATGTAACTAGTGAGAAGAGACCTGCTCCACTCTCACTGTAAGAACCTTTCAGGTACTGGAAGAGAGCGATAAGGTCTCCCCTCAGCCTCCTCTTCCTCAGACTAAACAGCCCCAGCTTCCTTAGCCTCTCCTCATAGGGCTGATTCTCCAAGCCCTTAACGAGCCTCTTTGCCCTTCTCTGGACCTGCTCCAGTACCTCCATGTCTTTCACTTGAGGTGAGGTCTCACCAATGCCGAGTACAGGGGCAGGATGACTTCCTTAGTCCTGCTCACCACACCATTCTTGATACAAGCCAGGATGCCATTGGCCCTCTTGGCCACCTGGGCACACTGCTGGCTCATATTCAGCCGACTGTCCATCAGCACACCGAGGTCCCTTTCCGTCTGGGAGCTTTCCAGTCACACTTCCCCAAGCCTGTAGGGTTGCCTGGGGTTGTTGTGAAAAAAATGAAGGACCCGACACTTGGCCCTATTGAAACCCATTCCGTTAACCTTGGCCCATTGATCAAGTCTATCTAGGTCCCTCTGTAGTGCCCTTCTCCCCTCAGGCAGATCAGCACTCCCTCCCAGCTTAGTGTTGTCTGCGAACGTACTGAGGGTGCACTCAATCCCCTCATCCAAATCATCAATGAAGATGTTAAACAGAAGCAGCCCAAGCATGGAGCCCTGGGGGACGCCACTTGTGACCGGCTGCCAACTGAATTCCACTCCATTGACCACAACTCTCTGGGCCCGGCCATCCAACCAGTGATGGATCTAACCATGATAGGTTGTGAAAACATTAGTCACTAGTTATGTATTTATTTTATGAAAACATGAATTAATTCCACTTCTATTCTCCAGATGTATCTTCAACCTTAGTTTAATCTTCACATTAATACAAGATCCAGACATAAGAACTGTTCTACAAAACTACAAAAGAGTAATATGTTCACGTCAGCAGATGAGAGTATGGAAATATCTGGCCTGTTATTGAGTCAGTCTTACATGTGGCACTTCAAAATCAGTCTCTTACACTGTGATTAAGAGGATCCTCAAGTATAATCGGTCAGTGTTGTGTTCAACATAAATAAATTCTAGATACCATTCTACCTTTCACGATCCCTGCTGTCAAGGAGGACACATCGCCTCCACAGATGAGCAGAAGTTTCAAGAGTGACTACATCATGGAACTTCATGTCTAAAACAACAGGTCCAGGAGACTAAATATGTCACTATTTTTGGTGTTTAAATTCTCACAGTTATTTCCACCATGATCATCATAACATGTATATACACACACCAAAAAAAGAAATTAGGTAGCTGAACAGATGTTTCTTCAAAGTGCCTTCCTTCTATATGATTAACCAAGAAGTTGAGTACTTCCAAAGTTATATACATACACAATGGATTGGTTCATTCCTCATCTCTGGAATGCAAAAGAGTTTAGGCAACAGCTAAGACCCAAACACCTCAGGCCTAAGCACTTCAGACAAAAAAATTTCCACAAAAGATCTTTCAAGTCCTCGCATAGGGAATCCAGTTTTGGACATGGCCAGTGTCAAGCAGCCACTGGAACACATATACAAAACATAACCCTCCATATAAAAGTCCTGTGAGAAAATCCTTAAGGACCTGGGAAAACAGTTTAAACTGAACTGAACTGCAGTCTAGAAGTCTTGTATGTTAGCCAGTCATGAATAAAATTCATAATGCAGAAAACACAAAAGGAGTAAGCAATTAAGGAAACTTTGCTAATCTACACAGAATGAATACTCTTGAGAGTAAACATAAGTGAAGGTAATACTCCTCATTGCTGGAATGCAAATAACTGCAGTGGGAAAAGTAAGAATAAAGATGTTCAAGATATATTTCCAGAATCACAGTATGCTTAATAGAAGTATGAGAACTTATCTAAATTCTCTCTGAGATCTCTATTACATAGTAAATATTTTCTCACTTAGGAAGTGTAATATCAACTCTACAAAAGCAGGAAAACAAACAAACAAACAAACAAAAACAAAAACAAAACCAAAAACAAACAAACAAAAAAACCCACCACTTAAATAGTTTTCTAATAGTAGTCAAATGATTGCCGAAACCAGTTCTGTATTATATAAACCAAATTCAGAACTGCTTAAAGAAGGTCCAGCTCAGCTTATGTTAAGAAAATTGTGCAGGTTTGATTTTAGTCTGTTTTAATCGCTGTAGAAGTATCATCCTCTATAATCAGAAATGAAAACTAACTTTTTCATCTAAATTTTCCCTGTTGAGAAAATAAGCAGCATTGATCTCTACTGGGATATGTGCTTTCCAACTTAAGAAATAATTTCAGTGTTTCATTTTTGTTAGTGCTTCCCCACATCATCAGAAAATATTTGCAAAAGAAATACATCTCAGAACTTGTTGCCGAGTCAAATGTATTTGAACAAATATATAAAAGGTACTATAAGTTAAAAAATATGTATGTATAGGGTAAGAAAAGAACTGTGCATGAAGAGAAATGGTACAAAAGGTACTGAAAAGCCAAAAGTTAGGTATTGGAATAAAAAAAAAAGGGGGGGAAGGGAGGGTCCCTTTGGAGAGAAGGTTTGCAAAGTTAACAGTAACAAAAGTATTCTTGTGGCATGTTCTTAACCACTAATGAAAGCAGCATGTGCTTAAAACGTAAATAGTTTGGCCCCAAAGGCCAATGTATTATGCTACTACACTACAATGCCTGCCTATATAACACATATCTGTATAAATAAGACACGGTAGAGAACCTAAAGGGCTCTTCTTTGTTCCTTGAGGCTGATGTCATTGCTAACTCCGTGGCAACAGCAAAGCAGATTTAGGCTTCCAATGAACTGAATTCATAAATCAATTTATTGCTGGCTGGAATAATCTAGTAGAAATAGTACTATGTAGCATTAAAAATTAAAACAAAATTAAGCTAAATTGTAGACACCAGACTTCTAAGAAATGGTCCGGTATTTTTGCTTTCAAAAAATCCATACCTTCCATTTTGTACCCTTTTCCTATATTTGTTTACAGAAATAAGATTCTTAATTGCATAATAAATTAGATATATATATTTAGTTATATATTGTAAACTTGTTTCATTGATTGCTTTTTTTTTTTTTCTTTTAAAGCAATTTTGATAGTTTATTAATGGTAGTTTCAGTCATTTTCTACCTTGACTTGTGGACTTACAACCTTATTCATAAGTAAATAACTGTTTATTAAATATAAAGAACTTTGGTTCAAAAAGAAGATGCTAAAGGTAGGAAAATCAGTAGAAAACAGAGCAATCAAATTACATTTTTAAATGACAGTGATGAATACTGTGGAAGACATATCTCTATTATTATCACTGATATATCATTGATTTAAAATTTCTATGTTTTCAAAATGTATGCATCTGAATATAGTAGTCCGAAGTGTTTAGCTTATAGTTTCTAATACAATGAAAAAACAAACAAACAAACAAACAAACAAACAAAAAAAAAAAAAAACCTAGCTTAATGCAGTTTACATGGCTTTTTATTTCTTGCAGTTATACTGAGTGTCTAACAAGGATGAATACACTTTCTCTGTTACTACAATTTCCACTTTCTCCTTTGTTCTGGAGCTGTTTTTGTATAATTATAATTTGTAAGAAAACAGAAGTATCCTGCACATTTCTTTTAGTAGAAGAAAGAAAGCTCAGAAAATAGATATGAGATATTTGTTAGTATTTTTTTTTTCTAATACAATGGAAATAAGAGAGTAACTTATAGCTATATGCTTTGTCTTGAAAATAAAATTCAGCATCACTAAAAGAAAAAAAAATACTTTTTTTTTAATGTGATTTCAAGCACTATTTCAATTTTATATTTTTTCATTACACTTTATTCAGCATTCACCTTAGAAATTGTATTTACATTGTCTAATCTTGGATTTTTTTCCTTTACCACAACAACAAATACGACGAATACTTAACCAGTGTCTTGGAGCCAGTCCAGAGGAGGGCCACTAAGATGATTAGAGGGCTGGAGCACCTCTCTTACAAAGAAAGGTTCAGGGAACTGGGCTTGTTTACCTTGGAAAAGAGAAGGCTCATTGGAGACCTCATTGTGGCCTTAAAAACTTAAAAACAGGGTGGGCAATGGCTGTGGGCAGCTGGGCAATGAGGGTGGGTATTGATAGGACAAGGGGCAATGGTTTTAAACAAAGACTGGGGAGGTTTAGGTTAAATATTAGTAGGAAGTTTTTCACACAGAGGGTGGTGATACACTAGAATAGGTTTCCCAAGAAGGCTGTGGATGCCTCACACCTACAGGCATTCAAGGCCAGGCTGGATGTGGCTCTGGGCAACCTGTTCTAGTGGCTGGTGACCCTGTCCATGGCAGGGAGGTTGAAACTAGATGATCTTTGAGGTCCATTTCAAACAAGGCCATTCTATGATTCTGTGGTCTCACATAACATCCTTCTGTCCAAAATGGAAAAATATAGATTTGACTGACAGACTGTGTGATGAGTAAGGAACTGGTTGTGAGATTGTACTATGAGAGTAGTGTTGAATGGATCAGTGTCCAGATAGAGATCAGTGATAAGTGTTTGTCAGGGTTCTATAGTGGGATCAATGCTCTTCATCTTCATCAATTATAACAACAATAAATTCAAATGCACTGGCGTGTGGAATCAAACTGTATAACCAGAACTAGGTTATAAAGCAGGTATGTGTTTATTCAGCACTGGCACATGGAAGATCACTCCTCCTGTCATGTGCACTGATAGACAGGAGCATTAGAAAGTTATAGAGCAAGCATATAGATATTCAAAAATTTCCAAAAAATCATTAACATATTCCTTGTTTTTCCTTGAACTCATTTACATTTCATCCCTCTTAGTGACGTATGTGCAGTCCGTAGAGGGGGTCTCGCTCCAGTGGTCGTTGGGATGAAGTCAGAAGTCTTCCTCATGTTGACCTTCTTTCTTCAACCCACCTACTTTACTCAAACCAGACAAAACCAGTTTCTTTGGCTACCTTTCCCTTATGTTTGCCCAGATGCATTGTCTTGAATACAGAAATGTCGACATGTCCCACTGGTCCTTTTCTTCTGACATTCCCCAAAGCCTAGGATACTTAATCTTCATGTGAAAGGCCCCTATTTACCTGATTCCTACTTTCAGCACTCTCAGAATAGTTTGCTGAGACTTAGATAGGCTCAAGCAGTGGGCCCAGGAGAACCTCATGAGGTTGAACAAAGCAAAGTGTGATATCTACGATGTCCAACACACCCTCACAGTTCAGAAAGCCAACTGTATTCTGGTAACATGGTCAGCAGGCTGCAGGAGATGAACCTGCCTCTCAACTCTGTGCTGATAAGCCATCACCAAGAGTACTGAATACAGATGAGGAGTCTTTAGTACAGGAGAGACGGGGACCTGTTGGAGAGTGATGAGGGGACAACCACGGAAGTAGTCTTGGGGATAGGAAAGTAAAGAATGATTGGCTTTTAAGTCAACTTCAAGTCTCTGTTGTCTATTCGATACGATGATTAAATTGAATAAACAGATTTTTGAAAATGGAAAAGGTTCTATTATAAAAAAAAATATATCAACTTGAACACTTCCGCTTCTTATCAAAGTAACTATTTTCATTAAAGCATGCTGATTGTTATGAAAGGTACTGCAACCTAGAAATCGTCATTTTATAAAAGCATATTCTAACGGAAGTTTCCAGTCAGCTCCAACATGTATATGCATTACAATCAAGTAATATGAATGTACACTGTTTTGAGGAAAAAATAAAAGAAAAAAAAGACATTTTTAAACATGCAGTGAGTATATTTTTTTTTCTCTTGTGATATTTCAATTTCTTAATATTTCAGAAAAAAAAAAAAAATCCCAACTGTGATTTAAATGCAATCCAGTCTAGAATGGTTAATTTAGTAACTTTGATTTTAAAGGATAAAAACTTTCATTTTAAGATTACAAATATTGCTATTATAAGAGTGAATGTTCCCAAGAATTCTTGCCAGCTCAAGATCTAGACAAAATAATATTTTTTGTAATAAATGGAAAACATTCAGATGAGACAAAACAGTTAAATGTTCTCAACCATATAACTCAACTTTGAAATAAGTTCAAATAGAGCAAGTAATCCATACCTCCACTTCCAATATGAAAAGTTGAGAATTTATCTTTGACATTATTGTACTTTATTTTAAACCCTGTTTTCTATAGTAAGAGTAGTAAAACATCTTTATTATGATTTTAAAGCTCATAATGTCTAGGCAAAGGCCTGTTAAAATAATTGATCTATTAATTAATTTATTTATTTTTTATCCTTAACTGTTATTTCTTTCTTAAAAGTGCAAATTTTAGTATTCATTTATTTGCAGATTTTTATTCCTGGGATTTTGTTTGCATGAAAGCATATATATATATATATATAAACTGTCTTGTGCACAGTGAGATGAATAATGAAGATGACTTCTTCATGATACAAAACAATTTTTTTTTTTAACTTAGTCTTTACAGGATTTATGTGAGCAAATACATTTCTGAAATACTAAGTCATTAAACAATATATTTAACATTGCATCACTTCAGCATTATTGCCAAGTACATTAGTATATGATTGAATTAGGTAAATGTTCAAGATAGACCAGTTTTGCAGCTAGTAATTCCTATCATGCAAGGTATACTTCATTAGATCCACACAGTAAAGCTGTTTCTACCTGCTTCTCCATACTGTTAACCATACTGTTTATGATAAAGATATTAAATTTGAGCTATGACTACAGGAATACTAGGGGTAACAGAAAGCATCTGGACATGACTTGGCAGGAGCAGTCTGACAACTCAGAAACCCGATATAGGGGCACAGCAATCTCTGCATGGATTATGCCAGTGTTGAATAGTTAACTCATTCAAGAAAAGGCCACATATTGACCTCCAAATTTCTGTACTATCATCTTCTCTCTCCAACCTCTCTCCAACCACAGTTTGTTGACTGCAATTATTATTGAACAAAGCTCTCCAATCTCTGAGTCTGGAGATTCCTTTACAAGGGATTTATTCTTGATGGATCACTATGGATTATACCATTGCCACCTGCTAGTACATCAAGTTCACTGAAAATTTTAGACAAAAAAACCTCCTGATTATAAAAACATGCAAAGTTTAGGACAGTGATATTCTGGAATAACTTTTCCTTTATCTGAAGTCACAAATTTTTGTACAAGTTAGAGTGAAATAAGGTATCTTTTACAGAGGTGGTTCAAATATTTGCATATTAAGGACAAAAAAAGTATAGGTATTAGTGGGCTCTAATTTCTTCCTTGCAAAAATTTTAATATTCACTTAGTAGAAGTCTTAAAATAATTTCATATACAGAGACATGCGCATCTTCCAACAGCTATACCTTATTATGTTCTAATAAGTAAACAAACAGATATTGTATTCACAATTCTAGAATGTGGCCACAGTACTGAAACTATGAGCTGGCTTTTTTAGTTCCTTTGCTGCTTGCTAAAATAATATCTTTCAGCTGAAGAAATATAAACAGAACTCCATGCATTCTACATATATTGTTCACTTTTTTTTCTTTTTTTTTTTTTTCTTTTTTCTTTTTTTTTTTTTTTCCTGCACAGACTTTAAACTGTTGGTTTCATTGAAACTAGAATTAATATCATTCATATCTCTAATACATGAAATTTCATGGCAGCATGGCTGTCAAGGGAAATTCTTGATGTCTTTTTATTGATTTCTTTTTATTTTTTAAAAACTTAACTTTGAAGTTTCAACAAAAATAATTGTTTTGATATATTATCAGCTTATCTGTATTCCAACGAGATCTGTTTCTTACTTCATTTTACTTACGTGTCCTTTGCTTCCCTTCCCATATTAAGTAGATATTCTTAAGGAAATAGATTCATCTGCTCTTCCTATCCTAACACTGTCTAAGCTGGATCTTCCCTGATCCAGCTTGAATATTCTATACCATCTGCCTCTCCTGGATCATTCTACCTATGATTTTGGTGTATTCACAGGCAATATTCTAGTAACATTTTACACTATCTTGTATTTTAGAAAGTACCCAACAGACTTTGAGGGTAAATTTGGATTATAATGTGGATTTTCTGTTCACTACAATTGAAGAATAAATGATCCGAAATATGCTGCATAATAAACGTTGTTGAGCTTTGAGTGAAGAGACATACACACAATAGCTTCTCAGGAAATAGAGACGCTTAATATTTCTTCACATTACTGCTAAAATGGACAGTAATCTTAGAGACTTTTTGCAATATCTGACCACCTCCAATTCTGCGAGATCTTCAGATTAAGATCTAGAAAAGACAAGGTATGCACATTACAGACCTCATTACAATTACATGGAGAATAATTAAAATCAGACTAACCTAGACACATACCATATGAAGATCTCTACATGAATACCAGAAATTTTCTCTTTTTAAATAGAAAATAGATCTGTACACAGATCCGTCTGTAGGTGATTGGTCTCTACATGACAAGATCAGGAATACTTTTAGGACAACTAGAATAAGAAGAAAACAATTATTTATTAATAAATGCACTGTACCAATGTTACTAAAGATACATATTGGACTCTGACTGTAACTAGCAAATGTATCTTTTTAAAAAAGTTAGAGTAGGAAGAAATATAATTAGAATGGTTTTTTTCCTTTAAAAAAATCTAGAGGACCTTTTTTTTATTTCTAATAAAGACATTTCTTCTATATGACAGAAATGTAGGCAATGTCAGCTTAGCCATATCTTTTGTCTTCAGCAGCATTATGGATATAATGCTTAAATGTTAAGCATACTTAACGCTCCTACAGTCCTAATTCTTTACATGTCTGTAACAGTCAGTTGTAGTCCTTGATTGATTATTTCAGTTCTCATAGAGATTTTTCTACTAGTTGCATTTTCTTAAGGTCATTTTACCTGATATTATACCAACCACATATGGGCTACCTGCATGCTAACTGATCAGTAGCAGGATGAGAAAACATTATCTCCCAGTGTGAACACACAGACATCCACAAATCACACGACTGACAGGCTGTATACTGTGGAGGCCAAGAACACCACTAAGTCAAGGAGATCAAAGAAGCTAAAAAAAGCAGACAAATAGTTGCAATGGAATGATTTAAAATAACTTAAGTAGTTGTGGTCTTTTTAAGTTTCTGGAGACGTTTACAAGACTTTACACACCATATGCGAGACTCATAACTGTCTAGTTATCCCAGTAGATAAAATGTGAAAATGTTTACTGAACTGGAACCAGAATATAAAATTATTAGGAGAATTTATAGTTTCTGAATTCCTGTAGGATGGAAGGTTAGAATCAAAGTTAAGCACTGCCAGAATCAGGCCAATTCTGGACATGATTAGAAACAGAAAATTAAGTATTATGGGATTATGGCTGCTTAACCCTAATCAGTGGTTATGAAATACAAGGCCTTGCAAGAAACAAATCAGTCATGAGTCAACTCAAGCATCTGCCTGAAGAATTCCATTCTGATTTAGTAGGATGCTAACATTTCTGCAGTGTGCATTCAGTCACAGAGATATCAGCAACATTTCAGGATTCAGACATATCAGGGCACTAACAATCTCAGAATATTTTTTGTTATAGGACTTCATACAGGATGGTACTTAGCACAGCAGAGGAGTAGGGACATATGCACCACATGAGAGGCCTACCTGCAATCCTTGCCCAAGCATGCCAACCATACAGTCCCATTAAATCTATCCCGGATCACTCAGTGTGTCATGTGTGTTGATGTCACATACTCTAAAGTATGGAAGTCTCAGACAGATTCTCTCAAGCTGTCAATGGCAGTCAATTGGACACAATGTTTAGCACCTTTTTTATTGCACTAAGCCAAGTGAGGTTACGAGGAGGAAAAGCAGTGGTTATGTATGCATGCGTAGCACTCCTTCAGTGGTTATGTATGCACGCATAGCCCTCCTTCAGAGCAAAGATGCTTTCCCAGATGTAATCTACTTTGTTTCCCAAGCCTATCGACACTACAATAACAACTATAAGTTACCACAACACTGGGACAGCTATGCACTTGTTTCCCATGGCAGTAGTTTCTAACAGATCCACCTACTATGACTGATCCAGTGTTATTAAACAATATATCTAGGAACAATCTAGTTATACCATCAGTAAAAGACATTTCTCCTCTTGAAACCTATTTTTATTGCTTGAAGATGGCACTTCTTAACTCCCCTTCTTAGTCCCAACACCCTCAGTATAATTTTTCTTATATACAGATTATAAGTTCTCGGTTTAGGCATGTAGATAACTTGGTTTTATTTGTTATTATCCTTAGTAGATATTATTTTCCTGCTTGACTTGCAGTTTATCAGCATAAAACAATAGTTGTTCCTTTTTTCTATTTTTCTTCTACCTGAAACATGAGAACTTTTAAGTCCTGTGATTGTGAGCTCACCCTCACCAGTGTCTAAGCACCAAACAACAACTTACCTATTCCTCCAGCTTCCAATTGGACAAGGGAGAAAAGAAAAAGAGCAAAAAAGAGAAATCTTTTAAGTCGAAATAAAGACAGTTTAATAAACAGAAGAAAGGGGTGACCAGCAGAGTGCCCTGTCACCCTCAAAGTAAACAAGGTTTTTCTCAAGTTCAGATTGAACTTTCTGTGTTCAAGCTTGTGCCCACTGACCCTTTTCATGTCATTGGGTAAGAATGAAAAAAGCCAGGACCCTTGCACTTGACAAGAGGTCTTTGAGCATTGATGAGATTCCCTCTCACTCCTCTCTTCTCCAGGCTGCACAGCCGAAAGACTCTCACCCTTTCCTCAAAATGGATCAGGCCCTCATCATCTTTGTAGTCCTCTGATGGATTTTGATGGATATCAAGAAAGATAGTGCCCTATCTTTCTTGAACTGGGGGAGACCAGAACCAGACACAGTACTCCAGATGTCGCCTCAACAGCAAACTGTAATCTGTAATATCAGCAAACTATCTGAGGGTGCAATCTGTTCCTTCATCCAGGTGACAGATGCTTATTAAAAAAAAAAAAAAATTAGACCTCAGGGAGCACTGCTAGCTACAGGCCTCTAACTAGACTCTATGTCAGTGATCACAATCCTCTGAGCTAGGCCAGTCAGCCAGTTTTCAGTCCACCTCACTGTGCATAATTCCTGTCCAGGTTATCAACAAGAATGCTATGGGAAATGGTGTTAAAAGGCAAGCTGAAGTCAAAGTAAACACCACTGTTTTCCTCTAATCTACATAGCTTGCTACGACATCACAGAAGGCTATCAGATTGGCAAATTATGATTCCACCTTTTTGAAAATATGTTGCCTACTCCTGTTAACCTTCTTGTCTTCCACTTCCTTGGAAATTATACCCAGAATAAGTCATTTCATCACCTGCCCGGACATGGAGGTGAGGCTGACTAGCCTATAGTTTCCTGGCTCCTTCACCCTGCTTTTTTGATGACAAGAGTGCCATTGGCTTTCCTCCATTCTTCAGGCACTTCTCCCATTCTCCATGATTTTTCATAGATTTTCAGCAAGCACTTCTGCCAGCAACATCAGCACTTATAAGCGTACCCATCAGGGCCCATGAACTCATGTCAATCCTGCCTGGATGATCTGTAAACAGATACTCCTTGACCAAGAGAAAGTCCTTCTTTTACCAGACTCTCTGTTATCTCCAAAGTCTGGCATTCCTAAGGGCCAATCTTAGCAGTAGAGGCTGAAGTTCACAGAAAAGGCATTTGGTATCTCCACCTCCTCAATGTATTCTGTTTGATACCAGGGCACCTATCTCATTCAGCCGCAGATTCAGTTTTTTCTCTAGTCTTCCTTTTGCTAATATTATAATAAAGAAAAAATATATACAAAATAAAGAAACTTTTCTTGATTAGTGGTAACCAACATGGCTTCACCAACAGCAAGTCATGCCTAACAAACTTGGTGACCTTTTATGATGGAGTTGCAGGGCCAGCAGATAAAGGAAGAACAACTGATACTATCTACATGGACTTGTGCAAAGCATTTGATACAGTCCCACACAACATGCTTGTCTCCATATTGGAGAAAAATGGATTTGATAGATGGACCTCTCACTGGATAAGGAATTGGCTAGATGGCTGCTCTCAGAGTTGTGGACAACATCACAGTGTCCAAATGGAGATGAGTGAGAAGTGGCATTTCTCAAGGATCAGTGCTTTGATCAGTGCTATTTAACATCTTCATAGGTGACATGGACTGTGGGATTGAATGCAGTCTCAGCAAGTTTGCAGGCAACACCAAACTGGGCGATGCTGTCAAATTCCTAGAGAGAATGAGCGCCACTCAGAGAAACTTGGTTGGCTTGAGAGATGGGCTATGCCAACCTCATAAAGTTCAACAAGGCTAAGTGCAAGGTCCTGCACCTGAATCAGGGCAACTCCAAGCACAGATACAGGCTGGATGAGAGCAACACCAAGAAGGATTGGGAGCTTATGAAGAACTCAAAACAAGCTGGCAAGTGCACTTGCAGTCCAAAAGGCCAACCATATCCTGAGCTGCATAAAGAGAAACATAACCATCCAGTCAAGAGAGGTGATTCTTCTCATCTACTATGCTCTTGGTTCTGGGGCCTCCAGCACAAGAAGAATATCAAGTTGTTGGAAGGTGTCCAGAAGAGGGCCATAAAGATGATCAGAGAACTGGAACACCTTCTCTACAGTGACAGGCTGAGAGAGTTGAGGCACTCCAGGCTGGAGAAGGCTCCAGGGAGACTTTACAGCTGCCTTTTTAGTACCTGAAGGGCGCCTACAGGAAAGATGGGGAGGGACTTTTGATAAGGGCATGTAGTGACAGGCCAAGGGGAAATGGCTTTAAACTGGAAGAAGGTAGGTTTAGACTAGATATTAGGAAGCATTTCTTCACTGTGAGGGTGGTAAGACACTGGAAAAGGTTGCCCAGTGAGGCTGTAGACGTCCCATCCCTGGAGGTATTTATGAACAGACTGGATGGGGATTTGTGCAATACAGCTTAGTTCCCTGCCTATAATAGAGGAGGTGGAACTAGATGACCTTAAATGTCCCTTCCAATGCAAACCATTTTATGATTCTACGATTGTTATCCTTGACCTCCCTCAACAGATTTAATTTCACATGCATGTCCTGATAATGTCGTATACTTATCCCAAGGGGTCAGATCCTTCTTCCACATTCTGTAAACTTCTTTTTTTTCCATTTGCATTCCTCCATGAGCTCTTTGCTCATCCATGCAGGTTTCCTACAACCTGTGTCTGATTTCTTATTCTTAGGGATGCACTTGAGCTTGATGGAAGTGGTGTTTGAATGTTAACTTGCTCTCTTGGGCCTCCTTGCCTTCCAAAGGCCAAACTCAAATAGGTTTTTGAAGTGGTCAAAGTTGGCTCATCTGAAGTCCAGAGATCCAATTTATCACTTTGTTTCTTCCATGCAAAATCTTGAAATCCACTATCTCATGGTTACTGCCATCAGGGCTCCCCCTAGTCTTCACATTCCCAACCAGTTCTTCTTTGTTTGTAAGAATAAGGTCCAGAAGTATATATATACTCTTCGGCTCCTCCATCATATACATCAGAATGTTATCATCAGTGCTCTGGCTATGAATGCTGCTCTAGGCAGCATTGCTTCCCTATCAACTTTCAGCTGTCTACTGAAGACTGTGCTAACTTCTTTCTGACCAGGCTGCCTGTAGTAATCATCCACAAAGGCATCATCCATATTAGCCTGCCCATGTGTTATTATTTGTAAGCTCTTCATTTGTTCATCATTTATCCTTAGTCAGAACTCAATATATTCCAGCTTCTTTCTCCCACAAAGTATAACTCCATAGTCATCCATGACAGCATTTCAATCATGTAAACTGTCCCTCCATGCCTCTGAGTTTACAAAAAGATCATGGCCATGTGATCACACGAAGATCTTTAGTTCTTCCTGTTTATTCCCCACACTGCATACATTGGAATACAAGAATTTCAGGGGAGAAGAGGAAGCAGAGGATGCAGTTTACACTGGTGTCGTGGTTGTGTAATTTTTGCTATTGGTATCCCACATCATGACATCATGTGTAGCACAGAGAACAAGAACTGTGTGTCCCAGAGGACCTCATGGTCAGAGAGTGAAATACTTCACGGAAGTGATGCTTTCTCTCTCTCACTGCCTGGCAGCGGATATGGGTGTGCTTCCACGCCATGGCACCTTCAATTTCAAAGTAGGCTTCTCAGTCTTCAGAAAACTCTCTCATATTTTAGTTGATTTATTAGACTCAATTTCTATTAGATTGTATTATATTGTGTTATCCTGCATTCTGATAGCATAGTTTGTAAAATAAGTTTTCCTCCTTAGATTGTTTCTGCTGCTGTTTGTTTCCTTCAGCCCAGCTGCCATCTCCCTACCTCTTTTACCTTTTGCCTTTCCATATTTTGGGGCTGGGGAACCCATGGGCCTACTGCCCCTCTGTCACAGACATAGATTGACCAAGGTAACTCCGTGACACCCTGGAGGGATGAAAGAGTATGTCTTATAGCCATAAATACTCTGGAGGCCAACTAGCTCATCTCATGGGAAACAGCTAAGGAATACTTGTCACTATTCTGTTGCCCTGTCTCATTCCCCAGTTGGTTGCAATGGTGTGAGCATTGCCATTGTGGACCCTACTCCCCATGTGCTTCAGTTTAAAGACCGTTTCACTAGGTTGACAAGTCTTCAGTCAAAAATAGTTCTGCTTCTACTGGAAGAGTACTTAATGTATTTGTGTGATTTGTATTACATCTTACACAGTAGTAACATACACTTTTATTTACATATAAAGTATAATAAAGATCTGAAAACTGTTGTGTTTTGTTGTTGTTGTTGTTGTTGTTGTTGTTGTTGTTGTTTTTTACATAGTTACATTTGCAATGTATTTACACACATGATAAAATGAAGAGGAGTTATAACATTCCAAAGTAGTTATCTAAAATGAGATGCAGTTTGTCTAGCTTTTGAACACTTTAATCAACAACCTGGCTACAAGGAGAGAATGCAGACTCAGTATTTTTTGGATGTTATTATGTAGAAGGAATGGTCAAAGTGTTACAGGAGGTAGTTCTGCTTAGGAAGGAGTGAAATTGTTTTCAACAGGTTCTTGTTGCTATCAGTCACAGTATTCACAGGAAGGTCAATAGTCATATACAGAAAGAAAAATGGAGCACACTTAACTGGTGAAGGAGATCTCTGGCTATAATTCACTTAACTGGAGGAAGCAGCCCACAGCCCAGCCTCACTCTACCTCCAGTGGCTAGCCTTTTTACAGGTACAGGGTAGCTCTATTTTGGGTTCACCCTTTCTGGTCACATGGGGAGTGAATGTGCAAGCTGCTTGTGCCCCTTAGCTCAGCTGCTGTCCATGTGCTCAGTCACCAGTTTAAGGTATTAACTAATAGTTTCCCTAGCGGATATCTGCTTGATAGGAGGACTTCAGTACGATGGAAGAATGGGCTGACAGAAACCTCGAGAAATGAAAATGGATAAAACTCCTGCACCTGGAATAGAACAATGAATGCAGCTAGGTGGTCAAATTTCTAGGCTGATTCTTTGCGGAAAAGGATCTAGTTGTTCTAGTAGGTCATTATTTAAACATTAGTCTGCAGCTTCATCTTACATGAAGGCTAAGTGAATCCTGTACTGAATTAGCAAAAGCATAGTTTTAAGCTCAAGGAAAACTATTGCTTACCTCTAATTATCACTGAGGATGCCATTTTCAGCATACTGTGTCTGATCTTGAGTCCCCCGCTGAAACAAATGAGTCAGTTCAACAGAGGAATGCTAGGATGGTTAGAAAGCTGAAAAAGAGTATACTTAATGAGAAATGAAGAAATGAATTGTTGTTTTGAGATTTTAGTAGCCAAAGCAGGAAGTCCTCTATTTTGTGTTATATGTTGCATTTTTATATGTAGTTTTTTTTCAGGAGGTTATGCAGTTGCTACAGGTGAACTGTATCATGAATGTATTTCTCAATAAAATCAACACTATATATATATATATAGTGTCATATATATATATATTGTATATATATAGTGTGTGTATATGTATATGTATACATATACACATAATATTTTTAAATATATATTATAAAATATAAATTATATATACATATATATATATATAAAGGGATTATCTGAGGTACATATATTGTTCAATCATTCAAACATGGGATATATCCTACTACAACAACAACAAAAAAAAAAAAAAAAGGAAAAAAAAAAAAGGATATATAGATATAAAAATAATGATTGCTAACCGCTAATTTGCTATTGAATGTCATTTGCTACAGGGCACTGTCCTTTCTCTGAAAAAATGCCACGTATTGTATCTTGAGGAATGCAAGAGAGGCTCTCAGCACTACTGAGGGTGGCAGAATGTAAATAGGCAGTTCTTACCTCCCCAATTGTGAAAAAGTTGAAAAAGCTAATCCCAGCACTGTCAGAAATGTAAATGCAGATGCAGATGGCTATACCTTCCCACAGCATATTTTATGAAGCACAAACACCACATATTTAGCAACAAAATAATGGATTCGTTATTCTGGATGAATGGCATTTGACAGTGCTTAAGGCAGTTTTATATTACATAAGATAATACAATAATAGCATGAAGAATTTTCTCACACTGTTATTAAAGATTATTTAATACACTCCAGTTGAAACCCATTCCAACGAAAGCTCATTAGAGAAATTATGGGAAGATAAAACTCTGGAATGTGTATTTGTACATGATCTTAAAACCAGCACTTCTTCATCAGCTTAGTGACTGTTAGGTAGTTTTATAGTTCCTTCCCTTCCTTTCTCATCTCTTGCCTTTTCTTTCCATCATAAAGCTAAATTTGGCATCTATGTCATAGTTCTTATCTGATTATAGTACTGAAATAATCAGGTAGATTAGGTCATTCCTAGTGATCTGTTGTCTTCACTACAACACAGTTTTGTTTTAGCAGCAAACTGTGTATTTCAGTTCAGTCTAAAACATTTTCCTCGTTTTTGATCTAAGATACTTAGGCTTGCCAAGCCTCAGTTCATAGAATCATAGAATCATAGAATCATAGAATCATAGAATCATAGAATCATAGAATCATAGAATCATAGAATCATAGAATCATAGAATCATAGAATCATAGAATCATATAATGAAGTGGACTGGAAGGAACTTTAAAGATCTAGTTTCAGTTCTCTCATGAAGAGGTTTGCCCTAGGTCAGGTTTCCCAACCTGGACATGGGAAATCCAGACCATTGCTTGAATCAGACATGGGACATGGAGATAGTGTTAAGTTGGTAGTATAATGATTGGTTAGTTTTGCCAGAAAACAACAAATTGAATGAAAATTCTAACTTCTAATTAATTAATTAAAAAAAAAAAAAAAAAAAGAAAAGAAAAAAAAAAGAAAAAGAAAAAGAAAAAAAGAAAGAAAAGGAAAAAAAACAAAAAAAGAAAAAAGGAAGTAATATTCTCAGGGTACAAGGTCCAACACTGGAAGAACTAGTAAACACACTGGAGCATGGATAGCAGTCCAGAAACCGTGCTAAAGGAAGGCACTGAGTAATGAGCAGTCAGAAAGGCTACAAACAGGCCATTTGTTACTAAAGAAGAAAGAACATCCTCCTTAGTGGGAAAGAAGTTGGAAAACTATGACACTTATGCCCAGTAGCATTGTTTAACTTTTATCTTTTACAGCTGACACGCCAGCATCACAGGACTATAGAAATCATATGACTGGTATCTGGGAAGTCAGTACACCTAGAGTCTCTAAGCTCCAGCAGCCAGGGCATCTATGTCACTTGCATTTGAATAGTTTTACATCTAGTGTCATCTAATGTTATCCTTGTTGTACTGTCCTAATAGCTCAAGACCTTAACATGCAATAGTGTTTCCTCATTTATTTGCCATGTGAAAGAGATACAGTTATTAGAGAGGTGCCAAGAGACAAACAGGGAAGCAAAATACAGCTGGTGAGCTAAAAGATACTGAAGATTAAAGATTCCTCCTTTGGCAGAAATAGAAAGAATAAGGTGACTGGATGGGCAGAATTAATTTAAGTATTACAATTAACCTCTAGTTACTAGTGCTTAAATATTTTTTTTTTCCTCTCCAGATCTCTTCTCCTGTCTCTTTTCTGCTCATAGAATGGGACTTATTAGTAGCACATATCACAAGTAAGCCAAGAGATTCCATTTTGTCCTTTTTCCAAGTATTTCAAATAATAGCAGCAATGGAGATTCAGAGAGACCCTGTTCTAGTCAAATTCAGCTTTCATTATTTTCATGATTATCATTGCCAAGCAAACAATGATCAGGTACAAGTTTATAACATGTTCCACTGCATTTATTAAGGAACCATTACAATTGCTTTTAAAATGTCAGAGGTTAGCTACACATGTGCAGTACAGAGGTATATGATATTTGAAAACTTTGTATTACATGAATTACAGGAAAATTCTCTATCTACTCATGAAATGCCATTTTATTACCCACTTAAAATGGAACTATGTCCTTGCCTATAAAACATTGTTAGTTCTGCATCTACAAATTATCTGATGGTAAACACATTCTTTATTATCATAGTCTCCCCTCAGAGCAGATGTATCCTAAATGGTTTTGTACATTTTTTATTTTTTTTTTCTCCTTGTGCTACAAATTTTTTACAGTTTACAGGAGAATTAGTCACTAATGCCAATTTTATATTGACATAAAACTTCAGTATATTTGGCCTTAGTTTCTCCCATATGGAAACGAAATTGCCTATTTTACAGCATATATTGTTTCATTCATCCATAATTTATGTGCAGATGGAAGATTCTTTTTTGACTTGCTCATTAGGTATTAATAAATATCTAGCACCAGTATAGTTTTAGAGTTGTGAAGCCCTTCAGGGTTAATTTCAGGGGCAGAAATCCTCTGTTCCCAAGCAGTTATGTTAGAGAGAGGACTGCTGTAGATCATTTGTGTGGTTATAAAAGCAGATCATATATGGATCATTTGCAGTTATTGCTACTGTGATTCTTACTTACAGCAAAGTTGCAGAAATGAGAGTAATATCTGTCCTTCCATAATTCTATCAGTGCAAAACAAAAGAGGGAAATAATGGAAAACACAGACATATTTTTTTTAAGACTGAGTCCCTAACACAGAGTCTAAAACAGAATATTTCTTAATGACAGTCATAACAGAGATTTATGCTTGGACTTGCAAATAAAATGTTTCTAGCCTTCGAGATTATGTGCATACTGCTATGACTAATATTATTTAAAAATATTTTCTGCAATTTATAAATGGACCAAACTATCCAATACATTAGAGAGGATTCTGAAAGCCAAAGATAAATTTTATCCCATCCTTAACTTATTTGTTTTTGAGAAAATCAGTTGAAATTTTACAAAATTCTATTTCCAGTTATTCCAGCCTTCAGATTCCAGATCCTGTGGGATCCTCAGTCTCAGTCAAAAACGTCAGAATTCATATTCTCTTCTAGTAAATGTAAACAAATATTCAAAACATGACACACGATCAGCACACTAAAGAATTTAGATTTATATTGAAAAGGATATCAAAGAAGAGGATTTTAAAACCACAATATATTTTTTGTCTGTTCATGTTAAATAACCTTGCTTGTCTAACTGAAGGGATCATAAAAACTGGAATCTTGCAGAGTCTTTGGTTTCCTGTGTGGTGCATAAGGCCATCTTGCTTAAGGTACATATACTGGTTTTTACTTTCTTTAGTAAACAGCTTGAAATAACTAATTCATTTCTCTTCATTTCTTTATTTCTTTTCTGGAGTTTCTCTACAATTTATTTTATTTTAATTCATATTTTAAAGTGGGATGGGGAAGAGAAAGGATCTGGTTCTCATTTCTCACTGGACAATTTTCTGAAAACCATGTAAATAAAATTGCTGAAAAATGAATGCATGCTTGAAATGCATGGGAGAAAGCTTCATGAAGTTCTGTGCACACTCCACAAATCATTTGCAAAATATAATATCTAATAAAAATATAGAATTTAAAATTATTATATCTTAGAATTACAGGATGAGCCGTGAATTTAAGACTACCTAAAACTGAGCTGAAATCAAATGCACAATGTAACAGTTGTTCTCCTAATCTGTTCTTTATATCCTCTAGAATAGAGGATTCTGTAATCTAGCCTTCCTAGGTAAACAGTTCCAAGAATTTACCACAATGACTGGATTTTTTTTTTTCTTTTACTTTGGTTTGATTTATTTGTTTTTCTTTGTACTTAAAGTGCCTTGTAATGTAAACAAAAACCATTCTTCTTATCCTCATCACAGCAAATCTGATGTACATTTACATCATAACATTTAACATATTGAGACAGCTAAGAGACGGCATATTGAGAAACACATTTCCTTTCTTGAACTATACAAACCAAATTCCTTCAGTTTTTCCTTTTGCATCACATCTTCAAATCTCTATTTTTTTTCTTTCCAAAGCCTCAGTATTCTCAAATTTATTGTAAAAGATATTTCTATCTAGAGAGATCACAAAGAGCCAAAATTTCACACAAACAAAAAACTAAACAGCAAAAACCAAGAAATAATCACTGCCAGGCATGTCATATGACTTTGTTGCTAATATACCCCAGAATCACGCTTGTCTGGTTTTAAAAATTAAATTAAATACTGAAATTTCTCAGCTTGTTTTTGTTTGTTTTCTTGCTGCCACCAATCTTTTTTTTTTTTTTTTTCTGCATTCTACTACACACTTTTTTCTTCTGCTTCACATTTTTCTTTACTGAATTCCATCTTGTTGATTTATATATATATATATATTTCCTGCTTTACAAATATAATGGTGAATTTTAAGCTTATCCTCTGAGTTTGGCATCACATTCAGGTTTTGTAAACATACATCACACTCTATGAATAAAATAATTAATGAAAGTAATGATTTCCATTATCTGTTGAATACATGTTTTATTCCCACCTGAAGCTTTACTTTGGGACATGATCATTTCCACAGCAACCAGTTTTGATGTCACAAACAAATTTATGATCTCATGTAGAGACAGCTGGAATAAATGAGCTCTTAGGAGCCCAATTTCATGCATATGTACATAGTTAAGCAGTGAAGTGTCAGAGATAAATATAGCATTTATACAATATATTAACAGCAGCCAATAATTTTTACTCATACAGAATTACTACTTGAGAAACGGCAGCATAATGAGCCCATACAGTTAGAGAGTTCATTTCAGAATGACATTTTTAAAATGAAACTTCTTCTTTACTCACAGTAATTAGGAGTTGTAAAGGCTTACCATATGGGGTCAAGAACAAAAAAATATTAACACCAGTACGAAAGCACTGCCATGCATTTTATACACCACTGACATTTCACTGAAATTTCATTCAAGGATGTGGAAGACACATGCTAATCTCTTGGCACGGTTTTTACTTCTAGAAAGAAGGAAGCAGTAGAGTATCCAGCCAGTTGAAAAAACTTCTCAGCATAGATGGGAGGAGTTTTCCTCACATAGCGCCAGTAAAATTAATATGCTTACAGAGCCAAATCAATTAACACAGATAATAAATATTCCAGTGAAACCTTGTTCCACAAAAAAAAAAAAAAAAAAAAAAAAAAAAGATAGATTTAAAAGAATTTTAAAATTGCACATGTAAACTAAAAAAAGCCCCTATAGCAAGACTGACATCCTTGAGCATACTTGAGCAATTGTCTGGCCATTTTATTCACATCTTCAGTGTACCACCTGTTGAGGAAAGCAGGCTGCCTAGGAAATCTATCAGAAATCAACATCACATCGTCAAAAAAATAAGATAATAAACAGTCGAGAAAGAAAGAGAGAAAGATGTTGAAAGAAGATGAGAGAGAAAAGAGAATCATAGAATCACAGAATCACAGAATCATAGAATGACCCGGGTTGGAAGGGACCTCAAGGATCATGTAGTTCCAACCCCCCTGCCTGGCAGGGCCACCAAACATACACCTTTACTAGATCAGGTTGCCCAGGGCCCCGTCCAACCTGGCCTTAAACACCTCCAAGGACGGGGCATCCACAACCTCCCTGGGCAGCCTGTTCCAGGGCCTAACCTTCTCCTAGTGAAGAACTTCCCCCTAACATCCAACCTAAATCTTCCCTCCTTCAACTTGGATCCATTTCCCCTAGTCCTGCTATTGTCAGCCCTTTCAAAGAGTTTGCTCCCCTCCTGGGTGTGGGTTCCCTTCAGGTATTGAAAGGCTGCAGCCTTCTCTTCTCCAGGATGAACAAGCCTAACTCCTTCAGCCTGTCCTCATAGGGGAGGTGCTCCAGTCCCCTGATCATCTTCATGGCCCTCCTCTGGACCCTTTCCAAAATCTCTGTGTCCTTCTTGTACTGAGGGCTCCACGCCTGGACACAGTACTCCAGATGGGGCCTCACAAGAGCTGAGTAGAGAGGGACAATCACCTTCCTATCTCTTCTTAACACCCCTCTCCTGATGGAGCCCAGGATCCCATTTGCCTTCCGAGCTGCCAAAGCGCACTGCTGGCTCATGTTGAGTCTCTCGTCCATCAGGACCCTCAGGTCCTTCTCTGCCAAGCTGCTCTCAAGGACTACTCCTCCTAGCCTGTACAGGTGCCTGGGGTTCTTCTGGCCCAAGTGCAAAACCTTGCACTTTGCCGTGTTGAACCTCATTAGGTTTACCTGAGCCCAGCTTTCCAGCCTGTCGAGGTCCCTCTGGATGGCATCCCTTCCTTCCACCGTATCAACCGCACCACTCAGCTTGGTGTCGTCAACAAACTTGCTGAGGGTGCACTCAATTCCCTCATCGATGTCATTAATAAAGATGTTAAAGAGCACCGGTCCCAAGACAGACCCTTGGGGGACACCACTCATTACCGGCCTCCACCCGGACATAGAGCCATTGACCACCACCCTCTGTCTGCGGCCTTTCAACCAATTGTTTATCCATCGAGTCGTGCAACCATCAATTCCACTTCCCTCCAATTAGGAGATGAGGATGTGGTGGGGGACCATGTCAAAGGCCTTGCTCAGGTCCAGGTAAATGACATCAGTCGCCTTCCCTTCATCCACCATCGCTGTCACTCCATCATAGAAGGCCACAAGACTAGTTAAGCACGACCTTCCCCTGGTGAAGCCGTGCTGGCTGTCTTGGATCACATTCTCATTCTTTATGTGATCCAGCATGTTGTCCAGGAGGATCTGTTCCATGATCTTCCCAGGCACGGAGGTGAGACTCACCAGCCTGTAGTTCCCCGGGTCCTCCCTGCTCCCCTTCTTGTATATGGGAGTGACATGACTCTTCCTCCAGTCATCCGGGACCTCACCTGACAGCCACGACTTATCAAAAATGATGGAGAGAGGCTCGGAAACCACCTCAGCCAGCTCCTTCAGGACCCTGGGATGCACGCCATCTGGCCCCATAGACTTGTACACATTCAGTCTAAGGAGGCACTCTCGGACTTGCTCTGCCCTTACAATGGGGAGGGATTTACCTCCTTGGTCCCCACATAGAGGTTTGGGGATGCAGGGTTTAGGGACATGAAAAAGACTAGAATCTTGGCCACCAGTGAAGACTGAGGTGAAGAACTCATTCAGCAACTCAGCTTTCTCTTCATCTGTTGAAGCCAGTTCTCCTTTTAAATTTACCAAGGTAGGTACGCCCGTTTTGGCCTGTCTCTTCTGGCCAATGTACCGGAGGAAGAAAGGAAGAGAGAGGGAAGAAAAAGAAAGAAAAGTAAAGGAATTTGCTTGTTTTATTTGTATCTCCTTCTGAGGCACTTTCTTCTAAAGAGGTGACATTTCCTTCAGGGAGTGTGTTTTCCTTGTTTAGTCAAAGCTCTTTAAATGAAATAAAGTCTTATTAAACTTAAACTTTGTATAACTTTATATCTTATAGAAGTAAATTCTTGGGCATATACCTCTGATATGGCAGTTTGCTTTCCCCATAAGTCAGGAATGTTAGGAATATCTAAAAATGAAGTGACAGTGGTTATGGAACATAAAAATTCTGAAAGCTGATGAAGCATTATTGGTAAATATAGAAAATGTAAATCCAGCAAAGACTTAGCATAAGTTTTTCACTTACGTATGTAAACAGTTCAATTGAAATGACAAAGATTATTTATTGATGTCATGGCATAACCTGTTTTGTTTAATTCGTATATACTGCCAAAAATATTCTTTACTTTCTTTAATTTCATTAAAATATGCACACTGACATCTGTAGAAGATTATCTTTTTGAAGAGCCTTAGTATTAGAAATAGAATTTCTTGAACAGCAGTTATCAATAAATTTTAATTACATGTCTTTTGTATATAACTATTTAATTAAACTGCTCTTCGTGAAATTTTATATTTAAGATGTGATTAAATAAGCTATGATTTGTATTTAAAAAAAAAAAAGCAGTAAAACTGTTTAATTTATAAAAGACACAAATCAGGCAAATAACACTTTAGATAACACTTTTTTCTATACTATAATACAATATAATGAACTCCTAGGTGGGAGAAAGTTTATGGAATCCTGTTGATCAGGTACTGCAACATCTGAAGGACTCCTGTGTGAATGATCCAAATCTTTTATCACAGGTTCTACCAAGCTTTATATAGACTTCCAAGTTTCCTCTTGCAGCCTTCCCACCCCCCTTCACCTCAACAAAGCATTCAATACAAACAGTTCTTAACCATGCATGCATGTGCTTATCCGGAGTCACCAGTTTTTCCTAGCCACACACATTTTCCCCTGTCAGTACTGTTATCATTCAGAGATCACACAGCTCACCTGACTCTTGTTCTGGTCTCCTGTATACCTCCTTTGTTCTCAGCATTCCTCTCAATATTCTGTATTGTATTCCCACAAGGTACTTTACTTAAAAGATAAAATATCAGTCTATCTAATACAAGTATCCCATACCTTGAGATTAATCTATACATATTGTCTGACTCAACACAATAGTAAGGTGTCTCTAGCTTGAAAAATTTTCTGCTGGCAAATCTTTCATATATCATCTCATTCTTTACACATTTTTAAATCTCAAAGCTAATTGGATTCCATAATTTACAAAAGTTTCTGTCCATATCAGTAAGAAAAATGTACTATGTTGTTGTTCAGGAAAACATTCCAAAAAAAGTACATAGAAGATCAGATTCTCTCTACATCTTAGCAAAAAAGGGATATAATAATGTACTTGTTTACATATAAAATAATATTTTATTCTTTTCTGCAAAATATCCCATATAACAAGCATATAAATGTGCAATTAGTAACACTTCTGAGCTTTTACAGGATTTACAACAATATTTTAGAATCTTGAATAATCAGAAGTTAGAAAAATCTAACAAAATTAAATCTATCAAAAACTATAATTGGTGGCAGAGGAACTGGAACTAGATGATCTTCAAGGTTCCTTTCAACCCAAGCCATTTTATGTTTCTATGTTTGTTTTGATATTTCTGTATAGAAATATGTTCATGTGTATACAGGAACATAAATCAGAATGAGATTCATTTGCAGTTAATGTAAACGTTATGAAAACTGCTCCTCTACTTTTTCACTTCTTTTTTTCAAAATTCTGTGAATTAAATTGGATCCCTTATATATTCATTCATTTTTTTTCATTATTTTCTAATTATCTAAGTACCATAGTTGATAAAAAGCTATTCAGATGACTTAGGTTATTGTAATTTTCAAACATTTAGACCTACAGTCTAATCCTGCTACAGTTAATTATAACATTTGAATTGGCTTTAGTGAGATGAGTTACCAGCCAGAAAGTGAAAAGAGGATTTTTAAAATTTTTGCCATTCATTCTCCTGAGGAAGTCTAGTCTATGTGTCTATTTTGTGTACAAGGTAACTGTCACATCCCCTCTGCATAGATGGTGGGAGTGAGGAACTCCTCCTCCTTCAGACAGCTATTGTGTTATTTCAGCATCTCTTTGTACCATGGAGATTATTAAAATGGTTTAAAGGAAAGCACTGAAATAATATTCCCAACTATCTTCCTGAGAACAGCATCCTCCTAATGGATGTTAACACACACAAAAGATGGATTTTTATCTCATTATAATTTCTTGCTATCAGTAAATAGTGGATTTAAGAAATAATGTATACTGATATTGCATTATAGTATCATACAAAATATATCTTAAAAGCTCAGAACATCTGAAAACTTACCTTTAAAAGATTTTACTTTTTTCCATTCATTTTTACTCTGGAGACATATAATCTCTCTTTATTCTCTCAGAAAGGGACCACAATGGAAATCTAGTAATCCTTACAATTGAGTATTTATGGTGGATCATTTCTTCCAATTCCATAAAATTACTTAATCACGAAATCTGGGTAGAGTATCAGTGTGTTTTTTGTATATGTAAATTTAGTGAGCATTAATATCAACATTGACTGAGGATTAAGTAGATGGTGAGAAAACAGATATCCCCATGTACCCAAATGTCCTTATAACTGCTAATTTACTACATGATGCTAATTAAATGAGGCTGGCTTCATAATAGAAATATATGGTGCCTGAGTAGGAAAGCTGTTAACATAATTATGTCTGTTACACAGGGGGTGTAGCAGATTGTAATTAATAGAAGACTGTGAGTTTAAGGCTACTTGTGTACCCTAATATTAGGAGTGGTATTTACACTCCTTCAGTTTCCAAATAACATTCAAACATGACATTAAAACTTCTTTTTCTCTCCTTATGGTTTCAAATATATGCTTTTTAAAATGAACTTTCCTCCTGTAAGTATTCAGTTCCCAAGTGCATTTCAATTTTAATAGTTAAGACAAATGTATATATCCATGGGCGTTTTGACAAAATATTACCACAGCCCTCCTTTGATTAATTAGACATGTAAAAGCCCTATCTAATGCCATGCACAAAAAGCTGTCCTTCAAGAACACAAAAGCCTAGCTCTATACTGTACTACCCACTGCCTTGTCATTCACCCTCTTACTTCTTTTGCTGCTTTTGGTTGGAGTAACTATTCAGTTCTCTTAAAGTCAAAGGTTTTCCACAACAAGCCTGCATTACATAACCTTTCAGAAGCACTATACTTCACAAGTCCCACTTTTCACAAACTATAAAAATATTCCATATTCTACAAGGGGTCTCTCAAGAAGATGTTTTAAAATAGCAACACATGATGTAAAAAGCAGGCATATCATTGTTCCAGATTCAATTCATTGCTTAAAGAATAAATAGTTAAGGGATAATGTTAACTGCAGAGGAGCATTCAGGCTTTAAAAAGCTTTTGTGGATGATTTTAAAAAGTGAAGTGATGCCAGGGCATTTAATAACCACAAAAGCTGTTTATTCTGAATGTTTTCCAGTACCATGAACACTATATCTATTAGACAAAGAAGAAAAGCCTCAAAGTCAATATACAGAAACATAAAAATGGCTATCATTGTGTTTCTCAATTTTTGAGCACTTAAAATTTCTCACCTGTATACTGTTACATGTGCATTTAGATTTGTAATAATGTCTACATTTGGGGAATTTACCTTCCATGCACTTGAGAACTTCAATTTTAATCCTATGCTTATATGTATAGCCAGCTAGAGCCATCACTTTTAAACACCTATCCTTTCACATCCAGAAGTAGAGACCGAGGAAGACGCACAATAATGTACAATATAGAAGAGATATGAATACAAATTAACTGGCTTCACATCAGTGTTGACAGTTTCTTTGCTCTTAAAGTATAAACACAGTACCTGCATACCTAATGAAATCTTCAGCACAATGTAAAGATTCCCTTCCTTTTTTCCAGATTTCTTTCCCACTATTTCACGACTTTCTTCTGCTTGAAGATTCTCTTTTCCCTTCTCACAAGTTATTTACACTCCTTTCTACTCTTTTTACTCTTATCCACCCTCCTTAGCCTCTATTATTTTCTCAATTTACCACTCATTTTCTTGCTCAGATCATTGCTTCAGTATCCTGAACTCCCATATATGTCTTGCACAATGAAAGCGTACATATTGCTTGCCTCTGCCCCTGAACATCATTTATATATTTATCTTTTCCTTACTCTCAGAATAATAAGGGATAAGATGTAAAAAGAGAATAATGGAAGTATCACCAGCCTAGAAAAAAAAATGGGAAGCAACTAGTAAAAGAACAGAGAGAGAAGCATTAAAACCTTCCATGTAGGAAACAGCTTGACTAGACTTGTTTTTCACAAAAGATACTTTGAAAAAGTACAAGGTATGTCCCAAGTCTAGCTAAGGAAAATACCAGTTTGTGTTCTTTTATATTCTCTTTACCAGATGTTGTCGGCTGTTCAGTAATCACAGAATCACATAATCACAGTTAATAATATACAGTTCCAATAGAACCTGTAATAAAACATAGTACATATACTACAATACCGAAGAAATAATAAATAAATAAATAAATAAATAAATAAAAATAAAAATTAAAAAAAAGGAACATATGCATATATACATATGTGCATGCACAGATTTTGTGGTTAACAATAAACAAAATATGAAAGTGAGTAAAAGTTAGTATTGGTCCAGTTTGTAGTATTCACAAAATCTTCAACTGAGATAAAAATCTACCTGAAGTAAATCGTCCTTATCTACCAACTTATTCAGAAAAGAACTGAGAAAAATATTATGGAAGGAGCTCTTTGAAGAAACAGAACTTTTTAGGCAATGCCCAGTGACGATTCTGTATTGAGTTTGTAGCTGTATGCCAGCAATCCAGACAATCCTGATTAGCATTGTCTCTGCAAAGGAACATAAAGAACTTTAAAGTGTGGTATAATTAAGACAATATATGCTGCCAAAAAAAAAAATAAAAAAAAAAAATCAGTATCTGCTGATGCAATAAAGATGTTACACGCATTCGTGCATTGAAACAAAAAGTGTGATGTTGACCAGAGGTTCCTACACTGTAAAATAAATATGATTTATAATATACTTTTTTTTTTTTTTTTTTTTTCCTTGCAATGTTTGTTATGTTGCAATGTTGCAATGTTAGATTGAAACTAAAATTATTCACCAAAACTTGCAGGAAATAATTTAGCTGAGGTCAAAATTTCAGCTGAATATTTTTCATCAGATTAATTGGTTGATAAAAGGTCAAAAAAGGATTCTCACACTTTAGCCTCAACAATGCATGCTAGTTAGTTTGAAGGCTTAAACTGCAGGCATATCACATGGCTTGTACCACATGTCATACCTATGTTCTCCCATAAACAGATACCGAAATTTTTGGCTTTTAAATTAATCACAAATAGGAATAGCAATAGGGCTCCATCTCTTTCCTGCTGTGTTGTTGTCCTCCCATATTGTTGTTTCAAAGAAGAGGGAGGAATGTCTTTGTGATTCAGCCAGGGCATGATACATTTGCTTCTGAGGGAGAAGGATGCCAAATTATGGAGACTCTGAGAAAGTGAGGCAGACTTTTGTCTCCTTGTGGCTCTTTTGTGAAGGCTAAAATTTTAAAAAGGCTAAAATATATCATAAAAAAAAAACCCTATTTTGGTTCAGGTGAACATCTCCAATATGCAAAACTCCTAAATCTAGATTTGCATACACAGATGGGCATTTTTGTACAAATATTGAAAACGTCATGCTTGAATATCCAATCTTCTTATTCAAACAGGAGTTCTCAGAATGCTAAAAATGATGTGTACACAGTGCTAGGATGGAATTTTAAGACACTGACAATTTGGCCCCTTAATGTATTTGGTTTTCAGGTATATTTGTTCTCCAGAGAAGATTTTTCAAAATTATTTTTATAACAGAAATAGATATACTTCCCATGAAGTTTAATGCTATATCTAGAAACCAAAACATCATCTGATGCTTGGGAATGTATTTCATTTTTTTTATTTTTTTTTCCTTTTTTTCTTTTTATCCTCTTTCCTACTAAATTTTCTATTTGTAAATGACTTTTTGTCTCTCCTCTTGATAGAAAACATTTAAGCAATTTAGATAAGGGGTTTTTAATAACTTCTTTGTACAGATGTGTCTTTAAATGTGTTATATGCATACACAATATATTTGATCTTTGATCTTATTTGAAAAAAAAAAAAAAAAAAAAAAAAAGAAAGAAAGAAAAAAAAGAAAAAGAAATTTACCTATAAATATTACTCGCCAAACCAACCCTACACAGTGACTCTCTGCTTTGTAACTTTTTAGGTGAGTTGGTGTTGTTAATGATCTGTCTATATCTGTTTCAAAGGCAGAATCTGTTACTTTCAGCAATAGACTGGAGAATAGGTGATGCTTTTGTTTCATTTCTCTCAGTTCAGTAAACAGTAAAGGTTTGTACTGGTCTAACAGGGTGGAAGTCAGTGATAGTCCTTGGCGATCTGTCCATGAAAGAATTCCCTGCTCTGGCAATTTCTGGGAAACATTCTTTGCCTGACACTGCTAGGATGGTCTAACTGTAAGTAAGAAAGCACAGAGCAGACATGGGTAAGCATGGTTGACCAGCTGGAACACTAAAAAGCAGAACCACTTTCTCTTTGAAGGCTCCAACTGAAATGAAGCAATCTATTGCTAACATCCTATTGATTAACTTTTCTTGGACTTCATGGTTTATTGCCCTTTTCTGGGCAAGGCACTTCTGAAAATTACTACACAGGCAGGAAAGATCAAAGTTTTCAACATTTTAAGAAACTAAATATCACTTGAATAAATGGTGTGTTAACCTGTGACATGGTGCAGTAATTTAAAAAATATTTTCATAGGGAGAAAAAGTAATCCTAATCATGAATTTACAGGTGGTTTTAGCAGACGTTCCAGATATAAGGACTGTTTAAAAGAGAGTTACATCAAAACTGCAGTTTAATAAGTAACTTAGCCAATTTAGGCAGCACTTTTCTTGACTGTTAAGGCTAGACTACTAGTTACTTTTTGTCCTGTGCAGTGTTTTTCCACTGTTGAACAGAGGAAATCATCTGAGAGGAGCTGAGCGATTTTGAAAGGTCAGATCCCCCTTGGTCATGGAGATGGTGTTGGAGGACCCCTTTAATTGCTATAAAACACCTGAAATGTAACTTGAAGCATGCCTGTACTTGGGAAGACAATCAGGTAGGGAACTGAGGAACAATATTTTTAGCCCAGAAGAACCATCACTTCAGAACTCTGGGTTTTGTATTGAGGAGAGTTCCAGTGACTTGATACACAGCCTTTTGAAAGCAGGATAAATATCTTGTTAAAATCTTCTGTTGTCTATTTACCAAAGCTTTCTTCAGGGGAACTCAATAGTGTGATTCCATCAGGACATTTCAGATTCTTTCAGACTAAATATACTGATAATTTCTCCTTGTGGTACTCACTGCAGGAGAAGATTGTGTACACAGCAGCATTGTCCAGTTGTGTCAGGATTCTTGAGAAGGAAAGGAGAGAAGAGGGATATCTGCAGAGCATTAGGGAAACACTAAGTATTCTATCTGTGTCCTGTGAGAAGGGAGAAAAAAATCAGGCTTCTCATCAATTTTACTAACATAGTCATTCTTGCAAGAGAGGTACATGATCCTGTTAATATAAAGATGTTAAGATAAATTAGCTGGCCTGATTATGTGAATATAAGAATTTTGTGAACTGATGATTTTCTTGATGCCCCATGACTTTTCTTGTTGGTCTGACATTATGTTTGCCTCTCTAGAGGGAGAGATTTCCTTGTTTGACTAGACAGGCAGTTGAGTTATTTCTGCACTCAGTTATCAGGACATTATTTTCCCTTTTCAATAAACTTGTTAACTTCCAGGACTTGGCTTCTGAGGTACTTATCTGTATCAGTAAGAGAAGCTATTTCTAGAGACTTGATTCTTCAAGAAAGTTCTTGCTGTCTATCTTTGTAGCATAGGATTGTCTCGTTCAGTGTATGAATACTTCTGACACTAAAATCAGAAGACTTTAAATATTCTAGAATCTGCTGTTAAAATCACAGAATCACAGAATCACAGAATTATAGGGGTTGGAAGGGACCTCTAGAGATCATCGAGTCCAACCCCCCTGCCAAAGCAGGCTCCCTACACCACGTCGCACAGGTAGGCGTCCAGGCAGGTCTTGAATATCTCCAGAGAAGGAGACTCCACCACCTCCCTGGGCAGCCTGTTCCAGTGCTCCGTCACCCTCACCGTAAAGAAGTTCTTGCGCACATTCGTGCGGAACTTCCTATGCTGGAGTTTCAGCCCATTGCCCCTAGTCCTGTCCCCACGAAAATATGTTACACATTTAAAAGATTTTATTCCTACTTACAAATCCACTATACAACCTGAAAAAAAAAAAAAAAAAAAAAAAAAAAAAGACAAAATAACTAATTGAAACATTACATTTCCAAGAAAAAGTAAAAACTATGAATTTTTAAGAATTTCCTAAGTTGTTTTCATAACTGTAGGTGTTTAAATTTCAATTTTTTTTCTCCTTATTTAGTTTAAGTGGCTGGTGAATTATCAAATATCCTTAGTGTACTCAAGTATTTTTTGGCTCCAAAAAACTCAATTAAGTATTCAAGTATGGTGAATCCTGCTTGGTATGGATTTTAGCGCTCAATCCATCATGTTTGTAGTGAAAAGGATTAGTTGAATATAAGGAAAGGTTTTAGCTACTTGCCACATGCTACAAAGTAGCTTCTGTATTTCTGCACCTCCAGAATTTATAGCCACCTGAAAATTGTTCTGAATTTTACTAAACAAAATTAAACAGTTTCACAGGTGAAGAAGCTTGCACAACACTTTCCCTAAGCCATAAAGATGTGTCACAGTTGTGGATGTGGTCCCTGAACACTGACAGGAAATTAGATGTCCATAGTCCAATCACCAGGAGGTCTTGATACAATTATTACAGTTGCTATTCATTTATTCTAATGATGCAGTGATTATTTATACTCAAAGAATGACACAGTGTAAGAATTTGCAGAACAGAATTAATCAGGCACGTTTAAGATAACTGTGGTATGGAAAATCTTACAAATTTAATAAGGTTATCTTTTTTTTTTCCTGTGCTTCTTTGATATTGTAGCTTCCTCTTCACTAGCAATAGTAAAATAGAACTTTTTTTATAGGATTTCTCAAACACAAATAACTTGAGCTTCCTTTGCTTCTTTTCTTCCTGGCTTTATTATTATTATTATTATTATTAATTAAATTTAATTAATTAATTAATTAATTAATGTTTTTTTAACATCTTCTAACTGTTCATTGTCCATGGTCAAATCAGACAAGATGATATGTCATAAAAAACTCACTCAGTCACTAATGATTGAGAGAGGTATTAGCCTATCCTACAGATTATTTATTTTTTAAAATGTATACACCTTCCTCAACACCTCACATTTAAAGAGTTCCTTTCTGTTGAGTTCTCTCAGCAACCTTCATGCTTCAGACTTCTCTAGCGCATAGTAAATCAGCGAAATACACTTTCAGTTCTTCTAATAGAGAAAGATTTCTCATTAATCTTCCTTATTACTTCATCGCAGCTTAATTATAGATTTAGTCCATAAGTGGCTTAAGAATTGAAATTCAGATGCATTGGTGAGCTTTACTTAAAGCTTAGGCATTGAGCTAAGCGTGATCAATCTGAGGATAATTGCTCTCTCCTACTTAATTTGAATGATACACCATCAGTGTAGTATACTTAAATAAATTAGGCACTTATGCAAAGTGAATGTGATACTTCATTTACACAAAGTTGCACATACTGTTTCATTGAGAAGACAATGTTGATTATCATAAAATTTTATGACTTTCCCTTTATGATTTTATAGTACAGTTAGCTAGATCTTCTAAGTAATACCAGATTGTCTTCATACACTTTGAAAGAAACAGCAACTTAGAACTAGTTTTGTTAAGTTTTTCTTCATCAACCACTGATCTTCAAGATCAGGGGAGTCTCTGTTCTCTCTCTGTTTTTTGTTTTTGTTTTTGTTTTTGTTTTTGTTTTTCTCACAAACTCCTTGGCTATCAACTGTATAGCACGGTCCAGAACAGTAGAAGATAATGAACCAAATAAAATCACATTATTTGGATGGATACAGATGGATGGATTTTTACAAATCCAGCCCACATCCCTCTACTGCATTAATCTATCTCCTTTTCACCTTTCCCTCAGCTCATTTTAAAGAAAATCTAAATTCCTGAAAGAAAATATGGTTGGTTACAGATATTTAATTTACAAAACTGTCTGGATTAAATTGCAGATAAGTAAGCAAGAGTAAGTGCTTTCTTATCCATGAAGTTTCCTTTTTAGGGCAAAAGCACCCTAAATAATGATCTCAAAAAGACTGTCATGTACACTCATGCCATTTTGCAAGCATAAATGTTTTTGTAAACAATTATATATGATAAGAGACTTAAATCAACATTACCTGCAATAATAGCATTGTGTCATTTTCCACTCATAATTACTAGTCAAATTCCTACATTACTTAGAGGAATTCTGTTCAAAAACTGAGAAGGTGGTAAAAATACAACTTAGATCATTTTCCAAACTACAGTCTGTAAGATGGAGCACTGTTAATTCTGTGTTTAGTATCATGAATGCAAAACATCTGACTGAAAGTTATCTTACGCTTTCCTATTTCCATTATCCCTTGGGCTTCTCTTTTACATCTCTTTAATATCTTCGTCAACTACATTGACAGTGTGATGGAGTACACCCTTAGCAAGTCTACAGATGATACCAAGCTGTGTGGTGCAATTAACATGCTCAGGGGATGGGATGCCAGAGGATACTAGGTAGGCTTGAGCAGTGAGCCCAGGTAAATCCCATCAGGATCAAAAAAATCTAAGAACAAGGTCTTGCACTTGATTTGTAGCAGTCCTCATTACCTATATGAACTGCAGTATTGTGTGGAGCATGGCCGTACTGAGAAGGATGTGGGGTGTAATGATGGGTCCTAAGCTGGTCAAAAGCTAGCAATGACTTGTGAAATCAAACTCCATAAGCACGTAGTACTTATAAAACAGGTATATTTAATGAGTCTTGCACACCCTGGTGCAAGGGGGATAGCTCCACCTCACTTGCACACCATTATGAGAAAGGGTACTACAGATATAGGCTGAACATAATCAATAGTTTGCAGGAATTTGAATACATATTCATTATATTCCTGAGACCACATTAACATGCAGTCACTCCCCCCTTGAGCGTGTGTAGTGAGTCGTGGGGGTGGTCATGGGATGAAGGCTCATCATCTTCCTCACGAAGGCTCATCGTCTTCCTCGCTGTAAACTTTCAACCCTGCTGGAGGGGCACCCACCAAACTGGTCCCAGCTTGCCCTGGACATCTAATCACCACACTGTTCTTGGGTTGCTCCACTCTTATCTTCATGACCTTCATCCCCCTTGTTATTCCAGACCCAGTTGTAAGAGGCCATGCTTTCTACACTATTGCCTCAAAGTTTGCTGAAGATGGACAAGTTCAGGCAAGCCCTGGTCAGGGATTGAGAAATCCTTTGTCTGAGGGATACAGATGGACAAAACCAGGGGCAAGGAGAAAGAGATAAGCTGCAGATGAATGGCCGCGAAGTGGTCTTTTTTGTGGGCTTATCTCAAGGAAGATGGCCATCTCAGGGGTATTCATATGGCTCTGACCCAACCCCCAGGAATGCCACATAGGCAGGAAAGAAGCAGGATAAAAAGGACGTGGAAAAACCATGAAGTTAGGTTTTCTGACATCAGATGCCTCAGTATGTGAACAAGGAGGTCTTCTGACATCAGATGCCTCACTACATGACACCTACATGCTGTAGAAGATGCCTGCATACTGAGGAACTTCAAGATTGGTATCTGGCTTCAGATTCCTCTACTGTCACCCTACTGCTGCCAATGGATTCTCCTGGGCTTGCTGCTCGAGACCTTACTCCATGAGACCTTGCTGCTCCTTCCACCGCCTGCTCTGCACTGCACCGGTCTGTTGCTTGTGGCCTGCCACTCCGCTGCTGCTCTCCTCTGTGCCTATTTTGCCTTGGACCAACAAAACGACGTATGACGGGACACTGCTGCATCCAGGTGGATCCCCGCTTTATGCAATTCTTACCCTTTTCCTACCTTTCCTATCGCCTGCTTTCCTGTCCCCATCACCCTAATTTTTGGTATTCACCTCTCTCCCTTCCCCATCCTCTCAGCTAATTATTATTCCTAATAAACTGGTTAGAACAACATTTGAATGCTTGCTTCTTAATCTCACACCTGGCATAACATATCAAAAGAACCTTGCCTCCCTCTGTAAATTGGAGCAAGACAGCAGTGTCTGCACTCCCCATTCTTCTAACAACTTTTACATAAACTATCTTTTCACTCCCCCTGTACCAGTATGTGACAGTTTCTTTCTCTCCCTTACTGTGGGGCCCTTCTCTCATCCTTCAGCAGTGTGCTCTCACAACCCAGAATAGTAATCATAACCAGGGCTGCATCAAAACAAGTATGGTTGAGGGGCAAATGAGGTGATCTTATCCCTATACTCTGCTCCAGTGAGACCTCATTTGGACTGCTGCATCCAGTATTGTGATGTATTTGGTACATGAGAGATGTGGACCTATTAGAGCACACTGAGAAGAGGGTCAGAGAAATGTTCCATGGAATAGTACAGCTCACCTATGAGGACAAGATGAGAGAGTTGAAGCTGTTCAGCCTGGAGAAGAGAAGGATCCTGGGATGCCTGGAGATAAGGGTAGTAAAACATTGGAACATGTTGCCCAGAGAAGTGGTGAATACCACCTAGGAAACATTCAAGGTCAGGCTGGACAGGGCTCTGAGCACTCCTGATGTAGCTATGGATGTCCTTACTCATTGCAGTGGAGTTGGACTAGATGACTTCTAAAGGTCCTTTCCAACTCTAACCATTCTGTGATTCTGTCACCCTATGATCCTGTTCATTCACCTTTCCTCTCTGTTTTTTGGTTTTAGTTTCAGCCTTCTAGAAAGAATCATAGGATTGCTCTGTTTATGTTTCATGCTGACATGGGAAAAGCTCACTCTGACCCAAAATCTGCAAGGATGTATCTATACTGATCCACACAGACATGTTTATAATTGCAAAAGAAGTGGAGCTTAATCAATCTTCTATTAATAATCATCGGATCATAGAATCATAGAATGACCTGGGTTGAAAAGGACAGTAATGATAATCTAGTTACAACAGCTTTTCTGTGTGCAGGGCTGCCAACCACTGGAACAGGCTGCCCAGAGCCATTTGGCCTTGAATGCTTCCAGGGATGGAGCATCCATAGCCTCCCTGGGCAACATGTTCCAGGGTGTTATCACCTTCTGTGTGAGCAACTTCCTCCTAATTACTAATCTAAATCTCCCATCTTAGTTTAAAGCCATTCCCCCTTCTCCTATCACTATCTTCAGTTACTACCCTTCCTGTTTATATGCTCCCTTCAAATACTGGAAGGCCACAATGAGGTGTCCCCAGATCCTTCTCTTCTCCAAGCTGAACAAGCCCAGTTCCTCAACTTTTCCTCATAGGAGAGGTGCTCCAGCTCTCTGATCGTCTTAATGGATGTCCTCTAGACCCATTCCAAGAGCTCTGTGTCTTTCTAGTCCTGGGAGCCCCAGGCCTGGATATAGTGTTCCAGGTGAGGCCTCACAAGAGCTGAGTAAAGCGGGACAATCTTCTCCCTCTCCCTGCTGGCCACCCCTTTTTTAATGCAACCCAGGACATAGTTGCCCTTCCAGACTGCAAATTCACACTGCTGGCTCATGTCTATCTTCTTATCCACCAGGAAGCTTTGGATAGCCTTGCTCTTAATCATAGAGAAATCCAAGTCTACAATAACTTGCATGAAAATCTTCATAGGCTTCTACATACTGTGTCAATGCAGAAAAGAAAAAGCCAGCTTGGAACTAACTATACTCTTCCACATCTTTTTCTACACTTAAGGGTGAGAGAAAATCTATGAATGAAGTTCACTCAGGACTGCAGGTGTTTTACTTATCCTCTCTACTTTGAGTTGTGCTACTGAATGTATGACTACAACAGTGTAATACAGTCAGATTTTTATTTATTTATTTATTTATTTATTTATTTATTTATTTATTTATTTTTGTGCCATTAAACAAATGTAGATTGAAATGAAATAAAACTAAGCCCCAAAAACCTGTGCCTGCATGTAAGTGACATAATGGATATCTTGAGTCATGAGGTTTCAATGAGTTACTAGTCTTTCATCCTTCTTTCTCCCCTATCCCCAGTCTTTTTCTGATATTGCAAAAAAAAAACATTATCTATCCTCTTCAACAAAGGAAGGAAGAAAAGACTTATCAGAATATCTCACTTCATGTTTACTGTTATAAATTAGTAGCCTTTTTTCATTTTCTTTTAGATAAAAGTCCTCGCTTTGAAGAAACATAATAATTCTGTGTTAGGCCTAAAATGTTCTTTTTTACCTCTTCTATTGTGAAAATAGCATTATGAAAACAGGAGATTGTAACAGAGCATAAAACCAAGACTTTGAATGTAAATATATTGAAGGCTGTGCTTTTTCAATGGGAACAATAAAAGTTGTAGTCTCTCCACATAACTATCTTGTCATGGAATCCTAGTGTCTAGACGTAACATGAAAGAATCAGAAGCAAAGAAGGAAGGAAAGAAGAAATGGATGAAGAATGTTAACAATGATAAGCTGCTATTTTGCAACATTCACATACTCAAGCTACTGTGCATAAGTGTCCTGGACATAAATTCTTCTGTGTACAACTTTTGAATACGCAAAGCAACAACAGCAATTCAGGAAAAAATTATGACTTAATACCACAGTATTTTCTTGCATCTATTGTGTCTATCAAATTAGCCATATGAAAACATTTGTTGGGAAATTTTTGGAAGTTCCTAGTTGCAAAATGTAAACTTATTCCTTATTTCGTCCCTTTTTCTTGTAGAAAATGAGGCTGATTAAGTTGTTAAAGTACCTCTCAGACGCTCTGAATTTCAGATTTCTGTGCTCTATACAATTCAATTCATCTGTAGCTCTGTACTCTTAATAAGAAGCTATGCAACTACTCATTAATTAAATAGTGTGTTAGCATTTAACTCAACTAGTTTCTAAAATCTCCAAGTTTGTTTCAGCATGCCCCCACATCCTCTTCTCTGTTGTTATATTGTTCTTCAATATTATTCTTTTTTTTTTTTTTTTTTTTTTTTTTTTTTTTTTTTTTTAATCATTACAAATTTATTTCAGGACTACCATTATTATTTTGGTTATTGTCAAATTTGGCTTTTTCTGGCGTCTCATTTGTTTCCAAATGCTGATAACTATCAGAAGTCTCCTCCATTAATATACACTTAATGGATAAGAGACCAGCATAGACAGAAATGCCTGAAGTTCTTTTATAACACAAAAGCATTGATTAAGCATGTTGAATCTGAATGCACTGAAATGAAGACTACCATAATAACAAAATTATTTTCATCCCCAGGTGGCAAGAGAAGGAATGAATTAAGTGATAACCCAGATGGTTTTGCTACACAAATTAACCATTTTGCATTTTACAGCAGTTATTGACAACTCTGGTCATCACTGTATTTTTCTGTTGAAAGCACACACAGGCAGATCATCAATAATTCCATTTAGAAGAAAGGATAGCAAGAGGGCTGCATTGTGGTGTCAACATATTGCTAAAATGGATTTTGACTAGCAAAGGAATCATTTTTTACTCTGTCTTACAAACAGGTGTCTGGCCTATCATTGTAGAAGGAGATCCACTTTTTAAATAATTATTTGCTGACAGTTAAGAAGCAGAAATTTCTGCACACTAATATTCAAAGCAGTGATAAATATGAAATTAGGACCAAGGTTATCTGTTCTACTGATCAAAATGCTCAGTGTTTGAAATAAGTTTGCAGCCCTCCAGTTACTCAGCTGATACTACAACCTAGGCAGCACATTTTTCAGCCCTCATTTTTACAGTGAATTTTCAGTTTCATTTGATTGCCATCTATGTGTTGCAATGTCTTGTATTATAATTAACAATAAAATTAGATAATTACAGATATACCAATACAATTAATATATTAGGATGCTTATGCTAATAACATATGAATTATGTATAAATGGGCAAATATTACTATTAGAGACATTGGCTAGACTACAGATAATCTTTGTAGAGACATATATGATGCCGTGGTTTAGATTTTTTATAAAAATAATGAGAATAACACACTGGTGTTACAGTTGTTGCAGAACACTGTTTGCACAGTCATGGACTTTTCTGCTTCCTGTTCTGCCTGCCACTGAGAAGCTACAAGTGCATAAGAAACTAGAGGGGGCAGAACAAGAAGAGCTGACCTAAACTGACCAAAGCACGTCCCAGGCCATACAGCATCATGCTGAGTAATAAAAGCTGAGGTGAAGAGTGAGGAAGAGAGAGATGTTCAAATTGTAGGCTTTTGTTTACAAAGAAACTGTTGAACTGTCATACATGATAAGCCGGTCTTTCCAGGACTGGCTGAACATCTTCCTGCTGATAGGAAGCAGTGATTAAATTCCTTGTTTCGCCTTCCTTGAGCACATGCACTTGACTTCACATAGCAAACTGTGTTTATCTCAACCCTAGGGTTCTAACACTTTTTTTTATTCTCTCCCATGTTCCACCAGGGGAGAGTAAGAAGCTGTGTGGTATTGTGTGCCTGATAGGGTTAAACCGCAACAATTAGACACACACCACATTTAGATATGGATTACAATTAATATATTTTATTATTATTATTTTGCTTAGGAGAAGTAAAAGTAAAGCAAGGATGAAAAACATTACTACTGCACAATCTCAGAGTTTCTTCACCAGAGCAGTGTTAACTGGGGCACACAAGTAAATCACCCTCTTGCTTGTAGAGGTTGTCAGGCAGTCAACCAGAGCATTGAGGCATCAAAAGCATGGCTCCAACCCTGAGTTACTAGTTAATCAAGAGAAAAATCAGAGGGCCTGCAGGAAGGACACAGCCCAGATATTTGGTATCACTACAGAAGCTGTTTGGGGTTCTTCATTTTTACTTCCTATTATTTCTTTCTTTCTTTTTGTTTGTTTTTGTTTGCTTGTTTGCTTGTTTGCTTGTTTGTTTGTTGTTTCTGTCTTAAAGATCAAAGTTTAAAACAAAGCCCTGCGGAGTTAGAAAGGAGACTACTGGTAGTTCACATTGTGTGCTAGGGAAGGAGTTGTGTGTTCCAAGAGAGTGACATTGTCCAGTAATGTACACAGGTATACAGCCATGTCTAGGGGAGGTTTCAGGGGCATCCTGATCTAGGTGTGTATGTCCCTGTTCATTGAAGGGGAGCTGGACTAAATGATTTTTAAAGGTCTCTTCCACCTAAAAGGAAACTATGATTTTACTGTGATTGTGAGATGAGTTATCATATGAATGATTTTAACAGTCTCAAGTTGCCTTTTTGTTGCTTTTCTTCTAATGCTTTAGTAAAAAAACTTTATGCCAGAGCACAGCTTCTGTTCTCATGCAGTGTTCAATGCCTTAACATGTTGATCATACTTTACATCATAGGATCACTACCAGACCTGTATATTGTAAAGGTTACTCAATCAAATTTACATAACACATAACTATGGACTGTTTTCCAGAAACTGCATTTCTATTTCTCTTCCTGAGAAACACCCTAGCACAAAAATCCCACTTTATCTTTTTCTTTTCTCTTTCTTCTTCTTTTTCTTTTTCTTTTCCTTTTCCTTTTTTTTTTTTTTTTTTTTTTTTTTTTTTTTTTTTTTTTTTTTTTTTTTTTTAATTTCCAATTTTAACCCACTAGTATCAATTCCAGAGATTATTTTCTTACTGTTTCAGCCCTATAGCAAGAACAGACACTTTCTGGAAACAGATGAGGTCTTGAAGCAAAATCAGCAGGAGCTGAAAGATAGTCAGGCAAGCTAGAGAAATAGACACCCTCCTGGGAAATCATATAAAGGTTTAATCTTGGGACTACAGGAAGAAAAGTACAAACAAGTGCTGCCTGAGATGAATAACCAAGACTCTTTAGCTGAAGCCAATGACAACTCATATCCTCTGTGGGTCATCACAGCACGTGGTCTATAACAAACACCAGGCCACAGATCCAAACAAGCCAAAATGTCAGTATTTATGTTAATTATGCTATACCACATGCATAGCACAGAATAGCTGTAAGTGCTTCAGCTGATGATAGCAGTCTCATAAAAGGCCTTGCACATTGTAGCACAATACATTAAGGCCAGATTTTTTTACCTTCTCAGATCGTCACAACACAGATCCTCATTGCGTACATACTGCTGTACTGTCCTGATCTTGGGAATTGCAAACTGCATAGTAAGGACATGAAACAAAGTTCTATGCAGCTCCTGCACCTCTCACTTTTTAAAACAAAAACAAAACAACAACAACAAAAATCGGCATTTTGGGTTTGGGTAACATGGTGTAAGCAGCTGTTTGCAAAAAAAATGACTATGCAGTTTCAATGGATCTAACATAAACAGCATCTCAGAGAAATTTCCCAAATAAAAGACAAAAGACCTTTCTGATATCATTTTGTGTACCGTAGTGTCATACTGCTTCGCACTCAATGGAACTCGTGAAAGAAGAGAAAGTGCTGAAATCCCTACTTTCCATGCAATTGAATTTAGACATACTTGAATGAGTGAAAATATGTTTGTCATTGGGACAGCAAAGAAAGCCATGCCCTGTGTAATCAGAGCCTCTCCAAGTAGAGCGTATATCAGGAGTCCCACTGCTGCAGCACTGTTCAAGCACAGACTACTTTAATTGTATATCAGAAGAGTAAACAGCCGTATGCATCATTTGGTTATATTTCCTTTCTTTGTTGTATTATACCTCATTGAGAAACTGAGGCACTGAATAAGAAAGATTAATTTTCCGTCTCATTTCCCAGATCTCAATAGTCTTGAGTCCTGGAATGTAAGAAATAAAGTAATTCAATTATGAACAAAAATAGAAAATATAATGGAAATCTGCATCAGGTCACCATTTGTTAAAGTTTACATATGCACTTTGTAAATTTTGTGACTCAGACTGGGTGCAATAACAAACACAGGGCTGAATTTTAACAGGCAGAGTATTTATGCAGGGTAGGACAACAAATTCAGCTGTTGAGCCCTGCACAGAAATACTTTATGTAAATAAACAAATCTGCATGGTGTTAAGAGCATTATACCAATAGTACTCTAACATCCCATAAGTACTTTCAAAACCAGTGTGGTGACTCCCTTGACTCCTAATTTACTTGTCTGTAAGTGATATTAGAATCCCATCTATCATTTCTGTTCAGAAATAAATGTGTCTTTAATTTCTCCAATTAATGCATAAGACAAACAGTTCAGTTTTACAGTTTCACAGAAGTAATAAGGAAGTAGTTCCTTTTAGTATTGAGCTTTCTGTAAAATCTCTCTTCAGGTGACTCAAGGTTCTTGATGTAAATGGCTAGAAATCATACCTATGTTATTTTTTTAATTGTCTAATATTTGAAAGAAAACATTTAGTTGAAAATAATGTGCATAGCTGTCTGACTTTTTATGAAGACTTCTATCTGCTTCCCTAGTGCTTTTATGAAGTTTATCTAAAACATTATTGGAAGTAAAACCATATTAAAAAAAAAAAAAAAAAAAAAAAAAAAAAAACCTGACATGTACCTGACCTCGTGTTGAAAGCTATTATAACATCTGTTCAACCTAAATCTTTCATTTTATGTCTTTTTCATGTGCTGGCAAAATTAAGATAGACTTTCTACAACTCTCTGAGGTAACCAAGTCCCAAATCATTTAGGAATGAGACCCTCAGTTTAATTCTACATACGAGCAGCAGAAATGCATACTGCTAGTTTTATAGTTTAAACTAGCATCCAGCAAGAAACTAACAAGCAGCACACAAGGAGAATTACGACAATTAGCATATAACTGCACTGGAAAAGTATACATTCCTATTATGAAACAGCTTCAATTTCCAAATGGTCTTATTAAGATGTAGACTCAAGTACTGCAGATTACATGACTGTAGTCTTAGAACCAAATCCTCAACTAGTACCAAGTCCCACAGCTAGGATATTGCTCTTTCTATTTTAAATGTTTTTTAAATGAAGCCAGATCTTACAAGTTTCATTTCTACTTAAAGTAATATCAGCCTTTGTAGTCCTGTCTGCCCACTACTGTTGCATATGGGGAAAAAAAAAAAAAAAAAAAAAAAAAAAAGAAAAAAAAAATGTTGCCAGGATCTACCTAAATGTTGTTCCTGTAATACACATATCTGTACAGACACAGAAAGGCTACTACTTCAAGTACTATGTGCTTACACTACTTATTGTCATATCTAACAATGGTTCACAAGAGGAAAATCCTGCTCCAGTAATTAAATCTCATTTCATGACACAGTTACCCATCTAGCTGACCAAGAGGAATCTTTTAAGATTAAGCAAAGCTTTTGGTACTGTTTCTCACAGTATCCTTCTGGACTAAATGTTAAGCATACTTCTACATACATACACAACATGATGGGTGATGGGTGGAAATACTGGCAAATAGGTTAGGCTGAGAAGATGTGATGTTTTCACACTGATGGTTATCTCTAATACACTGCTCTCTCATTCCCCATTCTTAAAAGAATACAGAGAAAATACAGCAAAAAGTTTCAAAGGTTGAGATAAGAACAGGAAAATAACTCACCAACTACCCAGCTCTCCTACTCCATCATGAGCTGCTCCCCACAAGCTGCTCCAGCAGGGGTATCCATGGGCTGCACCTTCTCCAGATCATATCCAGTTCTGCACCATCTGCTCCTCCATGGCTGCACATAGAGATCAGCTCTGCAAGGTATCCATGAGCAGCAGGGGGATTGCCTGCTCCACCATGGTCCTCTCCTGGGTTGCACGAAGCTTCACAATCACTAAATAACAAGATTAAGAAATAACAAGATTAACAAAAGTAAGTGTTGGATTCTGCACCTGAGACGGGACAACACTGGCTATGTGTACAAACAATGTCTATATGTACAAACCTGAGGACAGGAGACTGAAGAGCAACATTGTAGAAATGGATCTGTGGGTTCTAGTTGATGGCAAATTGAGCCTGAGTCAGCAGGGTGCCCTGGCAGCTGAAAGGGCCAATCCATAACCTGGGGTGCATCAGGACTAGTGCCAGGTGAGGGAAGGAGCTCACCTTGAGTGCTCTGTGCAGGTTTGGCTGCTACAATGTTTAAGACCATAAGGCTACTTGAGATCTATGAGGATTCCAAAGGATATGTAGGGCAAGATACATGAGGAGAACTACTCAGTTTGCTCAGCCTTGAGAAGAAGGGGCTGAGCAGATGCCTCAGGGCATCCTACAGCTTCTTCATGAAGGGGGCAGAGAGGCATCACTGAGCTTTGCTCTCTGATGACTGCAACAGGATCTGAGGGAACTACGTGAAGCTGCAACAGGGGAGAGTTATGGTGGGGGTTAGGAAAAGGTTCTTCGCCAGAGAGTGGGAAGGAACTGGAACAGGCTCCCAGGGGCAAGTGGTCACAGCTCCACAGCTAACAGTTCTGTGAGCATTTGGATAATGCTCTCAGACATACAGTTTGAATTTTGTGTGTTTAGGAGCTGGACTTGATCCTTGTGAGCCTTGTCAAAATTGGGATATTCTATGACTCTGTATTTCTATAATTCTAACACTTCCAACTCTAATGCCATATTCAGTTCTTATACATCGTTAGCAAAAAAGAGCATGGGATTCAGCAGTGAGAAAACTATACATTTCAAGTCTCTCACATACACTGTGAGACATATTCTCACATATATTCTGCTGCTACCTCAGAGTCCACATGTGCTACAGAAAAGTTAATCAGTGAATTTGTGATATTGTGGATAGAAATAATGTAATAATTTAATATTAAACAAAATGAGTAAGGAGAAATGGAAAAAAATCAGTAGAGAACAAGAGCTTTAGGTCATTCACTGCTAAAATGCTACAAGTGGCTAGCAGGCACCAAGTACAATGCAAAGAGGTAAAATGAAGATGTATACCAGTAAGAAAATCAGGGTATATTAGATGTTCTTAAGCTACTTAAGGCACAAAAACAGCTGGGGAAAATTCTCTTGGGTAAGTACAGCCTTATTAAAGAATTTTGTAGCTCAGTCTTCTTGTTAATCCATTAATCACTCTTATGTTACTGTATACTTATAGTTTTAAGTGTATACTTATAGTTTTATGTAGTTTGTTTTGGTTTTTTTTGTGTTTTTGTTGTTGTTGTTGTTGTTTGGTTGTTTGGTTGTTTTTTTTTGTTTGTTTGTTTGTTTTTTCTTTAATCTGTATGTCTTGATCAGAAGGAAAGCTGAACAGTCTAGTATGCTTCCCATTCCTTTGTGGTTACCACAGTATTCAACTGCTTCTGCAGTCCTACACCATGAATGTCCAACATTTTAGCTTGTCTGGACTGCAGTGAGGTAAGAGGAATTGTCTTTGGCTGCATTTACCAAGTTTGCTCTAAAAGTAACATCTCTAATTTATTTCTATAGTAACTACAACAGATACAAAAAGTACTGTAGCACTATTTAATAGAGTTTTTATCAGTGATGAACAAGAGTGTTCACGCTACATTCACAACAGTCTGTACCAGAAAAGGTGACCCACTGTCACAGTCACCACTGTTACAACATACCACATACTGTGTCACTGTGCTCACATCCACAGTTTGGTCTCTAGAAAAATTCAGCAAGTCAGTGAGTGTCACTTTTTCCTCATGGAGGAATTTAATGACACATCTTTTTTCATTGGCACTTCCACGTCAGACAACATTTTGTCAGACTGTCTCCCTTCTGCGTCTGTTACACTGTAACAGAATTGAATGAAATATTGGTGGTGAAGCTGGTTCAATGGCAATGGTCTCAAATCTCAGGGTTCTCAAGGTCTTCATCAGAGATTTTTTATGAAACCTTACTCTTCCTCCACTTTATTCTTGAATATCATTGTTCACAACTGTACATACCGTCAAAAAGCATTTACATGAGTAGGGAGTGATTTTGAAGTGAGAGATATTTCTCTCAGGAAAGAGAGGGCTTACAGAAGTCTGTCAGAGAGACGTGATCAAATTTTTGATTGCAACTCTGCACATTCCATCTGAAATTTTGCAGGTAATGTATTTATGTCAACTAACAATGGAGTTGCAAATAAACCATAGTTGTTTTGTTGTTGTTTGTTTGTTCATTTTTGTTTGTTTGTTTTGCAACCTTGAAGCATTTTCAAATTCCTTTACCACAACAGAGAGCATGGCTGTATGTTTTTCTGTGTTCACAGGTCTGCATTCAGCAATTGTATCAAAATCATAAACTCATTTATCTGAAGTTAGCACTACAATGAGCCCTGTGCCCTTGTTTCAACCCAGGTAGGGTTAACTGTGCATTGCTCTCAGATGGTGTTGACTGTTGGTCTCCCTGTGCAGAGCCACCACCATGATGCAGCAGGGGGAGTGAGTGGTATACAGTGTGAACTGTACCAGACCACATGAGACTTTCAAGCCACTTCTTGGACATGCCTGCCCTACACCATGGTTCATTTTTCTACAATATGTACTCATCTTTTTGGGAGCTGGCAGTGAGAAGTGTGTGGAAAAATCATCTTACACTGACAAGCCTTAAGAAAGTAAGATGCCTAGCATGTTGTGCTCCTTCTGGTAAAATGCCTAAAACCTGAGTGGGTTTTTGAGGGATTTCTAGCATTTACTTATAGCAAACTTGAGTTAGTTTAAACAAAAGAGGGCATGCCCACATACTGAAACTCATGGTTTCTTATCATATGTGGGGGCAATGGCTCCACATATAATTAGTGCTTACTCTTTTCAAAACCTAACTTCAGAGGTCTTGAATATTTATTTTCTGTTTTAAATAGAATGGTATGGCTTGGTGTCATACCAGGGAATCCATAGCCAAACCTGCCCCAAGCCCCAGCAGCCTGGCAGTTTGTGTCACCCACTCTTCCCTGAACCACAGCCCTTTCTATATTACCATTTTTATTGGCAGTTCCAGTTTTAATGAGCAGCATGATTCATTCTGTGTTCAGGCCATCAAAGTATCAAATTTTAGGAGAGAAAATCAAGAATTTGTTTCAGGCTTACACACACCAAGGAACATATTTTAGGTATTTAAATGTCATTTCTTTTTCTTTTTACAGTGGCTATGCACATTCATTAAGGAGAAGTATTTAGATCTCAGAAAGATCACAGCCAGTTCTGTAACATATGCAGCTAATTGTTATCTTTGTTAGTACAAGAAAGCTACTTCACTGTCTTTAGTACAGAAAATTAAAGGCTATATATAAAGAGAGGATACGCAAGAGCCATCCACTGCAATAAAGGAAATGCGATTAATCACTACATGTGCTGCCAAAGAAAGATTTTCTTGTGGTAATTATAGAAAAATATAACCTTCCATGGGCAGAAAGGAGAAAAAATGAGAATGAAAGTAGTGAAACACTGCAAACGCAAGAATTCAGTTGCTGAGCCCTTAATAAGTTATCAGTGTTCTCCCTCTCTGCTTACTTGAATACTTCCTAATCAGTTGTTTTTTAAATTTATTTATTTCCTTCCATCTGGAAAAAATAGTTGCTATCAAGGACAGCAGGAAAAGCAGAAAACCTTCTGGAAATAGTAAGTGTCTTTTCACTTGGACTGTATTTCTCTCAGCATATAAATAAATATAATCATTGACTGATGTACAGATATTTCCTGGACTTTGTTTTTGTCCCTTTCTAGTTATCTGCCTCTGCCTTTCATTTGCTTGCCCTTACATCTTAAAATCTTTTTCCTGCACTAAAAATAGGACAAGCTTGTCAATATCTCTTCTGTATGAGTAAGTATATATGGACTTGTCTTTAAATGCTTTTGATACTCAAGTTGGCTTCAGTTTTCTACTCATGTCCAAGCTCCTAGTATCAAATTAATAATAAGAGCACACACTCTTTCTATTATTTTCCATGTTAGATTGGGGAACTGAGGTGAGAAAAAAACTAATTCTTCATTAAAGCCCACGATCATGCTGTCAGAGTGGAGAAGAAATAGATATCATCTGCTCTCTTACTTGTAATCTTGTACAGACGGGGAAAGCAGGAGCACTTCCAGGCTGACACTACTAGTTAATTCCAGGTGAAGGAGGAGTGGACATTTGGAAAATACAGAAACATCATCAAACTGTGGGGACTGCTTTTGCTTGTATGAATAGCACCTGTAGCCAGTCATCGATTTCTGCAGTAAGAGAGGCTCATGCATCACCTCAGCTCATCAGAAAGAAGTTTAACTAAGGCAGACAAACAAGAAAGACACGTCTAGAGTCTCAAAATAATCATCTGTATTTGAATTAAAATATTAAAACATAAAAAGCCCAGGTACTCTTCTAGAAGAGTTTTTTTTTAAAAGATTTCCCCCACATAATTAATTCAACTGGCACACTGAACATTTCTGTAACTGGGAATTTAATATAGCACATCAACCCCTTGCTCCCTTGCCACATTTAAATGAAAGTTGAGGGCTGAAAGCCTGAGAAGAAATGATTCTATCACAGAGGTGCTTGGTAGATTACATTTGAGTGTGACATGAGATACAGGTCTGTGAACTGGAAAATCTTAAGAAGAAAGCATTCAGGACAATGGATACTCAGTACAAAGCAGTGCAGTGTCATGGTAAAACCCTCTCGTGGTCAGTGGGGTCATTCCAGGGCTGTCACAACAATCTGTGTGGCTGCAGAGGCCAAGCCCCAGGAGGAAGAAGCCCACCTCCAACAGTGATTTTGCTTCCTGAACTCAAATGTCAGGTTTCATGTGGAAATTTATCCCAAGGACTCCAGTCACCTTGCAGTTTCTACAAAACTGTTTGTACTTCCCTACTGCTAGCTTTGTTTTCTCATTTTTCAGCCTGCTCTTGACATGACAGGAGTTCAGTACAGACCAACAGTTGCTACACTCAAATACTCTGATAGTCTGAGACTACAGTGGATGACAAAATACATTATCTGTGAATTAAGACCAGAATTTAATGCAGAAAATCCCCATGATCTGTTTTCTGATCACTACTCTCATGCATAAGAATTCTGGAAAGGAATAGCTTAATTTCCAGTAGCTCTCTGTCTCAAACGGCTTGGAAAAAAATGTGAAGGTTACTTAAAATCAAATCAAATCAAATCATCATCATCAACAGAAACAATCTGGAAGGATATTGCTTTTTAAGTATAAAATGAGTACAGGTAAATGATAGATGATTAGACAAGAGAACACACACAAGGGTATCTCTCTTGCCCTAAAGGTAAAATCAACAGGGATCATATACAGGGAAAGAAAAACACACAAACAAAAGAAAATTTTGGGAGAGAAAAGCTGTTAGCAGAAATTTGGTATCACAGAAATAGTGTTATGGAAGATACAGAGAGGGGCAAAGTTATAAATTACCTGTAATTAGGTTTCTAGAATACTATGGTAGCTTTGAAAGACCATTAATAATACTTAGTGCTTCAAAATTTTTAGGAAAATTCATCCAGTTTGATCGTTTATATTTATCACTTTCAATACAGTTTCCAAGTAAGCTTTCCATGAGTGAAATATATTTCAAACCTGTGAAAATGTGATAGTTCAAGTTACACTAAAAGCATCAAGAACTAATTAAATGGTCTTCTAAGAACATTTAAATATACCTGCAGAAATATGTGTGGAAATTCAAGTATAACAGTGGTTTGCATCAACAATAGCTTACTTTTTTATGCTCCGATAACTACTTGGTTATATTTTATGTTACAGGAAAAGCCTCAGTTTAAACATGGAAGAATGTGATATAAATCAATTAATTGATTATTTTAAGGATATAGCCTTTGCTAGAAGTAAGCCCAAACATTTTTCAGTCCAAGGACAACGTTTTATGTATAAGATTCATCTTTTCTTTCCATTCTAACTTTAGTTGCTAATTGTTCAGATAAGTTCAGTACAGTGAAGTGGAAAGAAAAGCATATAGAGACTGGAGAGATCATGTTTTCCAACTGGTATTTTAGCATTTTGAGAATGACCATCAAAAACAAAACTGCAAAATGGAGTAACTAAGTTATTTGACCAGAACAAAGAACTGTACTGTAATGCAAAAAACAATATTAGCAGCAAAGATGCTATACATCTTCGAGAAGTCTGTTGTGCTATGTCATTTTTCTGCAAACATTATAATGATAAAATATCTGAATTAGTTAAAATGTTATCTCTTAATTTCCAGTCATTTGATTTTGTAATTTAAAACTGTTCCTCAAAAGATTCATAAGAACATTAAATCAATGAATGTCAACACTTTATTAAAAGAAAATAAATTATTTCTCTACTTGGCCTGAGAAGATGATTGCATGGAAATCTGATTCGTACAAATTACATCTCAAGGTAACAAGTCAGTAACAATGTTAAACACTGTTAAAAAGGCAGAGAAAATAAATAAATAAATAAATAAATAAATAAAATCCCAGGCACAAGTTTTAGAGATTTTTTAAAAAATAGTTTGTATACATGATTTCTATTGATTTATATGATCTTGGAGGTGTAATCAATAAATGCTCATTAAACAGAAATTAATCCATTGTTCCTATTTCTACTCACCTTGTAAAAATCACTGAAAGTCAAGGGTAGGCTTAAAGCAGATCTGGTTGTATGCCTACTCATTGTTCTTGCATAACTACTTGCAGGATGCCAACTATACCTAACTTTTCTTTCCTTCTTCATTCTTCTTTTGCATCTATCATCATTCACATACTGTTCATAGAAGTAGCAATTAGTGTAGAAAGACTGCTACATATTGATAATGTTTACTTTTTTTTTTTTTTTTTTTTTTTTTTTCTGAACATCATTCTTATCTGTAGAGAAGAACTCCAGAACTCCATGTAATAGTCTGAGAATGCCCCTCTTTGAAATAGCATTTACTCCATATTTACTCCATTTTTTTTCTCCAGTGGATAGTGAGAGATTTTGGGCCCTACAATGAATCTTGACAGTCAGGAGATCAAATCTCCAAGACAGTCTCTTTTCAAGTCTAATGAGAACCCTAAATATGAAGGTGAGAACTTGAAAGGGTTCATTACCAAAACATAAAGGTACTAGACTGTATAAACAAGTCTAATTCTTTGTGTAAACACAAAACTACTACCACCATTTCCACTCATTGTCATTGATTTACCATGGCCACTTGAGTTTGAGATTGCACACAAGCTATATTCCTTTTACAGATGTTCTGAGGTGCAAAGTTATAAGGAAGATGTTACAAAATTCAAAGACAGAAAATGATGAATAATCCTTTTTTTACACTTCCACTAAGGAATCTGGGAATTAAATTAAGCTTTAGTGCTTTGATACCATAAATGCAGCATTTCCAAGGCTAGCAGGATTGATTATGCAGAGTTTGGATTAAAGACTAGCCAAAACATATCCCACTTAAAACCAAATGCACACAACCAACAACAAACTGATAGGGTAATAACCTGTAAAGAAATTATCCAAGCAGTGGAAATATGATTATATATATATACTATATATTATATATATAATCATATTTCCACTGCTTGGATAACATATATATATATATATATATATATATAAAAGCAAGGATTTTTTAAAATGTTCTTTCTTTTGAGAAACAGTTTATATGTTTTTCAGGCCAGACTGCAATAAAACTGAAACCTATAACTGAAAAGGTAAAGCATAGTTAAGGAATTCAACATGAAATAATGGAAATCCTTCCCCATGCAGTCCTAAATAAACACATTAGATGTGTGAAAAATGACTCATCATACACACAGACTTGGCACTTACAAGTAGGTGTTTACGAACACAACTAGAAGAAAGGTTTTTGGGCATTAAATCACACCATTCACTACATGTTTTCAATACTGCTATAATTTACTATAACCTCCAGATGGAAAGTTAAGAAGGAAGAAGGCAAAGATGTCTAATTAAAGGAAATAGTGGTTTGCTTTTGAAGTCTGAAATTGTTCAACACTCCTAACTTAAATTATTTCTGTGGCAATGTTAGACCAAACTTTCTCTTTGGAATATTTTGATTCTGTGGTCCTGATGCAGTTTTACTCAGGAATTAGTCAGTAAAACTGTAACTGATTTTGATAGGATTTGGCTACTTGCAAACAAAAACCTTATATTTTATTCAGGCAGGTCCAAACCACTTCACTCTTGGAAAATTTGCTCATTTACCAAGCATTCTGCTTCTGCTTTTCTTTTTCCTTAAATATTTGTAATGTTACAACTAACTCTCTTCCCCAGTATGGTCTTTTCAGAGCCTTCCACAAACTCTTAACTTTCAGTCTTTAAGAGCTTTTCCAGTACAGCCACTGTCTAGAGTTTTTGGACTCCTTTAATGAGTCACCAGAAGTTCTAAGGCTGGTTCTAAGGCTATAGACTGCTAAAATACAAGGAGAGAAAGCTAGATAAGGGAATATGAAACACATCTGCAGAACCCAGTGGAATACAACAGACAGATCTTACATTAATATTAACTGAAGTAAGTTAGAGCATCCATGTGGATACAGTACAGTAGCATACAGCAAACAAATATCCTAGTTCACATCTGGAAGTAATATAGCTGCAGCTATATTGGTTAGACCACTTAAGGAACCGATGCAAAGCTTCTACTATGCAGAAATATTCTTAGAGACATTACTGACACATTAGGTATTCAAGTATAAAACCAGCTCAAAACTGTTTGGAACATGGGAAATTCCAGTGCCCTGAGTATAAATGGAATTGTACAGTACCAGAACCCATGAGTTGCTCAGCTCCAAATCTAATCTCCAGAGGGATTTTGCAGGTTTCATACTTTGTATAATTTCAGATACTTCTTATTTTGTTCCAACAGAATGAACAAATATGGATCTTCAGAACTCACACCCAACAACAGAAAAAATTTTCTTGACTCACACTTTCCAAAGGTAAGTATGTTACAGTGTTGGTGAGGAAGGATGGGAAATACAGATGAACTTTGGGCCTGACACAGGTAACAAAAGCAGATGTAGGAGGGCAGGTGACAGGTTAGCAACCTAACAGTAGAGCTGAACATTAGTTAAGTTTTTAAATAGATGATTAGGTGTTAAACATGCAGAAGATAAAAGCATTTGAAAATATTTAACAGGAATCTGAAAAGGAGGTGGGAAAGGGATATTTTTGAAGTGAAAACACCAAAGATGAAAAGGAGAATGAACCACTAATGTTTTTATCCATCAAAACACTTGAGACTTAATGGAAAAAAATTGGATGGAAAATCCATTCATTTACATCTTCATAATCCCAAGGAATTTCCAAAGTTATAAGAGATCACTTGTGTCCTTTCTCCAGCAAAAATATAAACCTCATAAGTAATCCCCATCTACCTGATGTGAATGTGAAATTCCTTATTAAGCGCCAAATCTTGCATATTGTTCTTGCATGAAACAGCAACTCAAGATGGAGAATCTATCCCTAGAGAATAATGGTGTAGAGAAAGACAAGAAACAACACCACAGAAGGGAAGAAAACAAAAGAAAAAGAATTTTAAAAGTAAGACGTGTCAGAAACTGTAAAGACTTTAAGCACTCTGGAAGCAGGTGCCCCTGACAATAGCTGCAAATATAAAACTGTCTCAGTTCTGCCTGGTTCAGCCTGGTTCTGTGCCAATGGGGTGAAGCGACCCACAGACCCATGCACCAAAAAGGCAGGGAGCAGAATATGAGATAATACAATATAATACAGTATAATTGAAGTTGAAACTAAGTAATCAAATAAAATGTAAAAGAGTTTCCAAAACAAAAGTCCTGACTCTAATGCTGTAGTTGAGATGGTCAGGGAGAAAAGAGAGAAGTCCTGTGATTCCTAGTCTGTTTTATCCTTCTGTCCAAATGGAAAAAGAAAAACAGAAAAATGAAGTCTTCTGGGAGTTGTAGTTCATTCTTCTCTTCTGAGACCAAGAGACTTGAATGAACTACTTACAATCCATGGATCTGCAACATTAACTCTTTAGCTCTGAGTGATGCTATGATGAGGAATATTGATAACAAACCATAAATCCATGACAAAAATATAAGGCTGTCTCTTGCATAAGTCATCTAAGCCTAAGGAGAAGTGGTCTAAGCCTACTTCTCTGTGCAGAAGAGCAAAAATATTTTTTGGTCTTGACCAATACTCTCTTGGTGTTGTACAGTGGTGTATCCCATATGGAAATGAGCTAACAGCAAATTCAGAGCCACTCTGTTTTGTGAATAAAACAGAGAAATAAAAATGTATTAGTGGGGAATAGTTGAACTGACTGGATGTCAGCCAATTTGATATAATTTCAGATGTCTCATAAATATATTTAAATATATTCTGCTTAAGCACCAAAAGTGTAGATTTGAAATATCTACAACAATGTCATACTGCATGGCTATCTGAGTATGCAGTTCTTGAAAGAGGTAAATGCCTAGAAGGTGAAAGATTTTGTCATTAAGACTATGAATCAGTTCAGTACAACTCTTGGAAAGGTAAACCATTTTCCAAATTTTCTGAAGATGTATTTCTGATTAGACTTGTCACTGAGAACTTTAGCTAACATCTGGGAGCTCAGTTTTATAGTCTGTTTTAAATCTATACCATAGTTTCTTGCAGCCTGAAAAGAATAAAAATAACAATAACAATAATAATAATAATAATAATAATAAAAAGAAGTAGATTGATGCTTATTATTCCTATCAGCTTTATGGTTATGTATAATGGTAAAAAATGAAATGTAAGCAGGTGTGGATTTCAACTTTCCTGGAAGCATCTCCATACTGAAAATGAAGGGTTAAAATTTCCCTAGCTTCCTTCCTGGCCTTATTTTGAAGCACTGAGAGCACAGGATTCAATGAGCAGCTTTTTCAGGTTTGCAAGAAACGATAGCATTTACAATAAGCAGAATACACTAAATATATACATATCTAAAAATATAAATATATATATATATGCATATATATATACTTAGAACAGTTCAGTACTCCAATAGGGTGAACTCTGCCACCTTTTCAATGTGCTCAGTAGAAAGTCTATTCTTAGGTGTCCTGTTCTCATCCTCAGTCAGAACACCAAGGATCCTGACTTCAATCTTACGACTTCAAATTATTTTCTATCTTTGTCTAGGTCTCTCCCTACTGTTGCTAGGCTGCCAACAAAAGCCTAAATACCACACAATATACATACTCATTGAACTTTACAAAGGATCAGTGGGAAAAACAAAATATGCACTTGTAAGCACTTGAGATCACAATACAACCAAAATCTTTGTAAGGCAGCTGTGCTGCTTTCATATTGACACATGGACAAACAGAAGGTGAAAAATAACTTTAATGATAACAAAAATGATGATTTTCTTGCCACTGCTGGCTTTAATGAGTTTAAATTTTTTCTGCTTAAAACTACTCTATGAAAAAGTTAACTAAAGCACCTTGTCCAATTTTTCCTTTGAAGTAAAATATCTGTTCAGAACCTTTCCACACTTCAAATGATACAAATTAAAAATAAAGAAATTTTAAAGCAAACAAAAATGGATGAATTCTTTGTACAGTGAAATATAGCAAAAAGCAGGCACAATGACATAATGCTGTATTATATGCCATTACGAGGCAAATGGGACTTGAAGAGATTTGAACTGTGTATCCAAATTCTTTTAAAAGAAATGCATATTTATTTTAGATTTATACAGAAAGCAAACATTTGATCTCAAAAAGAATAAGAATTCTTTTTGTTGAAATTTCACAAAAATAGAAATTAAAAAAAAAAAAAAAAAAAAAAAAAAAAAAAAAAGAGCAAAGGATTAATCCAGCAAATATTTAGTATATTCAGCTTAAACTCCCTTGGCAATCAGAAAGCTCTTTAAATCTTCTTATGTATTCCTTTTCCTCCTCTCACATTGTTCCTCTGTCTTGTCCTGCTCCACATGTATCTTTTAAAAAGCATAAAGGAAAGGCTAGTGATCACTTTTGCCCTCCCACAACTCATTTTGTCCCTATAAGGCATTCACTAGAATAGTAATATTTATGCTTCTTGGTTCAGGCCATGTGCAGACAGCTGGAAGAATCAGGGAAAAGAATAGGCAGAGAGTTGACTGTGTGTCATTATAATGCCCTTGAAGTAGGTTCCTTCCACTGCTTCTGGAAACAATTAAATTGAAACAGATCACTTTCTGTCACTGTGTACACTCCCAAACCCATACCAGGATTTGGACTGCATATGGTAAGGAAAGACTGTATTCACTTCCACATGCAAGGTAAGGACATGGCAGCTTCCTTATGAAGGGGGAAAAAAAAAGCACAAAGATGCATACATATATGTACGTCTCTTGTCCCCATTGCTTTCATGAAAAATGTGGCATATTTTCCAATTATTTTTAAAATTTTGCAATCTTGGAATTGACAAAGTCTTGGGAAAAGTTTTACAATTTCTTTTCTTTTTCAACCTAGCAGCAGTATGCCAAAAAATTATTGAGCATCAACCAAGTATGAATTTTTCATAAGTGTTTATGTGCGTGTGTAAGTAATATGTTTCACCTTCTCAAAAGACTGAGAAAGGGTGATTCTGTAAATGAGAAAATGACTGGTCTTCTTTATTATTCACATACATCTAATCTGTGAATTCTTTGCCTTGTCAATTTCTACAGGGATTTTTCTTGGCGTTTTCCTCCAAGAAGATTTCTTCTTCAGTAGCTGTCTTTCCACTCCTTCTAACCCCTAGATATAACCTCTGATCTTTCATAAACAGGAGACTGAGTCAGTCTGCATGCAAACCAGAAATGTCTAGCCCCAACAAAGAGGATTTAAGTTGGCAGTTCTGCCATAGGAAGACTGGCTGTGAAAGCTCCCATTCTGCCTGTGTCAGAGTTCACTTCTATTATAACAGGCATGACTTAATAACTGAGCTTTGCAAGTGCTGTCATGTGCATTTCTCTTGAGAACTTCTGTGGAATTTTGGATTAAATTAGAATTTATACTGTAGCTTTTAGTGGCCAGTATTCCCAATATAGCTGAACAAGACAAATTATTCAACAGCTGTTATTCAAGAAATCTTCCATTTTAACACACATTCTTCAAAAGGAAATACAGGGAAAAAAAAAAAATATATAGTGTTGTATAAAACAAAGCATTTTGTTCTTTGTTAGATGAACATTTTAGCCTTGATTGAATGACTGAATTGAACTTTTTATATTGCAGTATACACTATAAATAAATAAATAAGGAAAATCGGAATAAAAACAAGAACTAGAACAAAGAATGAAAAAGTTCAGGAATTATTTAGATAAAGCATCCATTCTAGCATCTTCTGATGTGGAATCAGGTGAAAAGGGAAAAATCATGTTTTTTTCTGTGAAAATCTGAACTAAATTTAATGGAAGGAATTACACCTACTGGATTCTGAAGAAAGCTGAGATAAATCACTTTCAAGGAAAAAAAAAAATCAATAAATCACATCTCTCTCTCTCTCTCTTTTATTTATTTATTTATTTATTTTGTAATGAAGAGCAGAATGTTATCAATTTTAATACTTTCTCTTCTCCTACATACTTCATTTGTAAGGAATTTGAAGTTGATTGTTCCAGACTTTTCCCTGTAGTGCTCCTCTGGGAGTTTATGGTAGGAACAGATCCAAAGGACAGGGACGCATGCCATGCTAGTGCTCTTTGGAATGCAGTCACTATAGTCCTCTTGGAAGTATAATATAAAGTTCTCATGTAAATTAAAGCTGACTTTGGTTCCCAGATAAGTAGACCATTCAAAAATATATATTGTGGTGAAAAAAAAAAAGAAAAAAAAAAAAAAAAAAAAAAAAAGTCTGCACAGGAGACATACTGGTACAGAGATCTGGATCACAAAAACCTTATTCAAATAGTTTTTTCAGCATATATTTCCAACAATTCTAGTAAACTTCTTGATTTACACTATTATACTTCTGAATATTTTCCACACTGAAAAGACCCTGTTTGAGTACGAGATATTTTCTTTTAGTTTCAGTACAATTAGGGTACAATATTTTCTTTTAGTTGCAGTACTTTATGTAATTTAAAGGAAATTTGGGGTTTCGTAAACTAAACAATGCTGACAAAACATTCTGACATAATCTCAGTTGGGTCTGACTCATTTACATTTTATATTCAAAAGAGTATCAATTAAATACACTTCAAGCACAAGGGTACATTTCTAAAGAAAAAAAAATAATAATGAAAAAAGAAAAAAAATTATCATTCTGCAGTACTGTTGAGCATTCAAAAGTTTCACAAGACCCATGGAAGTCCTTGATAGCAGTTAAATTTTAATTGGCCTTCAACACACTTGATTATAAAAGCTTTGTATATATTCTTTTTCACATTCTCTTCCAGCCACTATGATGATAATTCTATGAAATCAATGCTTAATCTTTTCACAGAAACATCAATTTCACCATTTATTTCACATCTCTTGTATTGTAACGGCTCGTTCACTGAGCTTTTTTTTTTTTTTTTTTTTTTTTTTTGGCTTCTCCATATTTATCCTTTGTTGGTTATAAAAACAGACAAAATAAATAAATAATTAGTCCCACTGATAAATAAGCAAATAAGCAGGAATTAAATCTTTGAGTTGAATGTCTATCTCAGCTAGCAGGCAGACAACAGACAATACAGCTGCCATCATTTTCACCTGTACTGTCCTTCTCTTACTCTTTTGGCAAGATAATAAAAGAGAAAATGGTATAATGGTATTTCAGATTTTATTTTTCAACAATCCTGAAATACCATTACAAAGTTTAATTATTTAAATTCAGTTCTGTATTATCTCAAGAGATATTCAAGATTAGCTGTCCCAAACCCAGTTTCTTATGCCAATCAATATATTTAGAAAATTTCTCTTGCCTGGGTGACCACAGTCATACACTGCACTCTTTTTTCTCAACACACAGGAATTCTATGGGTAACTGGCATTACAATAAGGAAAGTTCTCACAGAGCAGAAAGCAGAACCACGCGACCTCTTTTAAACACCTCAACTCTTGTTTTGTCATTTATTTGTTATTTAATACCAGACCTTTTATTTATATATTTTGTATTGTACATTAATTTGGCTCTTATGTGATAGAATACCTTCTTTTCCCAGATACTTATAAATGATGACAATAAGTTGGGCAGCCAACATATGAAAGGTAAAGTGCAACTCATGAAGTGCACTGAAGACTAAAGGAAATGGTAGATTTAATATCAAAATGAAATTCATTCAACTCAAACCAAAACCATACTATCTCACCTTCATCTCAATGATATTTTGCTAGTCTATATACTGTTGTTCATCAAGTACTTTGAAACAAAAGTGACTTTATTTCCTTTTTTAGTTCTTGCTGCTTTTACAGTGGTTTTGGGATAGTCAAAAGTTGCAGTAAATACCAAATTATGGAAGATCCACTCATGAGAGCTTGTCAAAATTATTGATTACGTTGAAAACTAAAGATACAGCTCCTTTTGGATAAGAACTATAATTTGGTCAATCAAAGCAAAGCTGAAAACTTGGTTATCATAAAATTTTTCAGCCAAAAAAAAAAAAAAAAAAAAAAAAAGAAATAAAAAAAAAAAATAAAGCTAGGACACCTCTAGCTAATCCATCCCATAAAACTGTAAGAGTTTTTCTTTGCATTTCTGGAATACAGCTTAGTCATCTTCTGATTTATAAACTAGTAACTAAACAATATCAGAACTATATGCATGTTTGTAATTCATTCTTGGCAAGTTCACTTTCATATCCACCAGATGCTCTGCATTTTGCAGTAGCAATCTGAATCTCTTGTCTGTTATAAACTTTCTTGCCATGCTAAACATATCCATTCATGCTAAACGTATGTATGCTAGTTGATGTTCAAGTGAACAGTCCAACAGTATAAAATCAGATGTGCATAAAGTTTTTATTGCAGGTTTTCAGATGGGCAATTTCTGATTTCTCTATGTTGCTCATCAAAGTAGAAATGCATCACTGCAGGAAGCAATTGCTTTGCTTTCAGATGGACTGGTGCAGTACCTTTTTGTGCCAGATTTCTCCAGAGGTTCACACTTTTGAAAACCGGAGTCACAGTGTTGCTGCCTTTGCCACTGCTGGGAAAAGCTAAGCAGAGTGAGAAGCAGAAACTTTTGGAACAGCTGCTGCCTGTGCGATATAAGAGTGAGCCAAAGCTTCTGTCATGCCAATTCTGTCTGTGTTTTTCTGTACCCAGAAAACCATAGCTAACCCAGTCCATCATGGATTCTTTTTATTGTCACACAGGTCCCCTGACCATTGCAGCTTTCTTGGTGTTTCAGGATCCAAGTGTGAACAGATACTCATATACTTTCACCACCTTATAACCTTAACAAGTTATGTTTTTCTGCCCAAAGATGAGCTGTGAAAAGCATAAGCTGAAGTGAGAGAGGCTTTTTCCAGGAGACAGAATCTTTTGTTGCATTTCTTAGACTTGGACTATAAATCCAGTCAAATGTTTATCTCTAAAAGTTGTTCACAAAGTCAACTTTGCTGTCCTAAAAGAATAATCAGAACTCTTCTGCTTATAATTCTGTTCAAGAGTAAAAAAGTTAAGCAAATGATTTTTTTCTTAACAGAAAAAAGTGATTTGATGTTTATTGACATTTACCATTCAAACTATCACAAAAGGATATGCATATGTACACTTCTCATTTCTCAATTACACTTTCTGGTAAGAATTTGCAAGGGTAGCAGTTTACTCTGTAGCCTTCTGATACAGACAGAAATTAAGCCAAGAAAGAGAAAAGTTAGAAAAACCTGACAGAACCAGGCTCTTTACTATTACTAAATATCAAATTATTTACTGTAGTAAATTAGGAAGACCTCACAGTGTTACAGTCACAGAATGGTTAAAGTCAGAAGAGATTTCTGGAGAAGATAATCTCATTCAACACACCTACTCAAGCAGAGATACCTAAATATGTTGCCCAGGGACATTTCCAAGGGGCTTCTGATTATCTCCAAGGCAGGAGACTCCACAGCTACTCCAGGCAGCCTGTTCCAGTGCTCTTTCAGCTGTACAGTAAAGAAGTACTTCCTGATGTTTGGAGGGAATCTTCTACATTCCATTTTGTTCCCATTCCCCTCTGTCTCACTCCATCTTCTCTGTACCCTTACAGGTATTTGAATATGGATGAGGTCTCTCTCTCTGATTCCTGTTCACTAGAAGAAAAGTCCAGTTCTTTGAACCACTCCTCACAGGAGACGTGTTCCAGTATTTTGATCATCATGACAGCTCTTCATTGGACTTATCACTCTCTTCCAGTATCTGAAAGGTGCTTACAGTGAGAGTGGGACAAGTCTCTTCTCACTGGTGACAAGTGACATGATGAGGGGAAAAGGTCTCAAGTTGTGCCAAGGTAAGTTTAGGCTGGACATTAGGAAACACTTCTTTACAGAAAGGGTAGTTAAGCACTATAATAGGCTCCCCAAGGAGGTGGTTGAGTCTCCATCTCTGGATGTGTCTAAGAGCCATTTGGATGTGGTGCTCAAGGATATTATTTAGCAGAAGATTGTTAGAGTTAGGGTAGTATGGTTAGGCTGTGGTTGGACTTGATGATCTTTGAGGTCTTTTCCAACCTGGGTAATTCTACAATTCTATGATTTTCCAGTATGTCCCTCTTGCACTGATGGGCCCACAATGGGTATTTGTACTCCATGTGTGGCCTCATCAATGCTAAGTAGAGGGGAATAAGGAAATAACATCCATTCACAGAAGGTAACAATTAGGTCTCTCTGAACTCTACTCTTGCTGGAAGTAGTCTATGCCATGGATACAGCAGAAACTGAACAGCTATATACCTTGTTCAGTCTCTCAGAGGACCCTTCTTGTGAAGTTTCCAAGGGTTGAAGAAAAGTGGGTGCCAACTGCTAACACAGTGGTTCACCTGTGGCAATACTGAACCAACTGAGATTCCCTGACTCCCACGTACAAGCTGATTAGATGACTGGAGAGTCAAGAATTAATCAGCAAAACTCACTCACACTTTAATAGTTCCATGTGGCCAGCATGAAATTCTAAAGGCAGTGAAAACTTAACAGTGGACTACTGTAGCCCGAATGAAGTCACACGACAGCAGTGTGCTACCATGCCAGACATGCCAGAACTTCAGCACAAACATGTGAACAGTCAAATTCAGCCAGGTCACAACTGCCACAACTATATCATTGATACATTTTTCTCGGTATATTTGATAACAGAGTGCAGAACAAGCTTGATTTCACTTGGAGGAGTACATACAAAATCAAATGCCCCACAGTTGTAAACATAGCCCTATCATTTCACATGGGCTGATCCAGACTGCACTGAAACAGACCAAAGCTCCTGAATGTCTGCAATACATTGATGACATTATTATCTGAGGCAGTGTAGCAGCAGAAATTTTTCAGAACAGGAAGGAAATAATCAAAATAACTGTTGCATCTCTACCAACTAGCAGAAAGGAATCACAAACTTCCTTAAGTGTTGTGGGTTTATGGAGAATGCATGTTCCAAACCACAGTCTGTTCCAGTGCACAACTACTCTTTCAGAAAATAGTTTTTCCTAATATCCAACCTGAACCTCCCCTGGCACAACCTGAGGCCACTCCCTGTCATCCTCTTGCTAGTTAACTAGTAAAAGAGAGAAAAGGTCGATCCTGACCTCAATACAGCCTCCTTTCAGGAAGCGATAGAGAGCAATGAGGTCTCCCCTGAGCCTCTTCTCCAGAATAAACAGTCACAGTTCCCTCAGCCACACCCTCAAAAGTCTTGTGCTCCTTATCTTTTAGCAGCTTCATTACCCTCCTCTGGATGTCCTCCAGGGCCTTGATATCTTTCTTGTAGAGAGGAGCACAACACTGTACTTCAATTGTGGCCTTACCAGGGCTGAATACAGTGGGACAACAACTTCCCTGCTGGCCACACTATTTGACCCCGTTGACACCAATACAAAATAGGATGCTGTTGGCCTTCTTGACCACTTGGGCACACTGCTGGATCATTGTTAGGCAAGCATCAACCAACAACTGCAGATCCTTTTCCTACACACAGTGTTTGAGCCTCTCTGTCCCAAGCCTGTAATGTTGCAGGGTGTTGTTGTGACCAAAGTGTGGGATACAGCACCTGGTGTAGTTGATCATCATGTCTTTGGCCTCAGTCCATCAATCCAGCACTCCTGCTCTGTCAACTAACCTCCTCAGTCACCTTCCAGATCTCTTTTGCTAGCCCACAGTCTTCTCTCAGTGACTTCATCACAGCCAACTTGAGCTATCAGTAAAGTATAATAATAACAAGGACAGACCAGACTAGTGAGTTTTCTAGCAAAACGCCTGACTCAGGCCAGAGAGGAAGAACACTTTCCTATGGGTTGAGTCTGGCCAACCTACCAGGCCCTCCATTTCTCAACTGTTATAAAGGACACCACACTATCTTCAACATGCTCTGGGGTCGCTGTAATCCCAAGGGGCAGCCTTTGTAGCTGATGTGTGATGTAGCTGCTCCTGGTCCTGCCTTTGAGAGCACTCAGAGGTGCTGCTACTGCCACCAGGATAGTTAACGTAATCCGGCAGCTCCTTGTTGATGGGATTCTTCTTGCCCTGCATAGGTTATTACTTGCTTCAGTGTAGAATGCAACCGTACCAGGGCTGACTGTCTCAGAGTCCCCACATTATGCAGCTGATACTTCATAGACTAAGTGGGTCATTATTGACCATGCAACAGACTGAAATAGAAAAGCCAGCTCACCAGAAATCTTGAAGTTGTAATGGACTGATCAAAGGGCATGAATTTTGGGACATCACTAGAAGATGTTGAAGAAACCCCACTATACACCACAAAAAAAATGAGAAGCAGTGTTCCCAGTTCTCTACTGGGTTTTGTTGTACAGTTGGAAAACATCAGAAGTGGAATGCTGGAATGCCATACTAAGTATGATATGACAAGTTGCAGGAACTGCTGAAGAAGAAGGTGAATCAAGCCTGTTAGTAGAAGTGAAGGCCATGCAGCTGGCATTAAACATTGCTGAAAGAGAGAAGTGATCAGAGTGCTGTATACTCATGGTTGATGGCAATCTGTGGTGTTGATTACAACAGATGCAGGAGAGCACCTGGTATTGCACTGCATTATGACAAGGTATTGCTGTGTGGGTTGAAAACCTGATTGTAAAAGTACATCATGTAGACACTCACATACCCAAGTGTTATGCCTCTGAAGAACATCAGAACAAGCATGCCATGGGTCACTGTGCTAAGATGGAAGAGGCTCAAGTAGGTCTGAACTGACAGTGTAGGAGTGAACTATTTGGAGCTTGGTAGGCCATCAAAGAAGAGATGCAGCATAGAGGTGGGCTCAGAATTGAGGAGTAGGCTTGATCATGGACACTACTGCACACATCATCCATAAGTATGAAATATATGCTGCTATTAAGCAACCCAAGAAGGTAAAGCCACTCTGTTATAAAGGATGATGGCTGAAATATCAATACTGAGAGACATAGCTGATTATCTCATGCTGCCCCAAACCCAAAACTATACTGTGGGGGTTACTGTTTTCAGTGAATAAAGCAATATTAAAACAGTCATCGATAAAGATATTCTTCATAAACTTATATTATTCCATTCCAAATATTACATTATTTAGTACTCTATCTCATGCTCCTGATAGAGAATACAATTTTCAGTGTTTTTCAGTGGCTTCTACTATTAGTGTGATAATAATATATAATCACAACAAATACAACTGTGTATGTGCCATGCTGGGATGTGGTCATTTTTCTGCTCATTGAAGCAGTATCCCAGCAAGACACATAGAATATCTTATTCCTAAGTGTTATAAATACTTTTTATCTGCCACTGAGAGAAAAAATCCTTATTTTGTTGATGTGGATATCAATAGATGACACAAACTTTTATGCCAGAGCATCTGAATGCCAGCATTTTTTTGTTTGTTTTTCTTCTCTCAGATTTTATTATTATTATTATTTTATTTTCTTCATACCCAGAAATTTAATTCACTTGAAAAGCATATTAAATACATGAAGATAAATTCATTCTTTGAGCACGTAGAACTGAAAGCTGTTTGGGATCCTGGCTTTTGGTGTTGTCAGTGTTGTCTCTGGAAGTATCTGTGTCCATGACAGGGGAACAGCAGGCTCACACCAAGAAAAGGGAGGGTAAAAGGGAAGGGGGGCAGAGGAGGAGGAAGGTGCTGTTGGTTTATGGGTCAGTTCAGCCCGGTTCTAATGAGGCAGGGGACCCACAGGCCTATGCCCCAGGAAAGGAGGGAAGGGGAAAAAAGGGAAAACGTAGGGAGAAGGGAGGTGGGCCTAAAAGCAGAACAGTGGCAACATCTGAAGAGGGAAGTCAAGTTACTAAATATGATATCAGAATGCAAGATAACACAATATAATACCATATAATTGGAACTGAGGATAACAAAACAATTAAAATGAGAGAATGTCCAAAACTGAAAGTATTACTCTGATTTGAGGCAAAACAGCTGGGGAGCACACAAACTGCCAGGTAGAAGGGAATAGTCCTGAGACTTTTCAGCATCCTTATCTTCCCTCTGAATGCAAAGTCTTCTGGAGTGTGTAGTTTTTCTCTTCTGAGAAGCAGATATCCGGAAAATTATCAGTCCAAAGAAGTGGAGAATTAATTATTTAACTCTCAGTATCTTACATGATGTTATGATGTGGAATACCGATCACAAAAGTCATAAAACCGTGACAGGTCTTATTATCTACCTTATGTTTTGTGCTTCTATCTGCAAGACTCGTCTGACTCACAAGGTTAAGTTTAGATACTGTTAGAGTAATATCCATAACCAACAGATTCTTCAAGGAAAAGACAAAATACAGGAACTTGGAGAACAGAGCTTTATAATCTCTTAGGTCTCATGACAAGTTGGTGAATACTTCATAGCTTACTCTGAAAGTAATGCCTCTTTTTTATTTCCATGGAAACTGCAACAGATGCAAAGAGCACAGTAGCAATATTTGACAGAGTAAAATCTCAGAACACTATTTTTGACAGAATCACTGTCATTAGCTTTGCATAGCCAACAAGAGCATGAATGCTGAACTCTTAAAAATCCACATGGATGTTCAGAACATGGCTTGTCTTTTGTATTGCTGTTGCCACAGAAACACACCTCACTGTGCTCATATCCACTGCTTGGTCTCCATAAACATTCAGTAGGCACAAAAGAATGTGAATGGGTGCGCTGAGCAGCACTCATATATTCTTACAGAGTTGCATGTGTACAAATTCAGTTTTAGCAACAACATATGAAAATGATCTTGTAGCAAAAATCACCATCCAGCACCAGAGCTAGGAAAGAAGTCCTAGATTTTTGACCTCTAAGAAAATTTGCTAGTTATTTAATTTCACATTTTCTTGTGCTCGTGCAGCTGAAGTACATGTCAAAACTCCTAAAACGTACTTCTCCAGTGCAATTCAGATATGTTTGTGATCTGACAAACTCTTCTAAATAATTGCTTGTGGTGCCTGCAAGAGGCTGATAGGAATCTCCACGGGTGTCAGCCATAACAGACACATTGCATTGATGTCAACTACTACTGATCCTCTCTCCAAATCCATGCTCCAGTGTTGTAGCTCCTGAGATTTCCTGGTTAGACTCTATGCATAGTTCTATATAACTGGAATGCTACCAAGTGTCTCTTCTACTTTCCTTTGCTCAGCTGACATGAATTAGCTGATTTCCTTTTTGTAAAGAAATTCTATTTTTGTCATGTAATTTTTTTGTTGATAATGCTATTCATCAAAACATTTTACCAAACACTTGCTAGAGAGCAACAGTTTGGCAAGTAGTAAACGGATTGTAGAGGTGACAATTTTAATACACCCTTTCAAAGGCTGTGCAGTTTGGGAATCATCAGCATGAATGGATAAAATTAAAAGGTTACATAACAGTATTTTGTAACCCTCTCAAGAAGATCTCTGTTTAGGATTTAATTGGGTTTGTTTGCATGCTTGCTTGCTTCCTTGTTTTAAGTGTTTTATTTTACCACATTATGAAATAGAGAGACAGCTTTTTTTCCCTGCAACTCAGAACTCTTCTGTTCTTTCAGGCAGTAAATAACAGTTTGTATTGTGTTATCTGGAAAATAAAATATTATGCTATCAGATTTTTGTATTCAGCTGCAGATTTGCACTGGGTTTAATGCCTCTTTATTTTCCATGTAAATGGATTTTCAAAATTGTTTCTGTGGAAAAGTGAAGGCATTTTTTCTCTATTTTTCCACTTAATGTCATTGAGCTGGCATTTGAGTGAATTATGAAAAATCAAGAACCTGAAAGCTACGGCCCTGCTGAAGTCCATTGTATAGTCAGAAGCAATTTCTGCAGAACAGTAAGAAAAAAAATCCAATAGATCTGGAAATGTGCACAAAGAAAGCAGTAGTACTTTGTTATATTAATAATTTAGTTCTCATTTTCATCTTAATTCTTCAATTTTGTGAGTTTTGCCCTCTTACAGAAGCAACAGCAGCATGAAAAATATCCACCAGCACAAACATTTTCAGATAGTTTTCACTAGACTTATACTGACTTTCTGGGACTTTGTTACAGCAGAAAGTTCAAGATATTTGTTCACGCTTACTTTTCAGACTGGCAGTTACTAGACATGTCTTTTATTATTAAAAGATGTGAAAAATAATTAGACTTCTTCAGCCAAAATATTCAGCTCCTGATTCTTAAGATCCTATTTCCCACTGAAGTCAGTCATGGCTGAGTCTGAAAATTTATCTGTGAACTGAGGCCTTTTTTGTTTTATTCACATAACCAAATAAAGCTACTTGCTATATGTGCCTCTTAAAAGATCTAAGTGTTTTACCGGTTTTGTGTCATTTATACAGAAGATTTGAAGATCTGAATGAAAAAGAAGGAAAAAATAAAGGCGTCATTAGTACCTGAAAATTCAATCACTTGTTTTCTGCTGGAAGAAAGAAGGTCTTTCTTAATTGTCTATATGTAAAATAAATCATACATACTGATTATTGTCAGTTTTGATATCTTTAAAAAGGGAAATAATATTTCTTTCTGAATTGCAAGCAAGATGAGTTCAGTGTACGTCTGTGACACTGAGTTTCCACATGAAGTAAAATGACATTTACTCACATCAAACAGAAGAGAGATAGATGCAACAAATTCCTGATCCATATGGATACTTGCAATTTCTACAAACAACAGGCTGTCTTCTCATGTTGGAATATGTCTAAAGTGTCTCAGTCAGAGCAGTGCCAAAGACTTTTGGACCACGTAGTATCAGAACAAGAATGCTGGAGAATTACAGGGAACACATTATAAAGACAGCAATCAGGGTTCAAGATTTCTAACACTTGTTCCAATGGAATCTGTCATTGCCAACTTTTCAGCACTAGCTCTGCCATATAATGCACTTCATTTCACAGCTCTCAATCAAGTCACAGAGGCTGCTTAGCCTGTACTGTAGTCAAAAACTGAGTGAAGTGAGGTTGTGTGCAAGTTCACAGAGTTCTCATTTGGATATTGCTTTCTTGTGTCACATCTAACAGTATGTTTATGGTTTGAACTTGAAGGTGGCAGTAGGACTAGAATGTTTTGGCACCTGTCTGGAGACTGCAATTTTCAGTCACCAGTCATTCCAAATTTATTTATTTTTAATTCTTTCTGTGGATTTCCTTCCCCAACTTTGAAAGCTTGCAGTCATTTATAAGGCAAAACAATTTAATCATCTTCAGAATATATTTCTTTTCATTGTGACAAGGAATTTCAACGAAGAAAATAAAAATATATGCCAATAGTTCAACTGGGAAAGCAAGTACTGAATGTATTGCCATGAAAACCAAACAGATAAGAAACCAGTTAAAAGGTTTTAGACAGTTTGAAATGACCATTACATCTTGTGAAAGTTGTATGAAGCATCATAGTGGGAAACAAGAAAAGGAACAGTGAATTTTAGCCTATGTAAATCCTGAGTGTCCTCATGGTGCTTTCAAAGCTGTTTGCATTGTGTGATGTCAGTACTATGTTAATTAAAACTCCCTTGGTTTTACAAAGAGCCACACACTGGTTTGTTAACTTTTTCTTAAAGATTCTTCAAGAGTGATAGATTTAATCTTCCAAGAACAAATGAGGAACATGAAGAGTTATTGGGAGAAAGCTTTGCTAAGTCTGCTACTTTGGCTTCTGGGAAATCTGAGAACAGTTTATTTTGGAAAATAATTTTTTTGTCCCTACCTCTGTATCCACCAGTTAGAGCAGTAATAATATTCCCTTCGTAGAAACTTTAGATTAATATCTATAAAAGCTGTGCACAATGAAGCTCAGATAAAAGTTTCTTTCCACTGTCCATCTAGATCAGTGAGCAGGTAGCTCCATATAGAGGTTATGAACTCATTAGGATATAACATGAAAAACGACCACAGAAAATACAGTGCTCTGGACACTATTATTGGTCTCTTTCATATAGGAAAAATATTGGATGTCATAGACTATTCACAATGTTCTTGCAGTATTGCCAGCTTTTGAGCATGTTTTCTGTGAAAGCAAATCAAAGAAAACAATCCTAGTTCATTTTGACTAGGGGAGAGAAAAAAAGCAGAGAAGGGATGTTAAGTTTGTAAACATACACTGTAGTGATGTTTGTCAGATGATGACAACCATTTCTTTTTCATGTAAACCTAGAAACACTGATCTTTGCCACTTCAAGACACAATCATGAAAATGCATTTCTGTCATGCTATCTTCTTTCCTTCCTTCAGAAAGAAGTAAGGTAAACACAGAAAGTAGAGCCTGAGTAGTCTATGGTTGCTTTCAGGTACACCAAATATCCTTTGATTCATAAAGGCTTGCTATTGCGCTACAACATGAACTTCAAATGCTGATATCTGAGGGACTGTGTATGCCCACTGACTTGCAGTGATTTAAGAATAATGAATCTTTGGAGAACATAGATAAATTAATGTCTTGTTTTTAATTATTTGAGTTTTACTCACTAAAATTTCTTCTCTGTTTTTTGTTGTCGTTTTGTTTTGTTTTTCTTTTTTATGTTTTGCTTTGGCTTTGGTGGTGTGGTTGTGGTGGTTTTTTGTTGTTGTTGTTTTGTTTGTTTTTTTTTTGTTTGTTTGTTTTTCTGAGGAGGAACTAGGAACATAGTATTTTGAAACATCTGAAGACAACATCCAAACAATTCATTTTAATCCCATATTCTGCTTAGTTCTACAGGGTATTTTCTCTTGAGAATGAATTCATGTTACTCTTGCATATTTCTGGCAGAGAGATAGAATTCAGACTGTAACTTTTAAGACTGACTAAATTCTCAGTCATTGTGATATTCACTGGTTTTCCTTGAGTTGTCTGTATTTTATGAAATAAAACATTCAGATTTATAATTGGACAAGTTTGTAGAAATGCAAATGCCTTAGCAAGATCAAGGGTCTTGATATTTTATCACTTAAATATTTCTGCAATACATATATTTTTAACATGAAATTACCTCAGTAATTTGCAGAAGAAGTCTACATATTTCTAAAGCACAAGCACTTTTGCTCCTTTTGTGAATCACACGAAATCACAGAGTCACATAATGGGAGGGGTTGGAAGGGCCCTCTGGGAATCATTAAACCCAGCATCACCTTAAAGCAGGTTCCCTACAGCAGGTTGCATGGAAAAGCATCCAGGTGGTTATTGAATAGGTCCAGAAAAGAAGACTCTAGAACCTCTCTTCCAGTGCACTGCCACAGTGAAGTTCTTCCTTATGGTTGTTTGGAAATTCTTGTGTAGCATTTTTTGCCTGTTTCCTCTAGCCCAGTCACTGCACACAACTGGAAAGAACCTGTCCCTACCCACTTGGGTCCCACTGTTTAGATATTTGTAAAGAGTAATGAGTTCCTTCTCAGCATTCTCTTCTCCAAGAATGAACAGACACAGATCTCTCAGGCTTTCCTTATATGAGAGATTTTCCAGGCCTCTTGTCATCCTTGTGGCCCGCTTTTGATCACAATCTTAAATGTATTTCAGATAAGTTGAGATCCAAATCTTATTTTGTTTTGCTGACATATTCTTAAGGTGTTCTATTGCAGTTAAGGGTAAAATCTGGTTAATGGTTTAACTAGTTCTTTTTCATCAGACATATTCTTGGTGCATACATACAGAGCAAAAAAGTTCACTTAAGAAGCTTCAGTTACCAGGCTGGCACTGTAAAGCACTGGAGTATATAATCCAGGATAAATTAATCTAGCTGAAGTAGTTTTACAATAATCCATTACCTCAGAATAAAACCATCAGGGTGCCTGATTTCCTTGGGAAACTATGGTTTCTGGAAAAGCAGATGAAGAAAGGACTTCTCAGCCAAAAATAGAAATGGAAAATCATAAATAAATAATGCATATACCACAAAGGTTTCTGTGACAAGGTTCTAGTGGACTAAAAGAAGAGCTGTAGTGAACAAATAAAGAAATGAAAAGGGAAGAGAATAAAAAATAAAAAATAAAAAATAAAAAAATAAACAAATTAAAAAAAAGGGGGGTGGGGTGGGGAAGACAAGAAAATAAAACATAAAAAAAAAACATAAAAAAATTTAAAAATATATAAAAACATTAGAAAGAAAAGAAATGTTGTTTACAATGCTGTATTCCTCATACTAACGAGTATTCTTACCGTATTACTTTTGGAAGTGTCTAAGGGTACTCTGTCCTGAGGACACAGTGACATTGCAGAGTAGTATGGCCATTGCATTTGCATCCATCCATTTGTATAAATAACCAGTTGTGCCATTACCAGAAACTAAGTGAAACTGTGGGAGCCCTTCCCACAATCATCGTGTTAAAACATTTTATTAATATTCTCATTACAAGCTTGAATGTCAATCTCTTCCTGAATTTTGAGGTATAACAAATCTCTGAAATCTAACCACAGTCTTACCCCATCACTTTGTTTCCTATTGTCATTGCCAAATTTGAAAACTGTCTAACAAAACTTCTCAACTAAATAGTCATGTCTGTTTATGCTTGCTTCTGATTCCTAATCTTTTCAAGTTTTGTTATTACATCATTTTGCTGTTTTCCATTCAACAGATCTGTTCTAGTATTTCTGCTGATGGATTCCGCTACTTCTGCTAAGAAATGCTTTTTTTATGAAATAGTTTTTCTTTATTTTGTTTTTAAGAAATAAAATGTGGATGAAGAACAGAAAGACAGACTATTTATTCACAGATCATATGGACCTCTGTATGTAGATTGATCTGAAAGTAAAGTCTTCTTTATTTCCATGGAAAATAAAGCAGATAGAAAGAACACAATAGGAGTGTTTGACAGAACAAATTCTCACCTACAAAACACTATTTTCCTACATAGTCACAACCATTAACCATGTTTTTTCACCAGAAATCATAAAGAGCCTGCACGCTATGCTCATAAAAATCTTCACCATTAGAGATTTCACAGATGCTATGGGAGCATTGTTGCTGCGCAGTGCTTAAGTCTGCTCACATTCATTGTTTGGTCACCATAAATGTTCAGCAAACACTCATGAATGTCAATCGGTGCCATTTTTTCTACGTGAAGTAATTCACTTACACATTTCATATACACTTCTGTTTTAGATGCCATTTTGTCAGACTGTTTCCTGTGCTGCCATCTGTTGCACAACAACAAAATATAATGGATGTTGGTGGGAATGTTCAACTTCTACTTCCTTACTACCAATATCCACCTCTGATATTGTGAGCCAAAATAATAGCATAGGAGGTATTACTCTCAGAGCAGACATCATAACACATAACTTCAGCTTTCTTTAGAAACTAATTATGATTAAAAAATCCTGTGTTCCTTCTTCTAGGCTACTGATCCACAGAGTAAACACTCTGTCACCACTTCTATCAGACACTGTAAATTACTAAATTTCATTCTAAAATCAGATTTGTTTTTCTGTTTGGTTGAATTTTTAATTGTTTTAAAATAGTCAGTCTATTTGTATATTTATTAAGAATTATCTATTAGTCATGAATGAACATTTTTAATAAAAACAAATTTTCTTCTTCATTTCTTTTTACTTGTTTTCCTAATCAAAGAGTGAAGTGTAGAGATTTCCTGTACTTAGGTCTTTGCCACATTGCCTGTACAAGGCATTGTACTAACATTTCTTTACCATTTCTTATACATTTAAAGATGACAGCCTCATTTTACTCTTATGATTCTTAAAGATTATTCTTTCTAGTATTAGCTTATTTGTTTGTTTGTTTGTTTTCTTTCTATGTAGTTGCCAAGCCATTTCTATTAAATTAAAAAAATACATCTCTTAAATGAAGATGGTCAGAGGGCTGGAGATCCTCTCCTTCAAACACAGGCTGAGAAAGCTAGACTCGTTCCTTTTGGAGAAGACAAGATCTCCAGGGAGATCTCCTTGAGGCCTTTCAGTATTTAACAGGAGGGAAACTGGATTTTTACCTGTTCCCGTAGTGATGAGACAAGGGGAAAAGATTTTAAATTAAAAGAGGGCAGGTTTAGATTAGATTTTAGAACTTTTTTTTTTTCTTCGAGGCTGGTAATGCACTCAAACATGTTGGCCAGAGAAGCTGTGGATGCCCCATTCTCAGCGGTATTCAAGGTCAGATTGGATTGGGCCCTGGGCAGCTTGATCTAATGGGTAGTGTGACCTTATTCTCACCAGGGAGGCTAGAACTAGGCGATCTTTGTGGTGCCTTGAAACACATGCCATCTCATGATTCTGTTAATTTTTCTATTAATACCAGTGGAAATCCAGCTGTACAGTATGATTTGAAATAGATCATACAGTTTAAGAAAAATAAATGCTTCTTTTTAATCGCTACTTCATTCTTCACTTCATGGCAAATACTGCCTTAAGAATTCATTATATTCATATCTATTACTTCTGTTAGTAAGTTTTCTTTGTAGCCCTTTTTTTTTTTCAGATAAAGCCTTGACTCCACTTAATGATTTTACTACTCTATGCTTCTTTGTCAGTTTGCATTTCTGCAGTAATCCAAAGGAAAAAAAATAATAATAAAATAAAAATAAATAGAATAATAATAAAAAAAAAAAAAGAAGTATCATATTATCTTGAAAACTTCAGAACAGTGGATCTGACTTTCTGTTTTGACATTGTTTACAAGCATATTCATATAAGGGCTACTCTAAAGGTAATATCTCCTTTTTATTATGTTGGTACGGTTTGTCAAAGGTGACTATTGGTGGCATGGCAGTAGAGAATGAATATAACTACCAGTATTCCATTAAATTTTGTTGTTGTGTGACAAATGGCAGCAGAGGGCAGTCAGGAAAAAAAATGGCATCTGATGTGGAAGTGTATGTGGAGCAAAGATATTCAGCTGAATCATAGAATCATAGAATTACCCATCACTCAGTCTGGTAAAAATTGCAGTCATTGACACTCCTTGATGCTTGCTGAATGTTTATGGTGGCCATACAGTGGATAAGGTGATGGGTGTTGTGTTTCAGTAGTGGCAACAGTGACAGTGGGTAACCTTCACTCAGCCAAATTTTTGTGAGTGTGGTATCCAGGCTCTTGTTATTGTTGATGAAAATGGTGTTGATTATTTTGAAAACCTGTTTTGTAGCTGAGAATTTGTTCTATCAAACTGTGTTATTATGGTCCTTGTATCTGTAGTAGTGTCCATGGAAATAAGAGGCATTAGATCTAGCTCTGAAAAAATATCCACAACTAGATGGAGAGCTTGTGGGTTAAAACTAGGTACCAGACCAAGAAATAACATTTGGCAGCTAGGGTCTACTATAAGCCACCTGATCAAGAGGACCTGGTTGACAAAGTCTTTTTGCTTCAGCTACATTACACATTACACTAGAAGGCTTTCATCCTGATGCGGAGTCTCAACCATTCAGAGATCTGCTGGGAAAGCAACACAACGAGCTGCAAGGAATCTGAGAGTCTCCTGTGCTCCATCAAGAGTAACTTCCTGGTCCAGTTATTGGACAGAACAACCAGAGATGATGCATTACAGGACCCAGTGCTCACCAGTGCGGAGGAGGTCATTAAAGAGTTTAAGACTGGAGATAATCTGGGCTGTAGCAACCATTCTGTGGTTGAGATTGTGATCCCAAAAACCTTCCAAAGGGTGAAGTCAGGGCCCAAAGACTGAGGAAAGCAAAATTCCATCTGTTTAAGAAGTTAATGGATGAGATTCCCTGGGAATTTCTCCCAAGGGATATAAAAATGTAACCGACTTCGACTACCTATTCAAGGACACCATTCTGAAAGCACAGGAGCTCTCCATCAGCATCAGAAATCAAGCAGAGGAGACAGGAGATTATCATGGATGAACAAGAACCTCCAGGTCAAACTGAGAGATAAGAAAGAAAAGTATAGTGGAAACAGGGATCCATAGATGCACAGAAAGGATCAGGAAAGCCAAGACACAAATGAAACTGAACTTGGCAAGAGAAGTACATAATAAAGAATTATTTAGATACATTGGTCTGAAGAGATGGGTACTGGAGAGTGTACCATCTCTGAAAAATAAAAAGTGAGAACTAGCTTCAGCACATGCAGAGAAGGCTGAGGTACTCAGTGAGTTCTTTCCTTCTGTCTTCACTGGCAGTCAGACTTCATACACCTCTCATGTCCCTGAACCTCTCAACAAGGGTCAGGAAAGAAAAATCCCTGCCAGTGAAAGAGCCAAGTAAATCTGAGACCACCTCATTGAGGCTGAATATGTAGAAGTCCACGGGGCCAGAAAATACGTATTCCGGAATCATGAAGGATCTGACTGACATGATTGCCAAGGCACTCTGCATCAAGAATTAATGAAGAACAATAGTAACTAAATCTGGTTCTGCTGTGGAAAATGAATCTCATCCTTCCAAGAGTCATTACTGTTTTTGGATGATCACTGGAGGGTAAGATCCAGAGGTCTAAATTTCAAAAGCTAGGCAATCTAGATACATGTGCCCAAGTTAATTCTTAGATATTGCAATAAAATTGTTTCAAGAAAAAATAAACAAGATACAGTCTCCCATGTAATATTTACTGTTACTGATTGCTTTAAATGTTTGTACCTTAATCAGTGGGTCTGCTAATATTTACAAATTGGCTGCCACTTATCCATACTTTACCAATGTACCATTTAGACTTACATTACTGTTTCAACATCATCAACTTTTAAACCTACGTAGAAATCTTTAAAAATTTTAAGTCCTGCTCTGTATTGATACACTGATCTAAAACGTCATTTCTACTTACAGTAGGTAAAAATTTGTGTCATTTAAGTAATGAATGATGTAACTTTCCTAAACTATAGTTGAAGATATAACTTTTCTAGACAAAGAAGCCTGTCTGTACTGAACCTGACTGTCAAAACCTGCAGATTCAACTTAAACTTTTGTTCCGGATGCAAATTGGTATCTGATTTAAAGTGGAGGAATTTAATTGGTCTGGGTTTCACACCCGTTTGAAAACCTAAAAGCTGATTTGGGAGTGCTGACAATTTTTTTTGGCATCTAAACAGATTCAGTCATCAGCCCATTTAATTAGGAATAACACACGCCATTTCACAGGAAACAAATAACATCAGGCAAACACAGATTATTGGTGTTATGGCCTAAATCAATTGTGCTTGCAATTAGAGCAATGAGTCCACACATATCTGAACCTGTAAGTAAAACAAAAAGAACAAAAATGTCCAGACTGAATGCAATCTATCTTGGATCTTAATTTGAACCTTTCTAACTCACTGCATCCAAAGATATATTCCTGAAGTCTGTTGAATTGTTTCTTCTCTTGATTTGATCACCTGCAAAAAGTAAGAATAGGTCTTTGTTTCTATTGTTGAAGCAAGGGAAGGATTGAATCATTTCATATTTTGCTGAGTAGCTAAGAAACAATTTTATTTGTATTCTAAAGGAGTCTGTTAATATTGGGGGTTTTATTTGTTTGTTTATTTGTTTTTCCTAGTTTTGTTAGACTCAAAAATTAGTCCTTCAGGGTTTGTTTGTTCATTGCTTTTTTTAAATTCATACATGGATAAATGTTATCTAAGAGCTAGATCCTCAAAGTTAGCTAAAAAAAATAAATAAATAATAATGATCATTAGATTCATAAAAATACTGAGGTTAGGATCTGAGTCACAATACAAAGTAGTCATTGTCTTAACTGTAGCTTCCATCCTGAGGGTGTTTTTACATTTCCACTTTTCTTCTGTTTTGCCTGTTGCCATCTACCAATTTTTACTTCATTGATTAATACTGCTCAACAAGATGTCTTAATTACTGTACCTCAAATTGTTGCTTTTGTCTCATTATCAGTCCCTCTAAGCCCCTTGGCACTATTTTCCTCCTGAGAACTATGAATATTGCATTAAACTATCACACCAAAAAATTCATTTAGCAAGTCTTCTATCTCTCAGTACCCAGCAGATTTGTAGGGAGGAAATATAGAAAACACTGACAATGATGATAGCTCCAGTAACTAGAGATGTAAGAATTTCTTGTCTAAGGATTCCATCCAGTAAACCCTTTGTTCTGTAACATTTTATCTCAACAGTATGCTGTGACAATGAGTAATCATACAATACTGTATAATAGCATTTCTTTCTGTCTATTGTTAGTTGGTCATAACTCTTTTAGTGTGATACATAATTACTAATTATTCCCAACATATTTTTATCATACTGTGTCTGTCTGTTTTGTTGTTGTTGTTGTTGTTGTTTGTTTGTTTGTTTGTTTGTTTTAGTCATATCTCTTTTGAAAATTTAATTTCACGTACTCTGGTTTTCAGCTAATAGTAGGTCAAGAAGGTGTACCCTCAGTAAGTTTGCACATGACACCAAATTGCGAGGTGGTGTTGATCTGTCTGAGGGTAGGGAGGCCTTTCAGAGGAATCTAGATAAACTGGATCACTGGACTGAGGTGAATGGGATGAGGTTCAACAAGGCCAAGTGCTGAGTCCTACACTTTGGACACAACAACCCCATACAGGTTTGGGGTTGAGTGGCTGGATCAGTGTGAAGAAGAAATGAACCTGAGGGTGTTCGTTGATGCTCAGCTGAACATGAGCCAACAGTGTTCCCAGATGGAAAAGAAGGCCAACAGCATCCTAGCCTGCAGTAGAAATAGTGTGGCCAGCAAGAGCAGGGAGGTAAACATCTGCCCAATTCAGCTCTGGTGATGCCACACTTTGAGTACCATGTTCAATTTTGGGCCCCTCACTACAGGAAAGACATTGAGGCCCTGGAACATGTCCAGAGAAGGGCAACAAAACTGGTGGGGAATCTGGAGCACAAGTCTTATGAGGAGTGGCTGAGGAAGCTGGGATTGCTTTGTCTGAAGAAGAGGAGGATCAGGGGATACCTCACTGCACTCTACAACTTCCTGAAGGGAGGTTGTGATGAGGAGGGGCTTGGCCTCTTCTCCTAGGCAACAAACAGGACCCGAGGAAATGGCCGCAAGTTGTACCAGAGGAGGTTTGGATTAGACATAAGATGGAACTTTTTCTCTCAGAGGGTGGTCAGGCACTGGAATGGCTGCTCAGAGAGATGGTGGAGTCGCTGTCCCTGGCAGTGTTCAAGAGGCATCTGGATGAGGAGCTATGAGATATGATTTAGTGGCTTGTGGTAGAAATGGTGATGGGAAGGTGGTTGGACTAGATGATCTTGTAGATTCTTTCCAACCTTGTGATTCTGTGATTCTATAATTCTAGAAAGGCTTGAACACTATGACTTTTATCAATTGCACATCTAGAATTTCCATCTTTCAACTTATCTAATCTCTCCTACCTAAAATCCATTCCAAGGAAAAGTAAATAAATAAATAAATAAATAAATAATACAAAAATAGTAACAAACAACAAGAACAACAAAAAATCTACTCCCATAGCTGTTTTACAAGAGACACAAAACCAATTATTACTATCAGAACTTTTAGAGTCCCAGGACATTGTTCTAATAAATAAATGTATTTAACTATGATATATGCAGCTCTGGGAAATTACAAAGCTGTGCAAGCAATATGTGAATGATCATAGAAGACAAAGGAAAATATCTCTGGTAAGAAGGTATTTTAAGTAACTTCTTCAGTAGCATTCATGTGAAATAAATTAACCAGACAGTTGCTAAAACCAAAGTATAAGTGAGACAATATGAACTATTGTATCATGGATGTTGCAGCATAAGTGCAACTTTTTCATGGTTTTTACATGTCTGGAATGAAGTTTACATCAAGCCAACAATTTAAGAATCTAAATCAATTTTTGTTTGTATAAATAGGCTCCAAGCAACCAGAGAGCTAAATGTATACAGTGGTATTGTTTGTAGTTTGTCCTGTGATAAATAGGAAGAAAATGGTTTAATAGTAAAGGCCATAATTATCCATGGCTCTCAGTTTACAATTAGTTTTCTTTGACAGTCAAAGTCATAAATGCCAGCTTTAATCATGCATTCAGGTTGAATTAGGCACTGCCAGTGCTGCAAGAGATCTAATCCTCTTTCTTTCCTTCTCATTCCTTCTCATAATGAAATAATAATGTAAATTCACATCATTGATGGGATGACCCATGTGAATTTATTATGGGTTTGGAGAAGTCTCTTGAAAGGGATAAATTCTTTCTGGGTACAGACTTGAGGTAATTCAAAGCAGACAAGAAAAAAAATGGAGCTGTCATCAGAGGCCAGGGTATGGAATGGATTTAATTTGTATGAATAGGCTTTTTAATAAGTATAACAAGGCTAAGCTCCAGCTTTACTAGGGCAGTATTAAAGCTGTCATTTTCCAAATCTTGATGCACTAACTTTATTTGTGGAACGAAGATCAGCTGTAAATCCCATTTCTTGTTATACTGCAGCTTACTGTGGACACAGATACTGCACAGTCAGCAGTGACCAAGTCTTCTAATTATTTGAGTTAAGACAAATGGAACAATTAGCTCCTCGTAAAACCATTTGTGGTACTCAGTGACACGTACCAACCTTTCCTGTAGAACAAACTCCACCTTTTAGTTAATGCTCAGATTTTTATCAGGTAAGGCTTGTTGTCAATATGATAGAATACTTAATTATTTTAACTTCCAAGGGCCATTTTAGCTAGTGAGAATATATAGCACTTCCAAAAAGGGTAATTGCTCCCAGTAAATAAACATATCAAGAGCATAGAAACTGAAACCAAAAAATGACATAGCACAGATGTACTAACCAGATATTATATCACCATAATATATAGTCCAATTAGTGAAATTAAAAGGTTTCCATGTAAAAAAAGAGGAAACCTTAATTTCATTAAGCAACTGTCACAAATTTCAAGCCATCTCCATGGGGTCCATAGACATCATTACCTCTACCCTGTTTTATGAAACTACTGTTTTGGCCACAGCAGGATGCCTGCATTACTAACACTACGTTTCCTGTGAAAAAATAAGGCAAGAGAAATCATACTGATTTAAAGAGACATGACAGAATGAGCCCCTTTCTTTTCACTTCCCCACTTGTATGAATTACCTGAAACCTGTTTTCAAGTTTCTCAAACAGAAAAAAAGAACATTTTTTTCTTTTTTCTGAAGCAATAATGAAAGCAGTCTTTCTCATCTGTCTTGCATACAGAATCATAGCATTGCTGAGGTTGGAACAGATCTTAAAGATCATGGAGTCCAACCATAGCCTAACCATACTACCCTAATTCTAACATCCCTTCACTAAATCATGTTCCTGAGCACCACATCCAGATGGTTTTTAAACACATCCAGGAATGGTGATTCAATCACCTCCCTGGGGAACGTTCCAGTGCTTAACAATACTTTCAGTAAAGTTTTTCCTGATATCCTCCTCTTGTGCAACTTGAAGCCATTCCCCCTCGTCCTGTCACCTGTCACCAGTGAGAAAAGACCAACCCTGCTCTCACTGTGAGATATTTGAAGAGAGCAATCAGATCTCCCCTCAGCTTTCTCTTCCCCAGAGTAAACAGCCTCAGTTTCTTCAGTCATTTCTTGCAGTGCGTATTCTTCAAGCCCTTCACGAGCTTTGTTGTCCTTCCTTCACCAGCTCCAGCACTTCAAAGAATTATTTTTTTTCACAAATAAATCTTCAATGTGAATCACAGCTTAGTTCTGATTCTGGACAAAACATTTGTTTTTTTTCTGGTTTAACTACTATAGTAAACATGGCCTTATTCAATGATTAGTGTGAAACTCAGAGCTCATTGTTATTATCTTTTATACAGAAACATAATGCTTTACTCCATAAACTTTAATTTCATCTTCTGCTCAGCATAGCATTCCTCAAAGCTTCCTCTCAGTTTTGATGGAATACAGATATACAGCATTCATGCTATATGTTGCCAGGTTCTTCAGATATTACTGATGTGCAATTGAAGATTTTTCCCTTTACAATTTAATGTTTAAAATACCTTAAAATTTCAGTTGAAATACTTACTGCAGAAATCAGCTTTACTCCAGTAATGACTGCATTACTAATTTAATTGCAACAACAGAAATGCATTCTGCAGTTCAAAGTGATATGAAAGAATACCAAGGGGTATGATTAGAACAAACAGTTTGCTCCCCTCCTCACGTTAATTATGCAAATAATTCCATCCATTGCATCTACTTACTTTCATTTTTGTCCCCAAATTATTTTTATGCATTAAATTTTGCACTAGAAAGGCTGAATATGACAGTAAATTATAAAACCCACTGGATACAAATATTATGTCAAGACTGGTACTGTCTGCACCACTCAATCTGAATATATGTGCACATATATTTGAATAATGGAAAGTGAAAGGAGCTTGGACAATTTTGTTTAATGCAGACATTGCATGACTGTTTTAAAATTTAATATTTAATTATAATGAAAGTGAGTAGTTCACAACACAGTACTTTGGCTCTGTGAAGTCCCCTTAATGCACTGTCACTTTCTACACAACATTAATATTGTTTTTACAATATTAATCTGATTAATCGTTTTTTAAAATTTATATCTGATATTTCCTTTAAACTCTAAACATGAGGGTTTCAGCAATACAGAATGTAGGGTCTGTGTAATACCGATACAGAAAAAAAAAAAAAAAAAAAAAAAAAAAAAAAAAAAAAGTGTCTATTTTCTGAAGGGAAAGCTGAAAACTAAAAGCTAGACTAGTAACACTTTCAAACCTCTGCTGACTTTCCAATACAATATTCTAATGGCTGTTGCAGAACATGGAGATCTTCAGAAACAGTCTTACTAGGAGGATGAGAAAAATATAATAATTTTTTACAGATCTCAGATTTGGACAGGCAAAAATTTTAGTTAGTTCTGGAATGATCAGTGCCCTTGTTACTCTAGGAAGAGCTGTTATAGCTTTAATGCTTTCTAGAGAAAGTAGAAAAATTAAAACATTATGTAGTTTTAATTTTCTCTCTACCTTTCATGTGTGCTTTTATATTCTTACAATGTTTCACACTTTTTCTATGAAAGATTATATGCTTCAGTATGCCACTGCTCAGGTTTCTATTCAGTGTTCTACTTATCACTCACTATTTCACAGTTTTTGCTTTTCTTTACGATAAAGATTATGATTTTTTTAATTTTTTTGCCATTCTCTGTCAATTAATACTTACTTTTTATTTTTTCTATTTTATTTCATCTTTATGCCTCCTAAATTTTCTTTTTACCTTCTACCCAAATCTCTTACCTTCTTCCATATCTCTTTCCAAAAATACAAGCTTCCGTTGGGCTACAACATGAACAAATCGCATTTCTGATGCCTTTTGTCAGTATGCAAGCTAGAATCAAATATAATAGTTTGAAATATTAAAATAATATTTACCTTGATGTGTTTTACTAATTTCACTCTACCAAATAGTGTTATTCCGCTCTTTGTATCCATTGTAGTTCCCAGGGAAAAAGATGGCATTATTTTTGGAGCAACCTATCTACATGTGATGCCACACACAATAGCATCAGAAGCAAGACCAATGGAGACTGTGTTCTGTTCTGCTTTCATCCCTCATACTTCACATAATAGAATTGATTTTGTATTACTACAAAAAGCCTCTCCATGGTGACCAGAGGAAAATCTGAATTTGAGCTTACAAAAGACAATGCTAATAGTGCTTTTACAGTTGCACACTGTAAATGTACAATAGTTATTACTGGAACATTTATGAAAGAAAAAAAAATAAAAATGATCCTTTAAGTATAAAAATTATCTTAACTACTTCGACTTCAGTGCAAATCACAATTACCCTTTAAAGATCATCTGTCACTTTACATGTGACACAGTTGCTGAAAAGAAGAAAAGAAAGAAGAAAGATGTGCTCATCTCTATGCTGAAATGTTCATTTCTCCTCTGCAAAGTAGCAAAATTGCTGGATTGTTACTATTTCTTTTCAGGTAGAATGTCAGAGCTGAATCATGACTTCCTTAGTGCAGGCTCCTTTTTGTTATAATGAAATGCATAATCATCATTTAAAACAACTGAGTTGTTTTTATGTTAATTTTATGTTTCATGGACGTAAGATTAACTCCACAAACTGTCTGTCTGATTTACAAAATCAGATCATCAACACTGCTGCATTATTACTCAACCTACATGTATATGGTGTACAACATTGATCACATTTTCTTTAATACTGATACCTTTTTATAACAACATTTTATTGAATTTTCAAACAATAATTACACAGAAAATGATGAAACCAACTAAATCCCATACTGCCACTGACTAACAATCAAAGACATAAATGCCAGTTATCAACACACCTATTAAGTGGATTTTCAGTATGACTTATAAAATCTACAGTGTCCTCATTTGTGTGGAGTAGAAGAAAAATAAAACTGCAATAGACAGGAGATAGAAGCAACACCTAACAATAGAGAAAGCTTATATTTTTGTTCGTTTGTTTTAGTTTTAGTTTTCTTACTATAACAAGTACACAGGAACATAAATGAGCCAAAGGATGAAAATTCCTGCTGTTTTCACACTGATTGAAATGTAGAGGAAGAAACCATATGTTCTGTGATACTCTACAGCTTTTCTGTGTGGAAGAAACTCCCCTTCTGCCAGCAAAGCTTTAAAATACTCAGTTTAGCTAGGAATATCAGCTTTTGCTGAATAACTGCTTGTTGAACAGTATGAGAGACTTGGTAATGTCTGATCCATATCAGCCAATACAGAAAGAAATTCAAGTCACATTTCTCTTTTGAAGGACAAGAAAGATCTCGCAAAGTATTCGTCAAAAATACAGTGAGTAGGAATACTACTAGTAAATTCCTACATACGGAATTCAGTGCATTCTATGCTGGGTTGAGGATAGGTATAGGGTGAGGAAAAAAAAAAAATATTTTTCCAAAGTGCTTACATACCTGCATATATACAGAAAACTGTATAAGCTTCTTCATATGTATCAGAAGTTCATAGTGCTGCTTGCATAACTGGTTGCTCCAAAAATAATGCCATTTATTTATTTCTACAAAACTACAATGGATACAAAGAGCACAATAACACCATTTGATAGAGCAAATACTCAATTGCAAAACATTGTTTTTCAACATAATTACCACTATCAGCTATGCATGTTCACCATTAATGAACAAGATGCCACACACATGCAAGTCTGCATAAATAGAGATGAGACACTGTCACTGTTGGCACTTCTGAAACTCCTCATCCACTGACTCACTGCGCTCACATCCGCTAGGTCTCTATAAATGTTCAGTAAGTGTTGAAAAGCCATTTTTACTTAAATATCTTGTATCAAAATATACAATATTTAAACACACAGAGAGCAAACCTAACTTTCCTTGTTTTACTCCCTAAAAAAAAAAAAAAAGAAGGGGTAATCACTTTCAGAGAGACCATGCAAAACCATTATGAAGACAATGTAATTAAATGGCCATTTTTTTGACACAGAGACAAAAGGCTAGTGTAAATTCCCCTTTTGCTCCACTATCAAAGAAACCTAGTATTTCTCTCTTAAGATACATCATTCTGTGAATATGATAGCATGTTTGACACAAATTCCATTTTGCCAAATTCAAAACCAGATTTCCTCTATTCTGGCTTGAGTACTGACTTTCCCACATTTTATTTATTAGTTGTGTTTAGTTTGGAAGTGGTAATATAATAGAAGGTTCAGGGACCTTCCAGTCTTGGTAATAGTGTTCCCCTTTTCTTATAATAGCTTGAAAGTTTTCACCTTTTCTCCAAATGATTAATACCATGACTTTAATAGAACAGTGTTGTAGTTCTTAATCTAATACATGACTTCATAGGATCATATAATGGCTTGAATCAGAACGGATCTTAATGATCATCTCATTCCAAACCCTTTCATTCCAACCCATTAAGTCAGGTTGCCCAGGGCCCGACGCAATCTGGCCTAGAAGACTTCTCAGGCCAGTTGATGTGTATTGGAAGAAACATGTGATTTGTTTATTTTTCAGTGACACTTTTAATCTCAGAGTCAATTCTACATCTTGTGCTGTAAGGAGCATAGTAATTTCAACAGGCTATATTCTGTGTTTTGTTCTGTAAGTGAAAAAAAGGATACCCTAGAAAAACTAATATTCTTTCAATTCAAGAGGAGGGAAATACATTTCATATCTAAATGATTGCATTAAAAAAACAAAACAAAAACAAACAAACAAAAAAACAAACAGAAATATTGAAGACTTTGGAGACTTCAATGCAACCAGGAACTATTGAAAAAAAAAAAACCAAAACAAAAAAAAACAAAAAAACAAAAAAACCCAAAAAACAAACAAACAAACAAACAAAAAACAATAGCACAATATTATAGCAACACAGACAATCCAATAAAATTCCAAATAAAAAGTTTTAATGTTTTCATTGTAATGGAAAGTATAGGAATCACCAAGGCCAGCTACAATAATGATAAATGTCCTTTTGCTGCCTTCCACAGTGTGAGCCAGATGGCCAGGCAGGACAAGCGTATGTGCAGCTACAGGGCGTCCTCTTGCATCCTTCTAGGGAAACCTGATTTTTCTGTTCCCTTTTGTCTTCTGAAGTGCCTGTCTACCAATACATGCAGCATGGGCAATAAGCAGGAAAAATTAGAGATATGCATGCAGTCCCAGGGCCATGCTCTTACTGTTATTGTGGAGAAATGATGACAACAGCTTTCATGACTGGAATGCAGACATGGATGAATGCCTCACTCCAATTACAGGAGGGGGAGAATGTTTTTTAATATATACATGTACCTGATGGCAAGATTAAAACACAACAGGTCAAATGTTAGCCCAAGCAGTTTATTACAAATCCTAGTTGCTTAGGGAGAGGGGGAAGACAGGCAGTAGAAAAGAGATAAGAAATAAAAGCAAGGAGTCTTTGTAGAAAGCAAGAGAGATAGTCACCACTATGAATCCGGTCCATGGCAGATTATAGTGTGTCCAGTGATCCCCAAAAACTCATCCAGCCCCCACAGGACATGGGAAAGAGACAGAAAGCTTCACATTGTAGCAGCAAGCAGGCCCCAGGCATATTTTCCTAAAAGGTTGTTGTTTTTTTTCCCTTACAGAATTTCTCTGTCAAAAGTTTCTTTTCTTTGGGAGTTTCTCTCCTAAGTTTCTTTTCTTTGGGCATTCATCTCCTCCAAAGTACTTAGTATAGTTGGGACCTCTTATCCCCCATTTTTCTGTTTCTTTTTTGTCTTCTTCTTTCCTCTCTGCTAGCATGACACACCTGGCCCAACAGATAAGCCACAAGGGAGTGGTGCTGTCGTTGCCATGCACAAGTATTACTGCCTTTTGCAGTGGTCATCTCCTTAAGCCGCACCCCTGGAAATGACTGTTTGCAATGCTTATGCTTATCTTTACAATTACAAGCAAAAGTACTGTGGCTTGGAGACACACATTAAACGTCCCCCCATATAATATGCAGTTGCCAGCTGCTTCTTTCAAGCCCAAGAGTGGTACAACCCTAAGAGTAACAAACGACACAAAGTTTGAAGGAATCAATCATGGACGAGCAGAGAGATCAACAAAAAATACAAATGGAAGAAGAAAGACTACAGAATATGGAAAAGGTGTCTGACCACTTACGAGGAATATAGAAACATTTTACAGGCACCCAGGAGTGCCAAAGAGGAGGGTAAGGCCTACTTGGAATTAAAATTGATGAAGGAAGTTAAGGACAGCAAGGAAGGCTTTTTTAAGTGAGTGCACCCTCAGCAAGTTTGCAGATAACACCAATCTAACCAATATGTTTGATACATTGGAGGGAAGGGAAGCCATCCAGAGGGACCTGGACAAGCTGGAGAAGTGAGCCCATGAGAACTTAATGAGGTTCAACAAGGCCAAGTGCAAGGTGCAGCAATAGGGCCGGGGCAATCCCAGGTATTCATAAAAACTGAGGGAAGATCTACTTGAGAGCAGTCCTGTGGAGAAGGACTTGGGGACCCTGGTGGACAAGAAGCTGGACACGAGCCAGCAGTGTGTACTTACATCCTGGAAGGCCAACTGTATGCTGGATTGCATTGAAAGAGAAGTGGCCAGCAGGGAGAGGGAGGTAATTTTCCTCTTCTACTCAGCTCTTTTGTGGCCCCATCTGGAGTACTGTGTCCAGGACTGGGACCCCCAGCACTAGAAAGACACAGAGCTCTTGGAGTGGGTCCAGGGGAGGGCCACTAAGATGATCAGAGGGTCGGAGCACCTCTGCTATGAAGAAAGGTTGAGGGAACTGTGCCTGTTTAGATTGGAGAAGCCACCAGGGTGACCACATTGCAGCCTTCCACTATTTGAAGTAAGCATAAAAACAGGAGGGGGAGCGACTGTTTACTCAGGAAGACAGTAATAGGACAAGGGGGAATGGTTTTAAACTAAGACAAAGGAGGTTTAGGTTAGGTATTAGGAGAAGGTTTTGCACACAGAAGGTTGTGACACACTGGACCAGGTTGCCCAAGGAGGTTGTGGATGCCCCATCCCTGGAGGCATTCAAGGCCAGGCTGGAAGTGGCTCTGGGCAGCCTGGTCTAGTGGTTTACAACCCTGCACATAGCAAGGGGGTTGAAACTAGATGTTTACAGTGGTCCTTTTCAATGCAGGCCATTCTATGATTCTATAATTCTATGTCAATAGCAAAAGGAAGACTAGGGAAAGCAAAGACTCAGTTCTGAATGAGTTAGATTCACTCGTAACAAAGGACCCAAGAAGTCAGAGTTACTTCATTTCAGTCATTAGTACAAGACTATCAGTCAAGAATCCCAGACCCTGGAGAGAAGAGAGAGAATGTGGGGAAAGAAAGATTGCCCCTTGGTCAAGGAGAAGCTGTTCAAAAATCACCCAGGCAAACGTGATGCAGTAGTTCATGGTTCCTGGTGGGTTAACCCCTGAGGGTTGAGGGAACTGGCAAAAGTGATTGCCAGACTACTCTATCATCTTTTAAAGACTGGAGAACAGGAGAGGTGCATGTGGGCTGGAGGATAGCCAGTGTCACACCAGTCTTTGGGAAGGGCAAGAAGGAAACTACAGGACAATCAGTGTCTCCTCCATTTCTGGACATGTGGTGAAAAAGTTCATCCTGGAGGTCATCATCAACAGATTAGAAGGAAAGAAGATTGTCAGGAGTAGTCAACATGGATTCATCAAGGTTGGCCACTCTGGTAGCCTTCTATGATGAAGGGAAAGCAGTGGATGTTATCAGTGTTGACATCAGCTGGAAAGGAGCTCTTAGGAGAAGGATGTGGATGTCTTAGTGGACAGCAGCTTGACCAGGAACCAGCAGTATGCCTTATGGCCAAAAAGGACAATAATATCCTGGGGCGCATTAGGAAGTGTTGCCAACAGGTCAAGGGAGTTTCTCCTTCCCCTCTGCTCAGTCCTGGTGAAGCCATATCTAGTGTATTGTGTCTAGTCCTGGGCTCCAAAGTTCAGGAAAGTCAGGTTACTTCTTAAGAGTATCCAGCAGAGGGCCACAAAGATGGTTAGGGGTCTCCTATATGAAGCAAGTCTGAGAGACCTGGGCCTGTTCAGTCTGGAGGAGACTTAGGAGGGATTTCATCAATCATTGTAAGTACCTGAGAGGTGTGAGTCAAATGGATGGGGCTAGCCTCATAGTGCCAGGCAACATAACAAGGGTTAACAGGCACAAACTGTAACACAGGAAACTCCATACAAACATGAGGGAAACTGCTTTACCTTGCAGATGGAAGAGCACTGGAGTTTGCTGCCCTTAAAGTTTCTGGATAGTGCTTCTATGGAGATATTCAAAACTTATCCAGATGCTTTCCTGTGGAACCTACTCTAGTGAATTTGTTTTCACAGAGGTGTTGGACTAGATGATTTCTAGAGGCCCCTTTCAGTCCCTACAATCCTGTGATTCAGTGATTCTGTATTTAACAGAAGTTATAAAGATCTGTAACTATGTTATCTTTTTCCTAATGTAAAGAGGTGGTCTCATTGCTCTCTTCAAGCACAGAGGGAAGTTCCAGTCTCTTCTACCTGGTCACAGACCACAGTTCACATGGGATCAGCACAGTGCTGCTCCATGGGAAGTTCAAAAACAATGTTAAGAAGCATTACTTTACTAAGAGAGGGGTCAAACACTGGAACAAGCTTACTGGAGGGGCATTTGATGCTGTGTGTTGGTCAGCATTCAGGAGGCATTTGTATAATGCCTTTATTAATATGCTTTTAGTATTTTTTGCTAGCACTGAAGTGGCCAGGCAGTTGATCTTTGGACGTTACTTCCAACTGAACTATGCTATTGTATTCTGAACATAGCAAAATAAATAAATAAATAAAATAAAGGCTGCCAGCTAAGTAAACTCTTAATAACAGATTCAAACCACAATATTAAATCTCTTTCCACATTTTCATAATAGCAATAAATAAGAAAAAACAGCTCATTATAAAATAATGCAATCTGAAAAAATGTGTTTGTTGTTTTTTGTGTTTTGTGTTTTTTTTTTTTCACATTTCTTTTCAGAAATCTAGAAGTAAGATTTGATGGAAGCAGTGAAGTATGAACTTTTAAAGATGATTATTTGTATAAGAAACAAAGAACGATAGTTACTGGGGGAATAGAAAGAACATTTTATAAGAAATATATCTAGTTAAAACTAGTCATCACCATTTGATTCTGTAATTTGTCTTTCAATTATCACAAACTATATACATAGCAACTATGGTGTTTGAAACTTTTCAGAAAATAATATCTGGTTTAAAATCAAACTGTAAAATGTGTAAAGGATATATAAAATGGGAGAATGGGACTATTGATTGAATATGTTTATCAAAATAAATACTGTCGTCAAAAAAAATTCTGTTGTCAAAACAGATGCAGTATGATTGATTATCTGGTCTGTACTTCCAGCTTTCCTACATCAAACCTCAAAAAAGAGATATAAATGCTTACTTTGTTTAATAGTCCTCTTATCCTATGTGTCTGTGTTTGTCTGTATTTTGCAACAAACATACTTATTGTTTTAATGCATTCATGATGATGATTATGAACAGGGAAGACTTTTTCTTGTTCACTTTCCAGTTTTTCTTCAAAAGCATGGAATGTTGTTCAACAAGCCATTGTTTTCATCACATCTGGAGGAACTGATATTCTGTTATTCTGAAGTAACATTGTTATGTCTTGCAAAAAGCCTCTTGCTGTATATCTTTCCAGAAGAATCAGTATCAGTAGAATTTGTAGTCTGTGCTGAAAATAAAGGACAGTAAGGAAAATAAATAATCAGTATGCAGTAACTTCTCAAGTAGGTATGCAGATAAATATTTTCCAAATTTCAATGGCTTGTATTTAGTGCAGATCAAAATATCAAGTGAAGAGATTTTCCTCACAAAGGCAAAAACTTTCTTTCACTGTTCCTATTTTCCAACAACACACTTTTCATTATCTTCTAAATAGTGTTTTCACTTTTAAATACTTTTTTTTTTTTTTAATACTCATTTTTACACTATATGTGTCATACTGAGCCCATGTCTTTATTGCTTTTGACAATGTCATTAGCGTGACATCTATTGGTAAGAGCAGCAGAGCGACAGTCACCCTTTGCCAGTCCTAAAACTTTTACTTTAAAGAGAAGTTAATCACTCCTATAATTACCATCTGTTCTACATGGACAACTTTGGAATTCCATGAAGATTTGCATTCATTCAGAAGAATCAGTGCTGTTAGGATGCTTTCAATGGAAACTGGTGGCCTTCTTTTCCCCCAATTTTCTGATGTTCCATTTACTTCCTCAAGCTCACTGAAATTACTCTGATGACTATGGAAGGTATTGCATACTACCCTTCTTGCTTGAAAGATAAGCATGTTGAAAACTTCATTTTCTCAAGAGAATAGTCGTAAATAAAATACTTGTAGTTTTTTATTAGACTCAGTATTACTTATTAAGTATATTAAGTTAATTACTTATTATCTTATTAAGATCAAAAGGAACATGAAAATGATAAAATCACAAAGAGAAATATCTAACTGACAAATGTAATAATGTCATATGCACAAATATACAGGAGCACATGCATATGTATAGCTACATGGAGTTTTTTCTGTGAAAAGAGGGGATTTTTATTGCTGTTGTTGGGGAGGTTTTTGTTTTGCATGGTTGGTTTTCTGTTTGTTTTTAATGTAGCCTGTATTTTGGCTTAGTTGATTGCAAAGTGCAGAGCACACATACACTGGAAAAGTTCTAAATATTTCTGCAGCCACCATTTTTTTCACAACTTCCTCTCGTACCTCCAGGGAAATCCCAACTTTAAAATCATTTGTCACACTGTAGAGCATGATATTAGTGCCTATGGTCTCAGGGTGTTTTAACAATACAAATAGCTCAGATATAATACCATATCTATTTCCTTTAAAGTGCAATAGAGAAACATGATTGTATTCTTAGCTTTTCATTGAAATTTCTTCTCTGAAAGAAAATTCTGGTAAGAACAGATTTTTACCCACCACACTCTTGAAAAATAGAATCTATTTGAAAACCACAACTAAGAATAATTCATGCAGCTGGTAGCAGTACAGAGGTGCAATAAGCCCTATCACTGGAGGGACAATTTGTCAGAGCTCCCCCTGTCAGGTGGTGCTACAGGAAAAACAAAATATTTTTCTTCCTCAGGATTTAGATCATATAGAAAATAACTCAATACAAGATAAATATGTAGTAAGCAAGTAGCTTTACTATTTTAAAATGTGTTCAACAATCATCTCAGGACTTTGGTCCTTGTTTCAGCAATGTTTTTCTAAGTTCTATAAAGGTCACTTTGCTAATAAATACTGGTAAAAATAGTTAATATAGTAAAACGGGTGTGTCTCTCTCCAATTTATAGGAGGGAGGCAAGGTTCTTTGATATGTGTATACCCAGCATGAGATTAAGAAGCGATGGTTCAAATGTTAGTACAACCAGTTTATTAAAGTCCTAACCATTTTAGGGAGATGGGGAAGGGAAGGTAGGCGATAGGAAAGGTAGGAAATATAAGCAAGGAGTCTCTGTAGAGAGCAAAAGAGATAGTCACCACCGTGGGTCCAGCAAGGTACACAGTAGGTCCATTGATCTCAGGAAATCGTCACTGCGGGGGACGGGAGAAAGCCAGGAAACTCCACAGCAAGCCAGCCTCGGGGGTCCTTCTGAAGAGGTTTTCCCCCTCAGGGAATTCTCTGTCAAAGGTGTCTTTGGGAGTTTGTCCCAAAAGTCCCCAGTTTAGCGACTGCCTTTTATCCCCCATTTCTGTGGTGTTTTCTTTCTTCTTCTTTGAAGTTTGAGGATTACAGCCCAGTATTTTTGGGAATGTATCTCGAGCAAACACTGAACTTCTAAACAAGCAGGAAAAAAAAATCTTCTGAAAATCACTTAGGCAAACACTCTTTGTAAAATGGTTTAAAACCAGCTTTTGTGACACTCCTGGCCCACAGATAAGCCAGCAAGGAGTGGTGCCTCTGTTGCCAGACACAAGCATTATTGCCTTCTGCAGTGGTCAGCTCCTTCAAGCAGCACCCCTGAAAAAGTCTGCTTGTCCTGTTTCTGCTTATCTTTGCAATCATAAGCAGAGATACTATGGCACAACACCCACCATTCACCCTCCTAGATAGTTAGCAGTCTCCAGTCAATCTTATCATCAGAAAGACCTCACGAAGCAAGCTTTGAGACAACGGAAGAAAAACAGTTCTGTCCTTCACAGGGTGTCATGGTTTTATGATTTTTGGTTATTGGTATTCCACATCATAATACCATGTAGTGCCCTGGGAGCTAAAGTTAATACTCCAGTTCTGGATTCCTGTCCCAGAAGAGTAAAAGAACTACATTCCCTGGAGGACTTTGCATTCAAAGAGAAGATAAAGCCTCTTGGCAAGGTCTCAAGACCAGGCTCTCCTCCTTTCTGCTCATCTGACCATATGTCTCACCTCAGCATTAGAGCAAGGCCTTCAGCTTTAGACACTCTTTCTCATTTTAATTGAGTTCTTAGCTGCAATTCTAATTATATTGTATTATAGTGTATTATAGTGTGTTATCTTGCATTTTGATATCTTATTTAGTAAATTGGTTTGTTTTGTTTTAGGCCCATCTCTCTATCTTTTTCCTTTATCACTTTCAGGGGTGCAGATCCATACCGTGCTGTGGGTCACAGAACCAGACAGATCAGCCCTGTAAACCATTGACAGTGAGTGAAACAAGAACAGACCAGGGTAATAGCTTTAAAAATTGTTGGCATTTACATTTTTAGCTCCATATTTATGGAAAAAAATACAAGGAAGAATACAGCAGAATTATTATTAAAATGCATTGTCTAGGCAATCACACCCCTTGGATGCAAAGGCTGAGGAGAACAGAGATAACTGGTTATGGTAACTGGTATGACTACAGATTGTTATTGTATAGAAGCTATAAAAGTGAGGGAAGATAGAAAGTTTGGTAGTGTGAACAGTGTGGAAAGCTAAGATCTTCACTTTTCTGACAAAAGTGACCTACCCATAAATTCAGTCTTACCTTCATTCTAAACATAAACATTGATATTCCACTAACTCTTCAATACCAATTCTTTAGATACTGCTCAAGTGACATGAAGTTCTGCAGATCCATACAATCCTGCAACATGTAAGTTTTCATTACGTTTTATGTTTCTGAAGATTCCTTTACAAAAAACCTTGTAAATTTGAATGTACTGTAACTGAATCTTCCCTACACATCTCTGGAAGGTGTTTGAATCAGGAATTGCCTGACTTTCACAACTGCCTGGCAAACAGTTTTGCAATATATCTGCTTGAACTCTCCTGGTATACATCTTCTCTTATTCGAGGCTAATGAACATGCTCTGTTATAATGCATGCTTTCAGGATCACATTAATCAATCTGCAATGGAAAAAAGTATCTTTAGACTTGGACTGAGAGATATGCCTGCCATTCCTGCCTGTCATGAAAGCAATCAAATTCTGTTTCAAATCAGAAGAGATTATAATTTGCTGCTTAAAGACAATCTAATTGCATTCTTGGGTAAAACTGGCAATGTATCTCCTTTCCAACTGTATTTTGCTGGACAGTCTGACAAGATTTGGAGTACAGAATCAGCTGAAATTTCTATTCTAACAGTGGTCAAGACTAGTCTTGTACATGTTAACAGAAAAACTTTGTTTCTGGTGTTAAAGTGTAATCATCAGCTTAAATGAAAAGTTGCAATATATTAAATGGTTCCTCAGTACCACTCTTCTTACAGCTGTCTCACAGATTTGGCCCTCTATATCTCAACTATCTGTAAAAAAAGTGTAATGATTTTTCCCTGCATAAAAAAAAAGTTCTGAAAATAATAGATACTACAGAGTTTTATATTCTCCGTCCACTGGAGCCTAGGATGGTGAACAGTTTAGGTCTTCATTCTACACCTAAGAAAACAGATGTGACAGTGGTTAATTATCATCTTTCTGTTACTATTTGACTCATTTCAAGCAAAACTTGGGTTAAAAACTCATACTGAGGCTTCATAAAATTCATAGTGCTCAGAAAAGTACTCATGAGAACTGATAATCACACTAACTTGCAATGAGGTGGCTACTGAGACTGAACATGACTCTGCATTGATGCAACAGTACAACAACAGTAAATAGCTCGGAGTTCAGTCACAATAGTATAGAACATTGTTGTAGCATTCTAAGCATCATGCTAAGCAATTCCAAACATTACAATCACAGAATCATTCCTCTGTGTATTTGTACTAGTGTACTAGCACAGGCTTCCTGGAGATGTTCTGCAGTTATCCTCTTTGAAGACCACCAGAAGTATTCTGGATGTGGCCCTGGGCAACACGCTCTGAATGTCCCTGCATGAGTGGAGGTTTTGACCAGATGACCTTCAGGATTCCCTGTCAACCTCAACCATCTTATGATTCTGTGAAGTAATATGTATAAATTAAGGCTTTTTTGTTGTTGTTGTTGTTTTTTGGTTTTTGTTTTTGTTTTTTTTTCCCACACTAAAGACTCCATCCTTTGAGAGGGAACCATGAAGCAGGAATATTGTACTTTACTTGACTTAGTTTCTTAAAATGAGTAATTCATGCTTAATGTGTCTGAGAAAAGGGAAAGTCATTAAAAGCTTGCACTTCCTCTTTTTCTTCATGATTGTAAGTTAAAATCTAAATAGCGTAGGCAATCTAATGAAAACTGTGTGTAATAAAATGAGCTTTTTTCTTGACGCTACCAAGCTTTTCAATATGTTAATAACAAATATTTGGTATTAAACTAGCCTCATAACTAAATAAAAAAGATTATGTCCAAAACTTAATCTCACAGTGACAGTCATACTCATGCATTTATTTTCCAAATAGGATAATTGCTTGAAAGACATTATTACCTGTTATATTCTGTTGTCACTGACAAATTTTGGCAGGAATTGAAATTGCCACTTTTGCTATGTAGCAGTATGTACTTAGCCTGAAACCTGCTTTAGGTCTGATTTTCTCTATGCTAGACAACACTTACTTACAAAAGATCTTTTGAATCAGCATGGAAAACAAGTCTGTTTCAACATTCTTATTCACTGGAAAAAGAATATATATATATTTATGTGTGTGTGTGTGTGTATTTTTGTTTTTCATCTCATATTTAAAGATTTTAGGAAGAGGAAGGAAACAACTGAAATTTGTTCACAGTATTCCAGAAAATCAAGAAGAGAGCTAGACTAGATCTTACAAAAAGAATAATATAAAATCAGAGACTTCTAACCATTAGCATTATTTTTAAAACTAAAATTGGAATAATAAATCTTTGCATTACACTAGGCATAGAGAGCAACAAGACTTCTAACACAGCCCTATTAGCATCCATAATCATAATATTTTCTGTCAAAAATACAGTCTATTGAAACACGCATGGACAAAACTACTAGAATCTTTTACAACATGTGTTGTATCCATAATATATAATAAATGTAACAAAGTCAAATGCTTGAATTATATATTTTCCAGACTCAATAGAATGAGAAAAATTTATATCCATCAAAAAAGTTTTTATTCATTAAATTAAAACTGAGAGTGGAGAGCACAGACTTATCAAATTGGTGCAGCTGGATTGTTTCCCTAACCCTGGACTTCAGAAGAGATTACATGGCATTGGCCTGCTTACAATCACTGGACCAGCTTTTCTATGTCTTTACATAGAAGCCATTGTACTGAATTATTCTAGTCCAAAGTCCACCTTTACTTAATAATTTGAATAAATGCCCTTCATTTAACAAGTTCAAAAACATACTAATGACAAGGTTAGACTATTCAGTGTCTGCATATGTCTGAGATAGTTGCTTCTGGCAACAAAAGAAAACAAAACAAAACAAAGTGGAGGATACTGTCTAAGAAAAACAGGGAAAAGTGCTGCAGCTTTATTATAATTTTACATGGTAAAACTTGCTCAGGAAAACACTCCAACATAGAATGTATAGATGGTCAAATAGTTATAATTCAGAAATTAAAATATTTAGTATATGATCAGCAAAAAGGAAATTTTTTTTAATCTTACTCCACCGAGACTTAATTTAACATCACTATATAACTCTCTTTTAGAAATAGTATGCATTCAATTTGAACCACATTTTCTGTCTTTTCAAGAATTTTTGCTTTAAATGGTGAAAGCTACTAATGCATATTCTTTTCAAACTCAGCCTCTAAAAACAATAAGATTGAAATATTTAAAAGCTTCCTCTTGCTAATACATAAAGGCTATTTAAAGAGGGAGAGGATCTGATGGGAAAACATTTTGAGCATTTGTGCAAAAGAAAGCCAGATGAGATCAGGTTTCTACTCCCATTGCACGAAGTTAAACAGAAAGGCCAGCCTGTCAGCAAATGTTTGACTACAATGAAATTCATGCCTGTGTACAATACACTAATTGGGTATTTCAACATAATTTAAGCATAGGAAATTCCACATAGTAATCCAATAGCAATCTTCCATTAAATTCTGGTCTGAATGCAATTAATAATCTCTGAATATTCAGGCTCACAAGAAGGCTCTCCTGTGGTTAAGGCACAAAGAGTTTAAAATTTGGAAGCCGTTTGGAAAATGTGGTGCTTGCTAGGCTTTAAATAAATAAATAAATAAATAAATAAATGAAACATCAAAAATAAAAAGGCGTGAGGAAGGGACAAAGAAAAAGTACTGCAATGTAGCAGAAATGCAACATGAAGTGTATTATCTTCATGAAAATTTAATGTAAATGATAAGTTTTATGCAATATTGTTTTAAGAAAGATAGTAAATTACAATATAGAGACCATTTTCTCTTTCATGCTTGCCATAGGATACAGCAGTAAAATTAAAAACTTTCCTGCATTATTACTTTTGCAGAATATTTATATGTTTACAACTTCAGTATTGTTCTTCAGAGCATTGTTTTCTTATTATTGAAACCATAACTGTTTTCTTCTTTACATCCTTGTTTCCTTGTTTTGGTGCTGTAAAATTCACCTTTGTTGTATGTTACCTAGCAGTACCAGTAAGACCCATTAGGGTCTAATATCAATGAATTCAATGTGGCTGATTGTTTAAATGTTCTGATAAAAAGCTTCTTTAGGGATAACAATGTTTAACTCACTCCTTTTGCTGGAAGATATTGAGATTCCTCTTGACAATAAAATGCTGTTATGGGACAGGGTATGAACAAGTACCTGCTCTGAAATGTAGTGTGAAAGGCCAAAACTGTGTTATAATTAGGAACTGTCTTTCGAAGACTTTGAAGGTTTAGCATGATGATCCAGTTGCTGTATCCACATTCATCCCATTGCAGACAGATTTGGATTACATGGCCATCTATAAATGATGTCTCCTTCTCTTTTTAAATCTTGAACAATTCTTGTCTTACTCATTCTCAGCTTGTAGCAGAAGAGAATGCATGGGGTGAATGTTGTGCTTAGGAGGCCTTGCATGTGCTTGTAAGTGAAGCCATCCCCCACTCTTGAATACCTCAACAATGTCTGACTTATTACAAAAGCTTGCAAATGTGCTGTTAATAAACTGGGGAACTGAGGGAAGAGAAAGGACTTCTCATGGTTAAAATTACTGGAACGTGTTTTCTCACTCCTACGCCCCTCTTCAGCCTGCAAATGTGTTCCAGTCTCTGTAACAACATTATGGGAAATGACCAGAAAGAAGTCTAAGAAAAAGGTTGTCAAGAGAATACATGGATGAGCCAGCCTGTAATTCACAATGATAAGGCATTTGTTTGATTAAGTGGTGCCTGCAGATACAAGAATTTTATGACATTCTGTAGATACTGAAGTTTAGCACTACAGCAGTCTGGTGGCACAAAAATTCTGCTTCTTTTCATCCTGAAAGTCTTTCTCTTCTTCTGCAGAGTATTCTCTTTGGGAACTGATGCTATTGCTCATTTGGAAAGACAATTTCACATACTGGATAGTCAAAAGTAATACGTAGCAAAAGAGCAGAAATTAAAAGAGCGGGTACGGAAAATTGATTCTTTGTTTTCAATTATGCATTTGTTCTTCATTAATGAGGAGAGAAATACCTTCAGATAACTTCAGATGCAGTGTGAAAAAAGTTTATTTACATTTGGCTTTTTTGTGCATTTCTTTGTTTGGTTTTATTTATTCTGAATTTAACAAGATATTGTTTGGCTCCTTTACTTATTAACCGATAGTAGTCCCTTGCTGCCTAGGTTTTCATGTATTTAATATAGCCTTCAAGGACTTTTTAGTTAATGTGTATTTGAGTTATAATTCTACTCACAATGATCTGTGTTGAAAAGTATCATCAATACTTTAGCACAGAAAGAAATCAATCTAGTGACAGTAAATGGTCCATGGTCTCACAGGGGTAGCTTCATCTGTTAAAAAATAAAAATTAAAAAATCAAGCCATAAAAACAAAATAACCTTTCTTTTCTTCTTTTGAAGGAATCAATTGTGGAACATTTAGGATGTCAGCTACATGAACAATTAAAAATAAGGGATATATTTTTTTAACATATACCAGCTAAATTTTAAAAGAAAATTAATACCATACCAAAATATTTAGTCAAAACAGAGGGTTGCTTTCTTCAAAAATCCAGGCAGAAACAGATGTCTATCAGTAGATCACAGCTCTCTCACTGCTCACACAGATGCATAAAACTTTACAATAAATAGTTTCCAGGATGCTGTTTTGCTTTCTTTCTTGTCTGTTTTGAGATGCAATGCAATGATTGTTTACATATCCAAGAGGTAATCTTTGAACCTTCCAAAGAAAAGGTGGCACCAAAAATAAATAAATAAATAAATATTTGAAATGTCTGAAACATCCTTCTGAAATAAAGATAGATTAATTATCAGAAAATTTTGTTCCAGCAAAGATGGCATAAAAGCCAATATAGTAACTCTTCTAAAAAATAACCATAAAGTTTTCTAACTCAGCAGTCTGATTTCTTGAATAATGCCAACCTCATCAAAATCTTTTTTGCAGCTTAATGTTTCTTTTTACAGTCTGATTTATAATCTATTAATTTGGAAGGAAAATCTGTCCTTTTTTTCTTTTTTTTTTTTCCCCTTTTTCAAATCAACAATGGGTAAATGAATATTCTAGTCTCAACAAAGCCACTTATTAACCTTCAGTTGCAGTCATCCTCAGTTAAATTTACTTAACCTAAATTGTTTAGGTAAAAATTGTTCTGTAGTTCAGAGAAATGGAAGACTTAACTGAGCAAGTTCAGTTGAAAGAAGCAATCTAGCCATTTGGCATCGAGTTTCTCCTGCGTTTGTCATCAAGCTTCTCCTGTGTTAATGCTCCACTGTTACCATATGACTGGCATAAATTAATTGATCAGTTCAGGCCAGTCAGCATCACCTGCAGCCCTGGAAAGATGGTGGAACAACTCATTCTGGCTGCTCTCTGCTCATGTTTGGAAGAGAAAAAAGTTATCAAGGGTAGTCAGCATGGGTTCACTAAAGGGAAGTCTTGCTCAACCAACCTGATAGCTTTCTATAATGTCATGGCTGTCACGGTAGATGTCTGGAGAGCAGCAAATTTTATGAGCTTTAACTTCAGCAAGTTTGTTGATAAAATATCCTATAACACCCTTGTCATGAAACTTAGAAAGTGCAGGATTGATGAGTGGACAATAAGATCTGGATTGAAAACTGGATGACAGGAAGAGCTCAGAGGGTTGTCAGCAGATGTGAATCATAGAATCCTAGAATCATAGAATGGCCTGAGATGAAAAGGGACTATAATGATCATCTCATTACAACCCCCTGCTGTGTGCAGGATTGCCAACCACTACACCCAGAGTCACATCCAGCTTGGCCTTGAATGCCTCCAGGGATGGGGTATCCACAGCCTCCCTGGGGAAACCTGGTCCAGTGTGTCACCAACCTCTGTGTGAAAAACTTTCTCCTAATATCTATCCTAAACCTCCCCTGTCTCAGTTTAAAACCATTCCCCCTAGTCCTATCACTATCTTCCTGAGTAAACCCTGAGTTGTTATTACCCTTCCTGTTTATACACTTCTTTCAAGTACTGTAAGGCTGCAATGAGGTCTCACTGGAGCCTTCTCTTCTCCAAGCTAAACAAGTCCAATTCCCTCAACCTTTCTTCACAGGATAGGTGCTCCAGACCTCTGATCATCTTAGTGGCCCTCCTCTGGGCCCACTCCAGGAGATCCATGTCTTTCTTGTGCTGGGAATCCCAGGCCTGGATGCAGTGTTACAGATGGGACCACACAGGAGCTGAGTAGATGGGGACAATCACCTCCCTCTCCCTGCTGGCCATTCTGAGCTGCAAGTGCACACTGCTGGCTCATGTCCAGCTTCTCGTCCACCAGGATCCCCAGGTCCTTCTCCACAGCACTGTTCTCAAGGAGATCTTCCCTGTTTGTATAAATACCTGAGATTTCTCAGGCCCAAATGCAGCACCTTGCATTTGGCCCTGTTGAACCTCATTAGATTCTCATGGGCCCACTTCTCCAGCTTGTCCAGGTCCCTCTGGATGGTTTCCTTTTCCTCCACATATCAACCATGCTGCTCAGCGTGGTATCATCTGCAAACTTGCTGAAAGTGCATTTGATGCCATCATCTATGTCACTAATGAAGATGTTAAAGAGCATTGGTCCCAAGACCAACCCCTGAGGGCCACCGCTTGTGACTGTTCTCTACCCTGACTCAGAATGATTGATCAAAACACTTTGGCTGTGATCAGCCAACCAATTCTTAATCCACTGAACAGTCCATCCTTCAGATCCACATCTCTCCAATTTAGAGAGAAGGATGTGGTGGGGGACCATGTCAAAGACTTTGCAGATGTCCAGGAAGATGACATTTGTTGCCCCATCCACTGATGTCTTCAATCTATCATAGAAAGCCACCAGACTGGTCAGTCAAGATCTGCCTGTGGTAAAGCCATGCTGGCTGTCTCAGATCACCTCTATGTTTCATATGCACTTTAACTTCTAGGAGGATCTACTCCATGATCTTGCCAGGCACAGTTGTGAAGCCCACCAGCCTGTAGCTCCTTGGGTATTCTTTTTTTCCTTTCTTAAAAATGGGAGTAATGTAATAATGAAAGGAAATTACCCTTTCTCCAGACAGTGGGTCTTCACCAGACAGCCATGATTTTTCAAATGTCATGGCGTGCAGCTTGGCAACCACATCAACCATCTCTCGCAGAACCCTAGGATGGATATCCATCCAGCCCCATGGACTTATATGCATTCAATTGCATGAGGAGGTCTTAGACATGTTCCACTGTTCACAGAATCACATAACCACAGACTGTCATGGGTTGAAAAGAACCTCTTCAACATCTTCATCAGTGACCTGAATGAAGGAATAAAGTCTACCCTCATCAAGTTTACTGAAAATACAAAGCCGATAGGAGAGGCTGACACTACAGAAGGCTGTGCTACAATTCAGCAAGACAAAGACAGAATGGAGAGTTCAGCAGGGAATAACTTAATGGGGTTTAACAAAAGCAGCTGTAGTCTTGCACATGGGGAGGAATAACTGCATGCAAGATTTTTGGGATAATCTGCTGGAAAGGAGTTCTGCAGAGAAAGCTCTGGGCATTCTGGTGGTGAACAGCTTGGCCACAAGGCAGTAGTATGCCCTTGTGAGAAGGCCAATGGTATACTTGGCTGCATTAATAAGAATGTGGCCATCATGTCAAGGGAGGTGATCCTCCCCTTCTATTCTGCCCTGGTGAGGCCACATTTAGAATACTGCATCCATTTCTGGGCTTCACAATTAAAAAAACACAATGGTCTCCTAGAAGAAGTCCAGAGGAGGACCACAAAGATGGGAAAGAGCCTGGAGCACCTCCCTTATGAGGATAGGCTGAGTAACATAGGTCTGTTCAGCCTGAGGAAAAGACAACTGAGAACGGATCTGATTAATATTTATAAATATCTAAAGAGAGATGGGAGGCAAATGGATGAAGCCAGGATTTTCTCGGTGGTTTGTACTGATAGGACATGGAGCAATGGCCTAAAACTTCAATATAGGAAGTATCCTACAAACACATGGAAAAACTTCTTTCAATAAGGGTGACACAGCACTGGAACTGGTTGCCCAGAGAAGCTGTGGAGTCTTCTTCTGTGGAGATATTCAAGACCTGTTTGGATGTCTATCTGTGCAAACTGTTGTAGGAAATCTGCTTTAGCAGGTGGGTTGGATTCAATGATTTCTTGAGCTCTCTTCTAACCCCTGCAATTCTGTGATTCTGTGAAAATGTCCAGGTGGATTTTCAATATCTCCAGAGGAAGAAACTCCACAACCTCTCTGTGCAGCTTGTTCCAAAGGCCAGAAAACACAGGAGTCAGCCTACCTAAACATGGGTATTTACTAGCATTTCAGTTACCAGAATATCTGCACAGAATGGACAAAAATGACAGAAGCACTGATTTCTGGAGCAGGATTGGAATTAACTGGAAAGTCACCCTGCCCAAAGTTACTCTGCCCAAAAGCAGATTACTACCAACTACCAGCATATGTGCAGACAAATGACCCTCACCCTCTGTCCTGGACAGTGATGACCTCTCAAGTGTGTGGACATTATTTCTTTTCTGTAAGGTTCTTGACACAGTTCTGACTATTACTGCTTCAACATCTACCCAAGCTTATGTTCTCACTGTGTTTCAGACTTCAGCCTTCTCAGTACTAGGTCATGATACTTGTTCAAACTTTAATTCTTACTCTACTGCTGTCCTTGCTCTACAGCATCATATGTACTTTTTCACACTGTACAGGTGTGTCATAACTTTAAGGCCATGAACTAGAATCAAGCAAGATTTGGAATTTTGTCAGTATGGAAGTCACACTCATCTTACTGTGAATTCTCTGGCCTGACAAGCACAAATATATGTATTTTATAAATTGTTAGCACATTTTACATAGAATCAGTGACTAAAAGTGATTAAGAAATCATTTTCTTGTGATCGTTAATAAATGTGTTCCATTAAGGAGGTTACCTTTTTTTTTTTTTTTCAAGTTGCTTTTGAGTCAAGAATTCTTCTTTAACTTTGCATACTCTAAGTAAAGACTGAAGTAATACCTTCCTCTACAACCTGTTAAAGAAAAAAATAATGGAATTAGTTAAATTAGTAAAGAAATAATAAAGCCAACGTATTTTCAGATATCCTCTGTAATAAACTCAGTGCGTTGAATTAAAGAGATTGTATCCTTGCCTCTTTGTTCAGGCATAGCTGTTTTCTCATTTTAGCACCGTAGTATGGGCCTGAAATCAGTTTGTGAAAGCTACTCTTACTATCCAATAAAAAAAAGTATGTAAGAAAGAAACTGACAAAATGCTGATATAGACTATGTTTTTGTTCACAATAAAGAATGTCATTTAGAAAATCAGCCACGACCTTTTGCTCAGATCCTAAGAAAAAATACCCAAAAGATTATGCCCCGTATTCCTTCCAGCTTCGCTTTCTTCACATTCTATTAAGAAAAATCCAAGTCCTGATTCAAACATCTACAGGCATCATTCTTATATAACAGATGATTATTCTATATTCCATATTCTTAGAGGTTTGAGTACATCATATCTCCTGTGAGTCACAATATTCCACTATAAATTATGAAAACTCCTAATGAGGTAATGGTGATGTTAAAATGAAAACAAAGATTTTGATGTTAGTAAAGTGTGTTTACCAAATGGAGGAAGGAAACTGGGTAACCTAGAAGTGTTAAATTTCCCAAAACGTTAAGCATGATAGTGTTTCTCTTTCTTGGATTGTAGTATTAAAAAGATATACTTCCAAGTTAGGTAAAGCTTTGAAATTTGTGTGCCCCGGTGGCACAGCAGTAGAATTGCCGCTTGCAACACTGGAGGCCCGGGTTCGAATCCCCCCTGTGGCACAAGGGGTAGAAGTGCCGCTCTGCTACACAGAGGGCTCGAATCCCGGGAGTTGGACTCAATGATCTCTAAGGTCCCTTCCAACTCACACAATACTATGATACTATGATGAAACTTATTTTCTCTCTCTCTCTCCGTTTTTGGGTTTTTGTTTTTTTTTTTTGGGTTTTTTTGGGTTTTTTTTTTTTGGTTTTCTGAACAATGTCTTTGTTGTGTAGGCAGAACATATAACAGCAGTTTGAGTTAAGACTCGAAGTTCACTGCCCACTCACTATGACAATGAAGCAGCTAATCCAGACTATGCATCAACATCAGTAGGTTGTTGTTGTTTTTTTTTTTTGTTTTTGTGTTCTTTTATTTGCTGTAAAGAACTGTTTTAATGAGCCCCAAACTGAATTTCACAAGCCATCCACCAATTCAAAGTGACAACTTTTCATTACTTTCTTGCATACACACACATTTATAAGTGCATAGGGTTTTTTGCTTGTCAGATCACTGAATATGTGTGAATAGTGAACTCACTACTTCCTTTTTTTAATACATATGAATACCTCCTGTCCAAAGAAATAAATTCACACTGGAAGAATTCAAACTTTATTCTATTAAAACTACATTTCTCAGACATAAAATTGGAAAATGGAACTAAATTTCTTAAACAAAAATAACTTCTCTGCTTTAAGGCTGAACATTCCCCAAAACTGGCTTTTTGCTAAACCAACATTATTAAAAAATCTCATAATCTAAGCTCTAAAATCTTACTATCTGTAATTGTGGTAGGTCGTGGCTTAACTATTCTAAATGATTAGCTATAAAAAAATTCTTTCTAATAGTACACAAAAGTCATCACTTTAGGGGAAACAAATATAATTATAAGATCAGGAATAAAGGAATATGAGTAGTGAGGGTAACAGATATTGAGGGAGCATAAATAATTCAGTACTTAAAATCTTTCTTTAATATTTTTACTGAGAGATAGAGGCTTCATTAATCTTACTATTAATTTATCCCTTAATCTCTAACATTTCCTAGGAGACAATAATTTGCCACCAGGTTTGTAATAAAATGGGACCAGGAAGGAATGAGAAAGTTTCAGATACTCTAGAATTTCACTTTTCAAAAGAAAAAATTAATGATTTTGTAGAAATTTTTTCTAAATGTCTTTTTAACCTTCCAGTTTCTCATCTCAATATGGCGTTCTTGAAAATATAATATTAAAATATATATATATAGAAAGTAAATATTGATTTTAACACATGTTCTTATCTTACAAGCAATTTTGTCCTTTACAGTCTTGACAAGATTAAGGATTTAAATAAGGAGATTTTGCCTTCTTGAAGTTTATCTTTGCTCCTAGTCAAGAATTCTGAAGTAGGAAAAGAGAAATCTAAATTTAAATACTATTAGATTTCTTTAACTATGTCATTACAGGGTCATTAATGTGTCTTTCCACACACTGAGAAAATAAGAAAGGTTTTTAAAATCAGCATTATTTCAGGATAAGTCTGCGTGTTAACATCATTTTCAAAAATAAGCTTCCCTTTGTGTTTTGTTTGTGTCTTTGTTTTGATTGATTTGTTTTTTATACATTTAATTTTTTTTTATACATTTATACATCTAAGTGCTAATGGGAATATTGGGCATTTGGAAAGTGAGCCAAGGGAAGTGAAATTTAAACATGACAAAAAATTATGAGGAAAAGGATTCCAATATAACTTATGAAAAATATTGTTGAATTGATAAATTAATAGAAGAATAGCAAAAAATCACAGATGACTTTGACATCACAATCAAATTAATAAGAAACATTTCTGTCATCTTCCCCAAATTATTATTAATAATTTCACTGGTGCTTTACAGTAAGTTGCTGAGTTGCTTGTATTTTAAGACAGAGGAACCTGGTAAGAATATAGAAAGATGTTGGTAGAGTTTGAAGTATTTTCTTCCGTATTACTTTTTATTGTCAAAATCACATAGATTGAGAAATATCTGGTATTATCTAATTAAATAAATTAAGTATTTTAGGCAACAAAATGAAAATTAACCCCAAAAATTCCTTGGTTTTCATTCAGCCTGAGTATAACTGAATACTAAAATCTTCCTTATTTTGAAAGCTTCTTCTTTCATCTGGTACAACATAAGTCTGTTTTAAGATTGATACACATTTAACCATTCTGTCAACTTTTCATACCAGTAATTGTCAGTATGGCTGTATCATCAATCCAGTATTACATTACTGTTTGTATTTAGTGTTGACCAGCTCACTTAGGCACCTCTCCTGTTTTTGTATATGTCTTATACCTTTGTCATATAGAATGACAGATATTTTTTAAAACAAGGAAAAGCCTCCAATTGTCCCAGCATGGGATTGTGTTTTGAATGTTTTGTTCCATTTTGGGCCCCTTTTTATAAAAAGGATATTAAGTTGTTCAAATATGTTCAGAAAAGAGCAATGATGCTGGTGAATGGAATAAAAAATGAGATAAAAGAGATGGCTGAGGCATCTAGGGCTTGGAAAAGGGAGATTAAGTGGAGACCTCATTGCACTTCTAAGAGAAAGGAGGTTGCAGTGAGGAAGGTACTGGTCTCTTCTCACATATGACAGGTGATAGGACGTGAGGAAATCACTCCCAGTTGTACCAGGGAAATTTCTGTTTAGATATCAGCAAAATATCTTCATAGAGGTGATCAGGCATTGGAATGAGATATGTAGGGAAATGGCAGAGTTCCCATTGCTGGAGTTATTTAAAAGATGTGTGGATTTGGCATTAAGGGGCCTGATTTAGTCACAGGACTTCGTAAGTCAGGTTGATGGTTATACTTGAAGGTATTTGCCAACCTATGATTCAATGAGACTTTTGAGTCTGCTTCTGAGAGAGTGTGGTTAATTGAAGAAATTCTATAGTTCAAGGAGTAATACTTCACCACTCACTAGAAGTATAACAAGAGAATAAGTATTTCTGAAAGAAGTACAGCAAGTTCACTGAAATAGCACAATACTGTGAAAGAAGTCCATCAAGAATAGTTTCTTATTAAGTGTGAATAACATTACTCTGAGCAAAGAAATTAATCTTGAAAGACATGCTCAGACTTTCTCCTTGTTTCAACAGAATCACACAGTTATGAGAGAAAAGTAAAATAGCACAGCAAAGGATAATTTGCATTTTTTCCATGTAATAGAAGAGGTATAGTGTGGCATGATAATTACCACAAATATAGCACAGATTTCTCCAATTTAATCATAACAGAAAAATAAACTGTTGCTGTGATGTGGCTGTTGCTTGCAAATATTGAATTCTTTCTGGTTGGCCATAGAATCATTATTGTAAGCATGACAGTAATACACAGGAGGGAATAAGTAAAATACATTAATATTTGTGTGCTTTCTTTCACAGAATATCTCCAGAACTATTATAGAAATAAAAGTTTCTCTTTCATGTGGTAGCCAGTGCCACTGGTGTCTCCAGAGATTTTGACTGTGATTTTTTCTTCTTCTATTTTATTTCTCCATTTTATTTGTTTATTTGTTTTTCCAGTGAGAAAATTAGAGAAGAATTGTAAAAATTTCAGAATGAAAGATAATGTTAAAGGGAATTTTCTTCTCCGTTTAAAAAATCAGATTGTCCAACACAAGGCAAAATGACCACAGATTCATGCAGATAGAAAAACAAACTGTAGAAGTTGGAAATGTAAATTATTATGGGAATGAGCTCTTCTATAACTGTGAAATAAGTATACCAAAGTAAAAAAAATAGTAGCTATATGCTCATGCGGAAGAGTTTTTGTTTCTACCATGTTCTGTTGAGAAAATATTTTTGGATGGCTTTATTTTTTCTGATGCATGGAAAAAGAAACACTAGCTGGGTCATGCAGACTGAACAAAAATGCTGCTTATGAGATTACAAGTATATGAATTATTATGTGCTTTTGCTCTCAGATTTACTCAGAATGTTCTAGAATTATTCTTTATTCATGATAATGCTGATATAAAATGATGGTGTTGTTAACGGGTTCTCTTATAAGTCAGTTCATCCTCTACAATAAAACATACAGTGAGCTTCTTCAATTCAAGAAAATAATTCAGTGGCCTTCTGTAATAATTTAAATGATGTGTTTCCAATCTATTGGATTGTCATGGCTACACTGAGTGAGGAGAAATTTTTTTAGTCTGCCTATAAATTATGTAGGTTGTTCCAAAAGTAATGCCTCTTATTTCCTTGTAAACTGCAACAGATGCAAAGAGCACAATGACACTATTCGGTAGAGCAAATACTCAGCTATAAAACACAGTTTCTCAACATAGTCACCACAATTAGCTATGTGTTTTCACCAGCAATATAAGTATAAAATTAGCAGGCTATATGAACTTGATTTTCTGAAAGCAATGCATCAGTCTGGTTCAGTGGAAATGGTTTCAGTTCTTAGGGAGTTCTCAAGCTGTTCATCAGAGGTTTCTGGTGAAATTTTCCTCTTCCTGTGCTTCACCCCTGAATATAGCTGTTCACAAATGTACATACTGCCAAAGAGTAGGACATGAATAAGCTGTAATTGTGAAGCAAGTGATGGTTTTTTCTCTGGTAAGAGAGGACATATGGAATTTTAGTAGAGACGTGTGATCAAACTTCTGAGTCGAATATCTGGTTGCGACTCTGTATGTTCTTTACATTGGAAATTCATAGGCTAATGTCAACTGAAAATGGAGTTGCATATATGAAAAAAAAAAAAAATAAAAAAAAAAAATCAGCGATTTCAAGACCTGTTCTCAAATTCCTTTATCAAAAAAGAAAGCATGGCTGCATCTTTTTTTTCCATTCACAGAACTATGTTTAGCCAGTGTATCAAAGTGTATACAATTATTTGCAATAACTTGAGTCATCACTACACCTTCCCTGTGCCCCTGTTTCAGTCCAGTGTCAATTACACAGTGATGTTCACTTGGTGTTGAGTAATGGGTGTATGACCGGAGCTGAGTCTTGTTGCTCAGTGGGGAAGAGCCTCTGCCATGATTACCTGGAGCAGGGGGAGGCCACAGTATGAGCTCTGCTGGGTTGCATGTGATCTACAGGCCATGGATTGGACATACCTGAAGGAAACTCTGTCCAGCAGTTTTTCCATGATCTTTTCAGTGGTATTGTAATTTGCAATGCTTTGGCTTGTGGTGCTACTTCTCTAAACATATGTGGTAGAAACTTACAGTATTGTATTAAAACATGAAAAGGGTGAATATTACAGGTTTTCCTTTATTAGTGACAATTTTCATCTGGGTTTACTGACCATATGGGAATATCTCTGCTGAAAGTACTTGTGGAAGCTTAAAGTCATTGCTGTCTGTGTTAGCTACAAAGGGAATGAGCAAGAAATTTCTGCTTCAGTCCCATTGAATAGTAAAGGAAGACATCTGTTATTAGCATTGCCAATCTTTTGACTCTCACTGTGTAGTATAAAGATGATACAGAAGAATAAATATGCCACTAACACGACTCTGCTGATTTAAAGCAGTGGAGGCCTGTGGTGCTGTTGTTTTTTGTTGTTGTTGTTTCCTTTTTGCATGCACAAGTATTCAGGGTTCCAGTTGTTCCCTGAACACTGGCTCCATATTCTGCTTGTAGGTGCATAGTGACACCTTGCTGATTCTTCTTCAATTTATTTAACATTCCTAAAAGCTACCATGTACACCTTTCTTATGCTAGTAAATTCTCTTGAAACTCTGGCCCATTACTACCTTTTAGTAAAGGTTTACTTAAGCCTGGTCCCTTTCTCTTCGAGGCCACAAAAGTAGAAGGGATTTAAACCTGTGCTTTAGTCTGTCAGATAAAATTTAAAATGCATTAAGATTTTAAATTCCAGTGAAAATTATTTGTTCAGTGTTCTCATTTTCTTGAGATGTCCCACTGCATCAGTCTCTTCAGAATGGGTAATTATATATCACATCACAGAAATATATCTTTTGAGAAGTTTACAGGCCTTTATTTTGTGTCAGTACATTTATTATGAACTTAAATTTGATCCAAATATTACAGGAAATACTACTGATGTTGCTTGCTGACCTTCTAGTGTGATAGCAGTATTTTTATAAGCTTCAGTATAATAGAAAGAAAGAAACCAAACCAAACAAACAAAAAAAGCAAAAACAAAAGTGGTCATAGAGTTGACAACAGGAAAACAAAGGCCTGTATTCAGAAAATGAATCAATTTTATTTTAAGATTAGGAAACTGCAGGCAGGAGCTATGGGCCAAATTCATCCTGTCTGCAAAGTAGTGATGAATTCTTCCCAGGTTTTACAACCATACCACTCTTTAAAGAGCCCTCAAGTAAGAAAAATTGTACATATATAGATGGAAGAATTCATCCACCCCCACATGAATTCATCCTTAATAATCCACTAAAGCTCATAAAATATATACCACATAAATCCTCCTTGGTATATAACCACTTACTAACTGTAAACCCCAATATATCATAAAGCTCAAAAGAAACTGGAAAATGACACTCACAATGTACTGGAAATCTGAATGCTACAAGTTTGCAAAAGTGCAATACATGCAGATTTAAAATAAACACATTTTTTATGTGGATGATATACCAGAAAATATATATATATATTATTTTATTTTATTTTATCTTAAGAAGAAGAAAAAAAAAAAAAAAAAAAAAAAAAAAAAAAAAAAAGAGAGAGAGAGAGAGATACTAATTGTATTTAAAAGACTTGTATTTATTTAAGAGGAATCTTTGGAACATGCAAAATGAATAGTATGTTCCTATGGAATACAGAGACATCCTGAATCCACTCACATGAAAGTTTAAATTCCATGTAAAACGTCTGCTGTTCAACCAGTTTCTTTCACTTTGTCTGTCACATCTTCTAAGTTATGAAATGCTATCCTACATTGGATTGACAACTCTGGATATATGTGCCCCAGAATGAGACAGTTAAATCAAAGGTAGTCTCCTCCTCTGTCTAATAGGAAAACAATAAGATTAATATGTTGTTTTGTTTTGTTTTGTTTTGTTTTTTGTAAGTGTTTTATATATTTCTTGTTTGGCAGATGCTGCTACTCTTTCACAGTGGGGAATTTAAATAACACTTTGTAACTACATAGCGTATAATCTGTAGTATATATAATAATGCTACAGCTCACATTCATGTGCAGATTTAAATGGCAACTCTGGAGAAAATAAGAAAAATTGAAAAATAGGTGATCCCATGCTGACTGATATTTTCTAGGTAATCTGCAACCTCACATGAAATTTTGACTGACCTCTTATCACTGTTGGCAGAAAGCCTCATTCTAATCATAAATTTACAGGAGGAATTTCAGACAGTTTGGAGACTGCTTATGGAGCCTGGAGTAAGTAGTCCAGAGATGTTCTTTAACTGTTCTCATGTTAGTTCTATTGCAGTTGGCAGAGATGTTTCTATTGCATTTCCTATACTGTGTGACCAGTTTCATAAAAATGCACTTAACTTTCATGGCTGAGCAGGGTGCTACTTATAAGGTTTAATAAAAACGACAATTTCCACACTCAAACTTTTTGTGAATTGTGACAAAGCACTTTCAGAAGTACTACAGCTGCTTCAAATGTCATTTGTGCTGGCACTCAATGTAGATGTTAAAATGTGCTTCCTCTTAGCCTTGTAATGAGAGTATAGAAACGAAACCATGTAATAAATTGTATCCATAGTTGGTCTGTTGTAGCGCTATGCTCCTATTTCCCTAATTATTAGCTGCTTGAGCCACATGACTGAACTGTTCAGAGCAGCATCCTGAATGCCAGGTGATCAAAAGAGATACTGGAGGGAACACTTTATTCTCACAGGTTTGCAGAGCAGGCAAACAGTGAGAGTACAGCACTTTCCCGCGTCACCTTTCTCAAAACTGGGTTGGGGCTAAAGTAGCCCTGCTGTTAGCAGTTCTCCCCCTGCCACACACTGAGCTTCCCATTGTACTCCAGGCTGGAATTCACTGGGTTGCTCTCATTCTGTTCCTTCTCTAACCACTGTTTTTAGCTTCTAACTAGTTCCTCACTCCACCAAGCTATTATTGCTTACATTTTCTACTGAAAACTGTACCATTCATGATTTTTTTCTAGAGCCAGTCATCTTTTTATTGAATTTATTTTCAGAAGTATAAATGAGTGAATATTGTTTTTTCTAATGAGTTGTTACTGCCAACAATTTACTGAGGTAGAAGAAAGAAACATTATGTACAAAAGTGTTTTCCTCTTCAAAAAAACTAAGATTTTGTTTGACCTGACATTTGTGGGATATGAAGAAGAGTTAGAATCTGGGATAGTTTAGTCCAGGAAAAGTGTGGCTCAGTTTTTTTAAAAGTATCCATACCAACATTTTGAAAACAATTGATAGGAAAGGGCTGATTAGATTCTCAAGGAGTTTTGCCATTCCTTGAGAAGATCAAAATGTTTTTATTAAATTTACTTGGATTAAAATAACAGTCATCTCCCTTCAGTGACTACACTGTTGATTTTAAGAGTAGCACTTTTTGTGTGTGTGTGTGTGCGTGTTTTGTTTGTTTGTTTGTTTTTGAAATGCTCCTAAACCAACCTTTCAAAATAAATAAATAAGTAAAAGTTATTTCAAACAAAACCAAATATTCTCTTGAAATACAATTTCTCAGCAAATATATTTTGTTTCATCTCACATTATTCTATTTCTTCAACTGTCGTGGTTTTATGATTTTTTATGACATCAACAACTGGAAAATCAGTGATTCAAATAAGAACTCTCTAGTTAGGCTTAAAGTGACTGAATATTACCCACTCAACAAAAATACCGATTGTATACTTTTAATCCTTTAAATGACTGCAATTTTGGCAATCATTGTTAAAAGTCAACTTCCTTGATTTTCCAGTGCTAAAAACTTCTCCTCAATACTCTGCTACATTTATTTTAGTCAAGTCAAGGAAAAACTACTTAATGGAAAATTGTAGAGCACTGCTATCCAGAATATTCACTGGTATGTTTATTCTAGTTTCTGGTATACCTGATGTTGTAGTTGAAATTTAAGACTAATCTACAACAACCTATTAATGAAATTGCACTGTTTTTCACTAAGTCATACACTGAGATGTTTTTTGAAAGTTTTGAAAGCTTAAAATAAAAAGGAGGAAGATTACAAATACAATGTAAGTACATGGAGAAAGAATGTTTTCCCTCTTCACACTCTGTACAAAGCGGATCAGTAACAGGACTGAATGAAGAACACAAATTTATTGCCACACCTGGTAGTATCAATACTATAATACAGTACCTTTAAATTCCCATTTGCCAGCTGGGACTGGCTTCCGCGGAGCTGGAAAGAGTTGGTGACTGCTTGATACTTGCACAGTCTGGTTGTTTGTGTGTTACATTACCTCCCTGAGGTGACCCTGGAGAGAAGCAGTCAAGAACCACATCTTTCTCACATTTCTGCCTACCCTCAGATATGTAAGTCTCTCTAAAAATAATGTCTCCTATTTGTTTCCTTGAAAACTACAATTGATACAAAGAGCACAGTAACACTATTTGAAGGACCAAATTCTCAGCTACGATGCACTATTTTTCACCATAGCAAACCAACATCTGCCAGTCCATGGAAATGAGCTACCTTGGAAGGAAGGGAAGCCGTTCAGAAGGACCTGGAAAGGTTGGAGAAGTGGGCCTGTGTATAAACCTAATGTGGTTCAATAAGGCCAAGTGAAGGGTGCTGCACTTTGGTCAGGGCAACCCCAGATATTTATACAAACTGAGGGAAGATCTCCTTGAGAGCAGCCCTGTGGAGAAGGACCTGGGCATTCTAGTGGATGAGAAGTTGGATATGAGCCAGCAGTGCGTGCTTGCAGCCCAGAAGGCCAAGTGTTTTTAAAAAAAGCATTAAAAAGGGGTGGTCATCAGGGAGAGAGAACTGATGGCAATTGTGAGGCCCCATCTGCAATACTGCGTTCAGAGCTGGGGGCCCCAATAAAGGAAGGATGTGGAGCTCTTGGGACAGGTCCAGAGGAGGGTCACTAAGACGATCAGAGGGCTGGAGCACCTCTCCTGTGAAGAAAGGTTGACAAAACTGGGTTTGTTTAGATTAGAGAAATGAAGGCTCCAGGGAGACCTCAAGGTGGTCTTCCAGTACTTGAAGGGAGCATTTAAACGAGAGGGGGAATGCCTGTTTATGAGGGTGGATAGTGATAGGACAAGGAGGGATGGTTTAGAACTAAGACAGCGGTGGTATAAGTTAGAGATTAGGAGAAAGTTTTTCACTCAGGAGGTGGTGGCACACTGTAACAGGTTGCCTAGGGAGGCTGTTGATGCCCCATTCCTGGAGACATTCAAGGCCAAGCTGGATGTGGCTCTGGGTAGCCTGGTCTGATGGTTGGCAGCCCTGCATATGGTGGGTGGCATTGAATCTAGATGATCATTACAGTCCCTTTCAGCCCAGGCCATACCATAATTCTATGATTCTAAGACACTTCAATTCATGGTGTGAAAGCTCTGCATGGTTGTCCAGAATGTGGATTGTCTTTCATGTCACTGCCACCACTGCTGAAATACACAGCCCCTCACCATATTATGCTCATCTCCATTGCTTCATTTCCTTAAATACTCAGCAGGTGTCAATGAATATCTTTTGAGTCAATCTTTTTTATATGGAGAAATTCCCCTCATACACACTTCCATGTCAGATTCCATTTTGACACACCACCCTTCTGCTGCCACCTGTCGCACAGAAACAAAATGTAGGGAAGTTTCAACGTTTTCTGCCATACCACCGTTGTCTGCTTCTGACATCATATACAAAGAGTAACAAAGGAGGAGTTACTTTCAGAACAACCCACATAGAATAACCACAGATATATAAAAAACAGAAATGAGCTGATCTTCTTACATCTTTATATTTCTGTTAGTATTTATTTAATCAGACATGTTCAAAATAGGGTTCATAAAGTATAAAGCATAAACTGTATAGCATTCTTAAAGCTTTTCATTGGTTAATTAGAATTTAAAAAAAAAAAAAAAAAAAAAAAAAAAAAAAAGAGAGATATTAGTTGGTTAAAATTTTATTTTGCAAGCACAATATTACAGCCCCAGATATATTTCCATAGTGTTCTATAGTAGGCACTTTCTTTACTTTTGTATGCACAATTTTTTTTGTGTTTTCAGCATATAAATTTAAGAATAATACTCTGATACTAATTGAGAACTTCTCTGAAAATTGTCCACCAAAGATCTCCATAGTTCTGGAATATAAAGTACTAAACCATACTTGGTAAATCTGCATCACTGAAGTTCTCAGTTCAAAAAGTAATTTGATACTGCTTATTCAAGCTAGCCTTCACTGAGCTCTTTGCATTTGCTGCCATTTGCCAGACGCTTGTAGTACTATTTCAGTGTACACAGACTAAGAAAGACTATCTTTTTAAGCTTTACTTCTTATTTATGCTAGTAAAGTCACTCTACTGAAGAACAGAATACTTTCTAATCTGATGGCTAAGCAATATCTGTGGACATTTTTTATGGTTGGAATATTTAATGAACTTCCAAATCTTATTGAAAAAAGTGAAATCTTACACACAGAAAAATATCTGATCAGATTAAAAATTCTAAAGCAATTAAAATATATGGCATATATCCTAATCAGAGTTAACTGATGTAGGAGATGAAGTATCAGTGTAACATTCCACAATTAGTTGTGCAGATCTGTCCAGTCTCCATCATAAGTTTAACTCTGTGAAGAGATCCAGCAAGTTAAATCTTAAAAGCCTTTCAGAGGAAATTCCTTAATTGTTATTAAAAAAAAAAAAAAAAAAAAAAAAAAAAAAAAAAAAAAGACTCACAGTCATTCTGGTCTCACAGGGAAACTAAACTTCATCTGTGAGTTTCCCAAAGATGGCATAGCTGTCATGGGTTCACGATTCCCACAGTGCATTTCTTTTTCTCTTCATTAATCTGTCACTAATTCAGTCTGTGAAGGCTGTGTCATAATCATATCTTACATTTCTCCCCATTACTGCGGAACAAATTACATTTTTCATTTCAGAAAGACTCCATTATTATTTCTGCTGTCAATATCTAGTTCACAAGGTAGACCTCCCAGTTTTACTGGCTGTTACCTCTAACTTAAAACTGTTTTGTGGAAACAACTGAAAAAATAAATAAATAAATAACCAAAAAGGAGTATTGTATCAGCATCGTTACATATATTAGAAAGATATTAAGTTTTTTAATAAAAAATCATTATGTTTTCTTTCATACTTGAAATTCCAATGTGTTTTCTAAATGAAAAACATTCTAAAATGAAGACATTCTTAATGAAAATTAAAACCTGAATATGCAGCTAATAAAAATATTCATTTCTAGCTTGATGTGGAACTGTTACTGTTAAGGCTGAAATAAAATTACTTCTGAGGTGCAGCATTTGAGGCATGGACTCAGATGTGAATGATCCAAATCATTTATTACAAGTTCTCACATCCCTTATATACCTTTACAAGCTTTTGTTTTCTAACTTTCCCATCCACCCTTACAACTTTCCCAACCACCTTTAACATGTCAACAAAGCATTCTACAAACACTTTTCAACTGTCCATGCAGGCACATATCCAATCAGAGCTGTGAGTCCCTTCTTCTCCTTCCTGAGGTGTCCTTGGTTCTCATGCTGTTTATCTTGCTCTATAGCTGCTGCTCTGAACAGCTTTTCTTATATTCCCACACTGAGGCTGGATTCCTCAAAAAATAATATCAGACAATTTATTACACACCAAAATTTATATGCTAATAAAAAAATGAAATATTAGTATGAAAGCAATGGCTAAAATTTTTACCACCTGGTGACTGATTTTTGCCACACTGATTCACCACTCAGAAAACTGTGAGAAGTTGAAGCAATAATGGTAGAAAGTTTAACTGTTCTACTACATTTTATATCCTAGTTTGTTTCATTGGCTAGAACTGGCCTGAGTAATCCTGAGGTATGTCTATGTTATGTCTACATTAATTCAGTTAAATAAGACATGACCAGTAGATAGAAGCAGCTGGTACCCACATCTACATTATTTGCAGTTCAGGACCTTTTCTTCAGACAGCATTTAGTCCAGTCTCCTAGTGCAACACACTGTGTAAGCTTAGCTATGTTGTCCAAAAAAACAGTCATTGGTCCAAACCCTCAAAATCTAACACAAAGTTGGATCACATCTGGTGCACACCTGGAGCAAAGCTTGCAATTTTTATTTATATATTTATCTTTAAAAAGAAAACTGCTTCATGTACTCAAGGTTCTTTGAATTAAACAAATCCTTAGTGAATGGAAATGAGTGATTTACTTCAAACTGCTCTAATGCTCCAAATGAAAATGCCAACACTGAGGGAACTAATACTGATTTCTTCCATTTTCCTAAAGTGGGTATGGATAAGTCTAAGTGATATGATAAATGCAGACAGAAAACTACCAAAAACAAAAGTAGTGTAGCTTTGTGGATTTTGAAGCTGTAGTGCAAATGTTGTTTTCACCATCTGCTTTAAGCAGTGAGCTATCACAAGAGAAATTCAGTACATCTGTTCACTATTAGTTTGGGTAGCTGCTTTATCCCCAAACACTAATGTAATACTTTCCTTTTGAACAAGACGTAGATGTTCTGAGGAGCTGTGTTTTTTCAGTTACTCTAAAATCTCTCACTGTAACAATGCCTCTAGGGTAAGTCTCCTTTTCTGTGTTGTTTTTGTTTTCACTGTATAAATCTACAGAGGAAACTATACCTTCATCATGGTATTAAAAAGTCATATACTACCAAAATATGCCTTTTATTTGACACTGCAGCCAGGTGAAGGTTCATTTTTGAAAATGAAACCCTAGAGCTGCAATTCACAGTTGGTAGGGTATTCTGTCCAGAATGGTTTTGCTCTGAAAGATTTAGCAAGCATGGAACATTTTTATTCAACATAACATCCAGACTTGAAAAAATTACCACAGTAAATCTGCTATGATTATAAGAGTATGACTTTTTTATCCTATCAGATTTACTCATTACATTTGTTCTTTTTAAATTTCAAAAATAAAGTCAATTCTTCCACAACAAAATACGAGTGAAGTCTTTATATGCAATGTGTATCATCATCAATAGACATTTTCCACTAAACACCAGCTCATTGCTATCACTGCAATTTCATAGTAGTTTTATCTGTAGGTTTAGATCAGTTGCCTGATGGTAATGATAATATTTTGCAGTATTCTGCATTATGTATTAATCCAAGGTATAAATTACTACATATCTCTCATGCTTCTCTCTTTGGCATTCACAGATGTTGGTTAATATTTTATTATTAACAGAAATATTGGTATACAAATTATGAGCACTGAGCCAAAATAAAGTTCCATGTATTCACCCTCATGGTTTCTTACAACTGTAGTCACACACAACATGCAAGCAGAGTTGCTATGTGAAACCCCTAGCACAAACAGCTGAAAAAGTTGGATAAACAAGGTTTATTAATGTACCCACTTCATTAGGACCTTGGGTTACTGGTGGGCTACAGCTGCATGAAGCAGCTCTACATTTTTACTTGTTCACTCCCTTTGGAGCTCCTGTACACTGGGATGGAACAGGTTCCATGAACGATAAAGAACATACTTAGCTTAATATCCTTGCCTAACATCCTCTCAGGAGGACCAACCTACAAAAGGATGCCAAAATCCCTCTGCATCTAAGTTCACTTGCCTGTATCAATAACATAGCTGTCAATAATTGAATATTTTTATTTTTGTTTTACTTTCCACCCCCAAACAAATTTCTTTCTCTTTTCCGTTCTGTTTTGAAAATACTTTTCATGTTTCCTTTTGTAGCATGTACAATAAATGCTGCTTCATTGACAGCTTCCAAAATTGATAGAATGAAAGGAACTGGGGGAACAAATAACAAATACAAGATCTTTGGATTACATTTAATTAAACAAGTTTCTATGCATTTAATTGATTGTTGGATTCAATAAAAATAACCCTTGTAATTCTGCTCTTCAAGAAATACCACTATCCAGCCAAACAGCAAATGTCTACATAAGTACCTCATCAGCATATGTGCTTAAATGTACATCTTGACATGTCACAGATAAATGCTTTCCAGATCAAAACCACAGTTTTCCATTCTGTTCTTGACAAATCACATCTCCTTTTTATAAGGAAATAGCTTCATGGCAGTCTTCCAAAGAATGATGACCATTTTCTACAAACTTGTGTCTACTCCAGGTGGCACTGGACTGAGCAGTCCTGAATAATGTCAGAGGATAAAAACAAACATTAAACGTTTCTCCACAAAACTACAAAAAAAAAAAAAAAAAAAAAAAAAAAAAAAAAAAGAGGTAAGATTCCAACAAGCAGAAGATCTGGGACAAATATCTGTCAATTATTTTGTGTCTTTTCTATTTAATGTCATTACCTGTGGTTATGTACTGATATTTGAAAATTATTATCTAGGAAATAAAGTATAACAAGGATCTTAGGTGTGGGGCCTAGCAATACTGGCTTCTTTCTTTCTTTTTTTTTCTCTAACTAGTACTGCAAATGTATTCACATTTAGATGCTATGAGAACAAGGGAACTGTCCCTAAGACCAAGACAAGAAGTAATAAAAAACTATTTCTCTACATGAATTACAATACGGTTGAAAATGTTTCTCTTCTGCAAACAAACAAACAAACAAATAAAATACAAAAAATCTTAAAATCTCATTGAGATTAAAAAGATGTTAACTTGGTACTGGAATAATTAGTGCTTAATGAAAAGATATTTGTTCATTATCTTCTTCCGTGTCATTGAAAAAGACTGCATTTCTCTACAGATCTAAAACTCCTATTTGTACTATGTGTTGAATGTCATCCAATTATAAAATAAATAAATAAATAAGTTTATTGATAAAAAATAAATAGTTTTAAAACAAACTAGGCATTTCTCCTTTTCAAAAACTGAAATATGCTGGATGAGTGCTATTTTCTATTGCAAAATATTTTCTTCATCATTTCTGTTTTCATTAATACATATTTACAAAATTTAATAAAGAATTCCAGTGCAAACTAATAAGATATTGAGACTCATTAACTTTAATTACTTGCATTTTGCACAACTGTGGCATTGTTAGACAAGTTCTTTTTGTTCTTCAGCTGTAATTCACAGGTAACTAACTATTTTGTAGAAAGCTTAAATGAAAAATGCCAGGAATTAAAGCTAAATATATAGTATACTATCTCATAGTGATTACACTCCAACGGGCAAATTTCTCCACATTGATTGTGGGAAAAAAAAAAAAAAAAAAAAAAAAAAAAAAAAAAAAAAAAAGTAATGTTTAGTTATTTACTATTGCAATTGTACCACCACATTTCTTTAGAGAACCTGTCATGGCTAACTGTCCAACGCATAATGGATATCAGACATAAAATTAATTAGTTTTCTAGCTCTTCAATCACAAGGGAAGTCTTGTTCTTTATTCTATCCCTTCTGACATACTAACCTTGCATTTGTTGTAACTATCAGTTAGAGCACTGCTACTTCAGGTATCAAGACAAGCACACAACTACAGATTGATAGGTCATCTAGATGTCTGCCTTCTCCTATTACAAAACAAACTGTTCTTTAAGGAGCAAATCCAGGGATGGAAATAACTTGGGCAGCTTTATTGTAATTTTCACAGTATCCAATTTCTGAAAAATTTGTATTCTATACTCACAAGCAAATCATCCTATAAGTCAGATGCAGTTCGTTGTAGCACATAAATAATAGGATTTGTGTATGCACGTATCAGTCAAGTGTGGAAGAGTTAAATCCTTCCCTGGTTGGTTTCAGTGATAATATCTGATATATCATGGAATATTTACGAACTATTGCACTTATAGTTTTAATATCAACAACATAAAAATCCACTCTGATTTTTTTTGTGTACCTTCCTGGTTCTCAACTGTTTTGACTCTTCAGCTCAGTATGTCTCCTTACTAGTCAATATTTTATAAAACACATTTGTGTTCTGAAGGGAGCAAGGGAAACTATAGAAATGTCTGTAGTTTGCTTTGGGAAAGTTTATTCAGAATTTAATTTTTTCTTGTTGTTTTTGTTCAAATTTGGGGTTTTGAATCCAGTTGGTTATGGTACCAGGTTTTGTTTGTTTGTTTCAGTTTTTTGTTTGTTTGTTTAATTTTGTTTTGAGGAGGATAAGAGGAGATCACTAGGTCCATATTCTCCTGTGATTACCTTAGAAGCATATGGTCAAGTCACAGTTAAGTAATGAAAATGAACAATGATGGTATTTTTATCCCCCCTAATATAATATTAAGATCTATATTAATAAAAACCTGAAGGAAGTCAGTATACCTAAGATATGAGCATTGTGAATGTTTCAAACGGGTAACATTTTGATTGCTTTCACCATCAGAATTTTGGATTTCAACAGAAGAAAGAAAGTGTTTTTTTCATTATCTTTTTTTTTTTTTTTTTTTTTTTTAATTTTTCAAAATGCAGTACCTGAATTAAAGGAAACTTTAGTCAAAGTAACCATTAGACAGAGACAATTCTATTAATAACCATCTTTAATAGAACATGACAGAGATTCTCACGTGCAATAGATTTTTCCCCAGGAAAAAAATAAATTACAGTTCTTCAACCATTATTCCCCCTTATTATAAAAAAAATATATATATATATATAGATAGATACAATGGCAGGTGCATACATTTCATTTACCAGAGCACTAGAAGGCCCACTGAAAGAATCCACTTTCAGAACATGACAGAGGTTTTTTCAGGCCTAATTAAATTAAGCTTTAGGAAATTATGTTCACACTTGAAAGTTCACTAGTTTGGACTGGCTGGGCTGTAGACTCCCACAGTCCTGCACTGAGCAGATAAAGGTACCAGTAGGTGAAAAACATTTTGCCCCTATGAGATGACAACAAACTCCTCTGCTTTTATTTATTTATTTATTTATTTATTTATTTTCCTTTCTCAGGTTTAAGTTATATTTTTCCTACGCTGGCATTACTCCCCCCTCTTACTAACACATTCTAGAAGAAACCACACATTGGTAGGCTCAGTGTGGGGTTAAACTGTATCCTTCTACCTCTAAACAATGGAGCAATTCTAAGTAATCATATCAGGATTTTGACAGCTTACATACAACACACCAGAGTATTACAGCAAAGGCCGGGAAACATTTTCTCACAATAAGACAATGGAAGTCAATTCAAAATAATGTAACATAAACAGTGATTCACTGATTTACTCAGCAGTCTGAGCAGGATCACTAACCACTGGTGTGTGTACAGAGGAGAGTGGGTTAGGACTAATTCTAGAAAAACACTTTCTCTTAATTCTTTAGTGTCAGAATACAGTCAGGAAGACAAGATGCACAAACACTGACACAGGCATGTGTAAGAAACGGTAGTTGAGTATAAGCTAGTATAAGTATAAGCATCAATACCACAAGAAAGAAGTAATCAGGGACTGTACCATGCCTGAATATAAGCACTGCAAATGTAACAACACTTGGCCCCAGGTTGGAATTTCAGATGATAATATTCTAATATCTGCAGCTGCTCTTCATTTTAATAGATTGCAACTCAAATCATGGGTGTCAACATTTCATTCTTGCAGATCTGCCTTCTTAAGACAAAGAGGGTACAATAGTATTTCTCATAAACCTTACAGAGAGGTTTCTAGATTGTGGTATTTGGTCTGTTCTTTGATATTAAACGTTCTTGAAAGAAAGTATGGATATGGCAAAGAAATTCATACTTTTTAGTGCTGTTGCTCTTTTGACATTTTTTTTCATATAAAATTCTGACATAAATGGAGATTTAAAAAAAAAAAAAATCAGAACAGTAAAGATTAGCAATTCTAGAAAATGTTCTTGGAAACACAAGATATAAAAGCATTGAGTCTTTGAAAATTTCAGGTAACACTTCTGCATCATCCACTGTGTTTAATTAGCAACTTTTTAATATTTCCATCTGAAAACATCACATGCAGTCTCCCACAAACTGTGTATGCATGTGAAATCAACCACACATGGGAGTTTTGTGATTAACTTTACTGGACATTGGAGATGAACTTTAAAACATACATAAACAGTTCACTACAAAACAATAGATATTTCCAGGCACCTTCTCTGTAACAAGAAAATAAATAAAAACAAGCAAAATTCTAGTTCTATCAACATCAGATCTATCAAGATAAAATTAATTGCATCACAGAATAAATAACCACATGTATTCTTCTGTTTTTGCACTTTCTTGCTGTGACTATGCATTTTTAATCTTTGCTTCATCATGGCTGTCTGTACTTGATACTTATAACTGTTGCAAGTTGATGGTGAACATCTTGTAAATTAGTGCATGTTGAAGATACAGATGAAAAAATAATCTAGCAGGAAGTTGACAATCAAATGCTTGTTACAGACAGATTTTTCGTTATGAGCATCAGATATCCTTGGAGGACATTTTTGGTACTCAGCTGGTACCAATGGTCTGAATGCCATTTTAAAGTAAGTGGAAAACTTCCTAGAACAGCAGTACTTCATCCAACAGGGAGCAGTATGACTATGGAATAGAAAAAGACCAGAACCATAATTGTGTCAAACTTGCCATTGCTGTGATACACAAGGTAAAAAGAAATAGAAAGAGCATCACTGAAAGTTCAGGATCATTTTGCATTTAGATATGGTTGTTGTGGCAAGGAAATAAAAAGTTATTTGTCATTTCTCTTACACCAGCCATGTTTTCTGTCTTGTTCCATGTTTCTCAAATAGAACAGAAGTTACATTTTTAGAGAATTCTTCCTTCACTGTCAGTCACTCACTCTAGAGGACAGAGAATAGTGACTGTTATCTCACAGCAGATTTTTCCCACCCCCTCCCTATACAACCTCTAGAACACCTGAAGTCATCACACAGGATTTGCTATCATTTCCTCCCTACATCAAACTAATGACATAGAAACAACACTCAAATTTCCTCACCTCTGGAGCATGTAGGGCATAAAAATATGTTATGTTCTACAATGTTGTACAATCTGAATATTCTTTTTGTTGTATGCATGGAATAGATATACAGGATCAAGTCAGAGATGACATAGTTAAATCCCAGGGAAAACACATAAAATCTTAGCAAAATTTGCTGTCTGTGAGCAAAGCACAGAAACAGTTTAGATTCAGGATGACAGCACTGCATTTGAAGGCAGCCATCCCAGCTCTGGTATGGATAAGCAATCTGATATGCAATCACATCAGTCAGTACTTGGCCACCTGTTACACTGGGGAATACCAAACTTGACAGTGTACTGTTAGCACTGATAAATAATGTATACAGATACTTCTGCATCAAAATTAACACTGTGTTGATGATAAAGCTCTTTTTAGATGTTGAGAAGATGTCAGGGATCAGAAACAATCTATTCTTCATTGTTGCCATCTTTCTGTCCCTTCATTATTACTGGCTATCCTGCACTAGAGAGCTTATTAAACAATTCATGTAGTTGGATAACCTCTTATCTTATTCTATTCTAGACTAATCAAAGTACATTCATGCTATTATTAACCTCATCAAATTACAAGTTAAGTAATTTTTCTTCTGCTCTTGCTACTATAAAAGCCAGCCACTCTGTATTTGCAAAAAGCTCTGTGACATACTGACACTTTATACATGCAACAGAAGAATAGGCCATGACTTCTAAGCTGTCCTTCACATTCAAAAGGTGAATGAACTGTTCTGTCTTTGCTCAGCCAATATAGAAATTTCTTTTCTGTGGTAACTGCTATTCCTGTAAGACTCCAGTTCCTTCGGATGACAATCCAAGTGCAAATGACATGGGAGAACAAGAATAAACTTACAAGAATGCCAACTCATCCCAAGTAGAACAGGTTTCCGCCCCCACCTCCACTAGTTTAATACATATTTTCCCCTCATCATTTAAAAAAGAAAAAAAAAAAAAAAAAAAAAAAAAAAAGTGAAAGAGAATAATGAATATTTGTCATTGAAGAAACTTATGTAGAAGTTTATTATATATGTACGTCTGTGATGATCTGATTACTAATTACAATCTGAATTTTCTACTACTCTGATTTTATTTTAAGTGACGAAGTTTTAAAAACTTTGAATGAGCATTGTTATTTTTTTCCAGATTGAACACTGAACAGTGACTTTCCTTTCCCTTCAAGGCATGTTAAAATAGCAAGACACTTAGAATCTTAATCACTTTTAAAAACTCGTTTCATCATTACAAGAAAGAACTGATATCCTAAGTGTTAAACGTGATCTGATACAAAGATTGAAAACCTAAATAAATAAGCTGTACAAGTGGCAACTAGGACTGTTACTCTAGTACTCAATTAGATATAATGCTAATGCTAATACCTTACATGAGTAGTCATATTCAGATTTGTTTATCTACACAAATGTTATAGTATGCAACTCCCTGAATAGATTTATCTTAATACATGCAAGATCTACTATGGGCTCTAAAACTCTTCATTTTTATCCTGAATATTTAAAACTGAATTTGCAAAATTGATATTGAATATCTAACATCAATTATATTTTTTTCCTGTTTTTCTTGTGCTGTGAATACTCATGCATTAGTTTATAGCAATAGCATTGACTAGCAAATCATAACACAGAAAACTTTTCCACTAACTGGAATGCACTGTAGGGAAAGACATATATCAGACAGTTCTATTACTATTTGTAAATTGGTCTTCATGAAACAAAGTCATGAGCATGTGAGCCATGCATTACTAAAAGAAAGGTTCCTTATTGTATTGTTCAAACAGGTCAAAGAGAAAAATCAGCCACAAGAAGTGTCACTAGAAAAATGGACAGCTTCTATGTAAGCTGTATTGCTGAGTGTAAAAGGTTTCATCTTGAATGTTAAGAAAAAGTCATTAATTACCAGCATTTTGAGCAGATGCCTTTTTCTGAGCAATTATATATCTATAAACCATAATGCAAGCAATGAATGGAAAATGGCTCATAATGGACAGCAGGAATAAAATAGAAGGAAAACAAAGTAAAAAGTAAGAAGCCATCTGAAAGCTTTCATACCTTCCAGTCCACATTCTCTTAAACAACGTTTTTTCCTTGTTCTTGGAGAAAAAAAAAAAAAAGAAAAAAAAAATTAAAAAAAAAAAAAAAAGGCTTTTAGATTTATGAAGAACAGTTTTTCCCATACAACTTCACCTTTGCCAGTTTGACAGACACAACTCTGTTTCTTCAGTATTTCATAATCATACTCAAGTTCAAACTAATGGATAAGTCTTGTGTCTTGGCTCTAGAAGTAGGAGTCTTTCCTAATTTATATTCTATTGTAACTTTCACTTGGAATCTGATGGGCTTTGGGGGCATTTTGTTTGTTTGGTTGGTTGGTTGGATTTGTTTGTTTGTTTGTTTTTCTGTTTGTTTTTTTTTTTATGAGAAGTGATGGATGATCCATTTAACTTCAGTAGCTTAAGGCAACACTTAAAGGTTTTTTAGACAGTGCTAAGTGTCTGTTCCTACACTCTTCCTTTCACAGTGTGATTTTACCTTACATTTCAATTAGAATCAGCTCCTCCACTGAAGAGTTGAGTACCTCTAGGGGTCTTATTTGTCAAGGATTTTTGTTTGTTTGTTTGTTTTTAAATCCTCCTCTGCTTTACTTTTGCCTGCAGCTAGTAAAAATAAGGGCATCCTGGCTGCTAAAGTGCCTCCTCTCCTCTTTTCTCATATTTATGAAAAAAAAAAGAAAAAGAAAAAGAAACAAAAAGTAATAACATTGTGTAACTTTGCTGGTAAAATGTGGATCAGAGGCCAATAATATAGCATCCTGGAAAACATAGTTTTTCAGACGGTTATGAGTCTCCAGCTCTTAAACCATTAGATACTGAGAGTGTCATACAGATGGCACATTCTGTCCCTGCGGAGTGATGTTGCTGTCAGAAACACTGTACCAGATGTACAACTAAGGAACACCAGCACTCGTGCCTGGAATGAAAATTCTGGGAGGCAGAGAAGTGGAAACATACACAAATGGATCAAATTCAATTATTATTGTGGCAGTCCTTCTCTAATTATGATTTTAAAGTGCTTTGCAATTTATAATTATAAAATCAGCAGAAGTAGAAAAGTTTGCATATTAAGCAAGAGTTTACTAGTATTTATTTTTTCGGTTTTATCTGTTTCAATCAGTGTGTTCTTTGCTAACCTAAAAACTACTGAAACTTAATGAGACTGTCTTTGGAAATTTAACATATAAGTTACTTTCAGAAACTTCCAGTAATATATCTATAAATACAAATTAAACATAAAATGAATAAATGAAAGATATGTTTCCATATTGTGAGCAACAGATTAGTTCTCCACCACATAATCTGTAACACTTGCTACTTTGTTTGCATTCACTATGCATAAATTCTGCTCAAGTGTAGTAAGTTTTTCACACAGACGACTCACAAAAAGGTTTACAAGTTTTATGTACAAATCCATTTCTTGTCACTGCTCATCGGCGCCCACTACTCAAGAGTTCATTTACTACCAGCAAATTTTTCCATATTTATCATCTTCCTGAATTTAATCATACTGGTAAGGCCCTCTACCGCAGTATTCACTCACAGTCTCCTTCACCTGACATTTTCAAACTGATTAATTTCTGTTTCAAGAACTTATGTTGTTTTCTTTCACCCATCTTCTGTGTTTTCTTTCTTTTTACTTTTTCTTTGCTTTCTGAGTTATTTTTTATGGAAAATTTTAACTCAAAGAAGTGTTTGTTTTACATTAATATCACTACACTGAAGGATGATTATGCCTTCTCTGACTTATAACTTCAGTGTCTTAACAGTCCTGTTATTTTCTTGTTTGTTTGTTTGTTTTTTCTTTTGCTTGTAATTTAAAATTTACAGACTAAATCAAGTAAGCATATACTGATCATGGATGTGTTCCAGTAGAATAAGGGATGGCAAACACACAAAAAAACAACCAACCAACCAACCAACCAAACAAACAAACAAAAAAACATCAAAAACATCTAATTTATATTAGGAATGAAAAGTGTAGAAAACTATATAATAGTACTAGCAGTGAATAAAATGTTGAGTTTATTTCAGAAGTATTACTTCAGTATAAATTCAGATTAGAGTATGGGAAGATATTTAGTGATACCATGGAAATGCTGGCCTAAACTATTATAACTAATTTAGATAACATTTTTTATAGCAGAAATGGCCTATCTCCCACCTGTGAGAGCTGGTTTGAAAGCAGCTTCCTAGTAAATACTGGCACGAGTTTAAATATTAAAAAAAAAAAAAATCTGAAAAAGCACACAAAGTATAGAAGTACATCCTGATCAGCTCTCATTCACTGTACTGTACAACCTGTGCTGCCACAGCATTGTGGTAATATGTTCTTCTTCACTTTAAGCTTTAAGCTAGCAGAGCTCTTTGACCTATTTGACAGGTCTTTAAATTGGTTTGAAAGGAATGGAAAGTATTAGCAAGCCTGCCATGATAAGGTGTGATATGGCATGGCTAGGTGCTAGAGGGAGTATAAAATGCTATAGTGAAGGCCTTCAACCTGCTGCCTGAGATGCACTGGTAACCCTGCAGCATGCTTGAACTCTTATGACAGTGAGCCAGGGACCACTGAGATAATAGGAGAAGGCAACAGGGAAACTCAAGGGAAATACTTAGAGGAATTAAGGAGTTACCCTCCAAGAAGGTGACAAAGCCAGCTGCTCACCAGAAGTTCTGCTATACCAACACACACAGCTTGAAAAAATAAACATGGATTGCAATTTTGGATCTGTCACTCACTCTGTTCAAGGCAAGACTGGATGGTGCTCAGAGAAGAATGAAGAGGAAGAGGAGAAGAGAGGGAGAAGAGAGAGAGAGGGAAAAGCACCATAAATTTCAGAAGGAACACATATACGGAGGTAAGTGTTGTTATCAATTAAAGCAGATATAAACTTACAAGAAAATACGTGTATGTTACCTGACAGCACAGGTAAGAATTAGCTTGAGCAAGGCACTGTGTGAGATGGCATGTGGTGCTTCCTACCCAAGCTGACAGTTGACTTGGTGCAGCACTAAGTAGTTTGGTGTGAGGCATTACAGCATTACAGAAAAAGTAGAGGTAGTAGTTGTGATTCATATGTAAAGTGATTATGTGGTTTGCCTTTATTATTATTATTGTTGTTGTTGTTAATGTCCATGAATAACAAGATATGGTCTCAAAGTGCACTGGGCTGCATGGAATGGCAGAGTGGTTGTCTGGAACAGCTGTGCTATTTAGATATGTGATTTGCCTGTCTGATCAGTACTTCATTTTCGCTCTCGCTGTTTGTAGCCCTGTCTTTGCAGGGGAAGCCTTGTTGTGTGAACCTGTTTATATGTGCTATGCAAGTGCTTCTGTGAGGATCCTGGCAGAAAGATGTTTTATACTAATATGAAATTTGTGATATGAGCAAAGCAATTTTGACTGGAGAAAGTGAAGTAAGCCTGTTCTATGTTAGAAAAATTCTTAAAAGACTTTGGAGAACTAAATTGTTCATTTTGTCTGTTGCAGGCTGTCTGAATCCAAAACTTGTTTGCAGATTTATTGCCTTTGTGCAGATTGCATAGTTGATGGGCTATGCATAATGTGCTATGTATGCATACATCCAGAGATAACATAAATATATCTGTTTTTTTTTTTACATGTACAGCAGGTTAAGCACCTATCAAAAATTAAGTTAGCTGTCTTCCCACTTTGGTGTGTCAAGTGATGGATTTACGTTTTCATTTCTGTTCATGTTTCCATTAGAGATTGTGAATGATGTACAGTGCTGAAGATGGTGACTTGTTTCAGCTCCCTGTATTAAAAGTACACCCTTGTTTTAGCTTAAACCAGTGCAAAACTTGAATGTTGGCAAAACCAGCTACCTATAGCCTGGTCCAACAGGTCACTGTGGCCTTTTGCTGTGTGACAGTTCCTTTGGGCCAAGTCCTCTGTTGCTGCCTTTGAGATTAAAATACTGGATGATATTGTTCTCTGTTAGGCTTCAAGGGGCCAAGTATCATAAAAGAAAAAAGGCTATGATAAATGGACAACTTCTGTATTTTTGCCTTCAAAGGGTGACTAGCTTCATATACTTCTGTAATAAAAGTTTCCCAACTAGAATTCTAACCAGGCATTTTTGCTGCCTTTTCACTTGTTTCCCATTCTCAGTTCTCAGCAGCTGTACTGCAGCTAATTTTCTTACTTCTTATACAAAAAAAAAACTGAGGAAGAAATCACCGTTTAAAAATGTACTCCTCAAAGGAGGGAGAATTTGGACTGCATGAGCATATATATATATGCACAAATATACTTTATAGAATGCATTCTGTTCTTCCCTCTTCTGTTTCATTTTGTTTTTTTCTAACAATAACTGAATTCCAATTTCTAGAGGGTTCCTGATTTTTTTGTTGATACTTATGCACCATTAGCTGTCTTTTCTCTCAAGAAAATCTGAGGTAAGAGCGCAAAAAACCAACAGAAAAACAAACATGCACTTCTTCCAGTCAGCGTATATGTCACAGGGGATGGGGGAGGCTGTTTGTTAGTGGATTCATTGACTATAGTCAAATGGACTAAACAGTCCATCTTTCTATCTATATAACTAACAGCTTACAAAGCATAATTTTCCCTTAAAGTCATAAGAAAAATTTTCTTTCATATTATTCTGCAGTTAGGGGAAACGGAAAGAAACAGAAAAACAAACAAAGTTGTTCGATTTTCTAATGATGAAAAAAAACACTGAATAATATCAGTGTTTGCTGAAAACACCAAACACACAAAAAAGTGCTTGCAGAATCATTGTTTATATATAATTTATGTTTATATTAATATTTATATATTTAGCCAGTCTACATGAAAATAAAACATATCTGCAAACCTACAGCTGATTAGCTGAAGCTCTTAATTAACCAAGTATTTCTCACCACCTATAATCTCGCATAACGAATATTCTACCAGTTAATCAAGCTGAGCAGTTTAAACCAGGAAAATACTACAGAACCAAAAGTATTTCTTTGCACATGGATTTCTTTGCAGATTCTTCACTGCTCTGCTTTTAATTATAACTGAATATGTTTTGACAGCAAGAAATTTTAATTTTAGCATAGATCCCAAATGTTCTATGCATGTAATTATTACTACTTTATTGTAACAGACATTACAAGTCAACCAGAATCTCTTACGTGATTTGCACTACAGCTGGTATACAAGGATTCTTATCTGTGTATTGGACAAGTTCTGCTGATTTAAAAGAGTTCTGAATAGGGCGATTACTGCATGTTATTTTCTATAAATTTTATCATACATTAAATCCTACCGAGGACTCCCAGATCATTTTAAGGTGTGGTAGGTTAAAGCCTCCCACAAGAGAAGAATTATCTTCATTAAAACAGAGAATACTATAGCCTATCATATACTATCTCCTTGTACTTAAAACATGGAAAACTGATTGACATGTAATTCATATGTCCAATATTAAATTTACATAATTTATGGAAACTTAATGCAGTTGTGCAAACATAATGAGTTTTTGAGGAAATAATTTTTTTTACGGCTCATACAGTTCAAATCTTACTCTCAGGACTAACCCCTGCCACTCATTCTGAAAGTGATAGAGGCAAACAATAATTTCAGTGACAATGAAGATGTCAGAAAAAAAGAACATTCATCGATGTGCTTGACATCTTAATCCTAGGGATTATAGGTTCAACTACAAAAAAATATATATATATATTAACAACTTCAGTTACAATAGCCAAGAAATATAAAATGACTTGTACATAACAAGAAATGAAAATGAAAGATTTATTGTAAAATGTCAGAATTTACACCAATTGGAAGCCATAGGGAGAAACTCAAGGACAAAAACTGTAGAAATAAACGCTCTCATTTTCATAAAGAACACTCCTAATAATACACTGTGAGAGGCTTGAAAGCAGACCTGTGGAAAGTGATTTGGAGATTCAGATCAGCAGCAAATTGAATCTGAGGCAGCAGTGTGCCCTTGTGTCCTGTCTTCAGCTAATATTTCAATAGCACACCAATGTTCTGGTTGTTACTGAGAGATAGGAGCACACCCAAAGCCAGGTCAGTTGGTGGGGAAGAGCCACTGATGTTAGTGTGGTGGCAAGGCATAAGGACAATCCAGAACAGCTGGTCTGAATTAGACCAGGGCTAATAAATGGAGGCTTTATGGCAGTTTACAACTTCCTCACAAGGTAAGCTCTGTTCTCTAGTAACAGTGACAGAACCTGAGGAAATGGCTAGTAGAGATGGCTGTTCACAGCTGTGGCAATTTATTGCTTTAGCTCTTCCATAGTCAAATCAATAAGATTTTTAAAGCATTAACAGCTCTGTAGATAAAATAAAGAAATAAATCTTATTGCACAATAATTCAAATGGTTAAGAAGGGGAATGCTCCTAAAAATTTTATTCTTCAATTTTGAAGTACCTATGCTGTGTTGACCTTCTAAGTGAAAAGAGATTCACTAATTCAGCAACAGTACACAAACAGACATTTTAAGATCACAGAATCACACAGAATCACAGAATTGTAGGGGTTGGAAGGGACCTCTAGAGATCATCGAGCCCAAGCCCCCTGCCAAAGCAGGTTCCCTACACCACGTCACACAGGTAGGCGCCTGGGCGGGTCTTGAATATCTCCAGAGAAGGAGACTCCACCACCTCTTTGGGCAGCCTGTTCCAGCTGTTTGGGCAGCTCAGCAATCACCTCCGCCCGCTCTCTCAGCACCCGTGGATGCACCCCATCAGGTCCCATGGATTTATGGACCTTAATGTTTCCTAGGCACTCACAGACCTCATCACCTCTTCCTTGACTAAAGGGAAATCTCCCATTCCCCAGACTCTCTCATTAACCTCCAGGGTCTGGGATTCCTGAGGGAGAGCCTTTTCACTAAAGTTTCCTTGAGCCCAGCTCCCACCTCCCTACCCCTCTCCCCTTTTTTTTCCCTTCCCGTTTCTGGGGGCCCATGGGCCCACTGCCCCCCTGTCACAGAGAAAGATTGATCTAGATAACTGCATGACACTGTCACCAGTGAGAACAGTCTTGCAGCTTTTGCTGCAATCACTTTTCAGGTATTTAAGGAGAGCAATAAGGGTGCTGAGGTATCACTGACGCTTGAGTGGCACCGTGTTGGGCGTGTGCGTGACGGGCGAACGGTCTGGGAAGTTGGACCCCGGGAACGACACGTGCTTCTGTGTTTTTGTCTTTTATTGGTAAGCTGTGAAAGCCCCGCTAGAGGCGCCGGGGGCGCCGCCTCTTGCGGGGCGGAGGAGCGCGCTGGGCGCTGCCAGCCCTTCTCTTCGTGGGGCGCCGGGATCCTCTGCCGAGGACCCCGCGGGACGTTCCGGGGAGCTCCTCCGCTTCGGGACCCCCGGAGCTGCCGAAGGGCGCGGCGCTGGGGGCTGCGACGGGACCGGTCGGGGCGACGGGGCCGTCCTCGTGCTCCTGAGCAGCGGCGGGGTCTTCAGAGCCGTCCTCGTGCTCCAGAGCAGCGCCGGGGTCTTCAGAGCCGTCCTCGTGCTCCTGAGCAGCGGCGGGGTCTTCGAGACCCAGCATCCTCCGGGCCTCCTGGCCGCACCGGCTCTCGATGGTTCTGACGAGGGCGTCGACGAGCGGTGCGGCGATGGGTCCCAGGGCGTGCTCGGTGCACTGCACCAGGGTGTCCCTGTCCGGCCCCACCTGGCACAGGAACGCCAGGATCATGCTCTTTAACCAGTTAATCTTCCACCAGCGCAGCTCCCCGTTGCGACGTAGCTCCTGCTCCAGCCAGGGCAGCACCGGGTCGAGGATGTCTCGTCGGACCCTGAAAAGCTCAGCCCAGACCTCCGGAGGGAGGCCGCCCACTCTCTCCGGCTCCGCGGCCGTGGGCTCAGGGGACGCCGGTGCGGAGGGCGGAGCAGATGCCGCAGCGCCGCTGGGGCCGGTGGTGGTGCTGAAGCCCGCGGGCACCGGCACTGCGGGCGGGGAGACGATGCAGTCCACGAACTGATTGTCGCCCCGCACGCAGACCCGGATGGTCTGCATGGCCGTCCTGCACAGCGGGCAGCTGTCCCTCAGAGTCGCCCACCGCTGGATGCAGCCCAGGCAGAACGTGTGATTACACGGAATCACGCGGGCCATGTCCTGTCGCACATCGCGACAGATGGAACATGTCCACGCCTCTTCCGCAGACATGTTCCTCTCGCTGCAGCTGGCTGGGAGAACTGAGGATGACGAGTTGTTCTTCACCAGAGCTGCAGCGGTGGTGTCTCACTGTGCGAGAGGAAGAGAGGCCACAGTCACTCGCTGGCCCAGGGTGTGAAAGTCCTCAGCAGGAAGCCCTCCCAAGCCCATGACTGCCCTGAGGGACCCACATGTCCCCGCACCACTCACCTCCGCTGCTGAGGGTGCACTCCGTAGGGTCCCAGCTGCCTGCACTGGGCAGGGCCGGGAAAACAGAAGCGATGCTGTGGGTCAAGCACTGAGATGCTGCGAGCAGCCCCAGGCACGACCCAGCACAGCACAGCCAAAGCCTTGCTCGACCTCCAAGCCTCGCACAGCTGCTCAGCACGGTCCAGGAACGAGCCAGACTGAGCCAGGCTCTGCCAGCACCCCACTATGAGCAGTGGGGGCTGAGCAGTCACAATCCGTCACCTGGTGATGTCACAGCCTGTTGCTTGGGGACATCGCCATGGGCTGCCCGCCCCCCCCAGGGACCTCCTATGTTTCAGATATTACCTCCTTTTCCTGTTCCTGATGTGCTGTACCTTCCCCTTCATTCCCATCCACCGTTTATGCTCTACTTTTGACATTAATTCACAGGCCTTTCTTTTTCTCTGATTAAACCAACTCTAATTGTTCATGTATTTCCTCTGTTTCTTCAGTAGTAAACCGTAGCTATTTCTCGAATGTGTTTTGTAGAAATTGGGTTTGGCATTCCCCTCTTCTTGCTTCAGGAATGCCTTTTCAAACATTCCCTCATTGCTCTTCTGTCAGCACTCCCCTGGTGCTTCTGTTGTCAGTTTGGGAATATCTTTTTGAGTGCTGCATCCCTGGGACATCACCTATGGGGTGCTGGTGCAGCTAAGATTCATGAATTCCCTTCTGATGGCCTAACATGAAATAACACTCACTCATGGTCCAGACATAAACATGTGCTTTAATGGGAAATGTATGTAGAACAGCCCTCTCCCAATTGTATCTACCTAAGCTGTGTGGTTTTGTGGGAATCAGAGCAAGCCTTGAGTTACTTATCTGTTTGAGAAACCTTGTTTTAGCATCTTTAGGAGGAAAGTGTGAAAGAGGGAAAGGGGTGTGTGTGTGTGTATGTGGGGATGGGGGAAGGGAGGAGGGGGGGAGGGCGTGGAGAGAGATCACCAGCCCTGGATCCAGAGCCTGACCTGCCAGTGGGGGTGTCAGGTGTGGAGGGAAAGGACCTCCCCTAGACTTGTATGCGTCCTTACCTATAGGTCCCATTGCCTGGACTTTTGGAGCTTTCTCTTGTCCCAGTTCCAGGACTGGCTGAGATACCTATCAAATCAAGAGAAGTCACACCAGGCACTCTCCCTTGGCTTAAGATTCTCTCAGGGTATTGTGAGGAGGGCTCACAGCAGTCACTCGGGCTCGTCCCTCACCCTGAAGTGACCAACTTTCACTGGCAGTCACTGAGGGAACAAAGTTCCTCTTGTCATAAAAGAGGATAAAGTCTGAGGTCTCCCAAGGACCCTGGGACACATCCCTGGGACCTGTCAAGATTCATTCTGGAGTCCTCAAGGAACTGGAAGATGGATTTGATGAGACACTATCAGAACTGAAAAGTAACGGCAGTCAAGATGTCCCCACTGACAAGGAAAGAGAACACTGCACCCATTTTAAAACCTTTATTAAGAAGGACAGTGACTGGTACCCCTGACTCCTGACCTCTGGCCATGTGGTTAGCATCACCAGCAAGAAGGTAGATATCCACTGTGTGTAAGTAGTTGATGTGCACCCACCCCTTTCTTCCTCCTCCACTCTGGCACAGGGCGTGTGGACTCCCAGGGTCAGGGCGAGAAGGGGCATCTGTGTTATCAAGATCCAAATACTGAGCCACCAAGAGGATAAGGGGAGTACCATTTGGCAGGGTGGTTAAAACCGTCAGTGTTTTCAGTGCCCAGGTGTGGGGATGCCAGGAGGAAGTGACACCTGTCCTTGAACAGAGAACTGTCGCAGCACAGGGAGCACTGTCCCTACAACCAGGCAGCTGCTAGACCTGACTGGGGCTCAGACTGCCACAGCTGCTGTCGGACAGAACACATGATCCCCCAGTGGGCAGGGATGCCTCCACCATCATCATCTTTCTAAGGTCAAGAACTCGTCCTTGTTTCTGTAAAGCTTGAGGAGTCTGGTTTATGGCTGCATCACGTGCTGACTGCTAAGAGTTTGACCCGATCTGCAGAGGGTTTGTCTGGGTGAGCTAAAGCCTGTGTAACTCAGAGTCCCAGAAATCCTGTGCAGCTGTAAAATATGCTGAGTGCCAGAACTGTGCAGCTCACGTACCAAAGCTCTGTGCCACTGAAGTGCATCAGAACAACTGTCAGGCGAATCAGGATACTAGGACTGAAGTTTCCCAGGTGGGCCTGCAATTGCAGTTTCACGGAATCACAGAATTGTAGGGGTTGGAAGGGACCTCTAGAGATCATCGAGCCCAAGCCCCCTGCCAAAGCAGGTTCCCTACACCACATCACACAGGTAGGCGTCCAGGCGGGTCTTGAATATCTCCAGAGAAGGAGACTCCACCACCTCTTTGGGCAGCCTGTTCCAGTGCTCCGTCACCCTCACCGTAAAGAAGTTCTTGCGCACATTCGTGTGGAACTTCCCATGCTGCAGTTTCAGCCCATTTCCCCTAGTCCTGTCCCCACGCACTACTGAAAAGAGATCAGCCTCACCACTATGGCCCCCACACCTCAGGTATTTATAAACCTGGGTCAAATCCCCTCCCAGTCTTCTTTTCTCAAGGCTGAACAGACCCAGTTCACTAAGTCTCTCCTCACAGGGGAGATGCTCCAGGCCCTTCACCATCTCTGTGGCCCTCCGCTGGACTCTTTCCAAGAGATACCTGTCTTTTTTGAACTGGGGGGCCTAGAACTGGACACAGCGTTCCAGATGAGGCCTCACCAGGGCAGAGTAGAGGGGAAGGATCACCTTTCTTGTCCTGCTGGCCATGTTCTTTTTAATGCACCCCAGTATGCCATTGGCCTTTTTGGCTACAAGGGCACACTGCTGGCTCATGGCCAACCTGTCATCCACCAGGACGCCCAGGTTCCTCTTGGCAGAGCTCCTCTCCAGCAGGTCTTCCCCCAGCCTGTACTGGTGCATGCAATTATTTCTTCCTAAAGAAATAATTTTCTTCCTAAAGTGCAAGACTCTACACTCGCTTTTTATTAAACCTCATCCGGTTTCTTACTGCCCAGCTCTCCAGCCTGTCCAGGTCTCGCTGAATGACAGCACAGCCTTCAGGCATGTCCGCCAATCCTCCCAACTTCGTTTCATCAGCAGACTTGCTGAGGGTGGCCACTATGCCTTTGTCAAGGTCATTGATGAAGATGCTGAACGAGACCAGACCCAGCACAGACACCTGAAGAACACCGCTAGTTACAGGTCTCCAAAAGGACTCTGCACTGCCAGTGATGACCGTCTGTGCTCTGCCAGTCAGCCAGTTCTCAAGCTGCCTCACTGTCCACCCATCTATCCCACACTTCCTCACTTTGTTATAAGAATTTCGTGGCAGACAGCATCAAATGCCTTGCTGAAATCAAGGTAGACTACATCCACTGCTCTCACCCCATCCACCCAGCCAGTGACAACATCATAGAAGGCTACCAGGTTGGTAGAGCATGACCTCCCCTTGGTGAACCCATGCTGACTACTCCTAATAACTTCCTTTTCTTCCAATTGTTTGGAGGTGGCATCCAGCACAAGCTGTTCCATCACCTTCCCTGGGACAGAGGTGAGGCTGACTGGCCTATAATTACCTGGGTCCTCCTTCTTGCCCTTTTTGAAGACCGGAATGACACTGGCTATCCTCCAGTCTTCAGGCACCTCCCCAGTTCTCCAGGACCTCTGAAAGATTACAGGGAGCAGCTCAGCAATCACCTCCGCCCGCTCTCTCAGCACCCGTGGATGCACCCCATCAGGTCCCATGGATTTATGGACCTTAATGTTTCCTAGGCACTCACAGACCTCATCACCTCTTCCTTGACTAAAGGGAAATCTCCCATTCCCCAGACTCTCTCATTAACCTCCAGGGTCTGGGATTCCTGAGGGAGAGCCTTTTCACTAAAGTTTCCTTGAGCCCAGCTCCCACCTCCCTACCCCTCTCCCCTTTTTTTTCCCTTCCCGTTTCTGGGGGCCCATGGGCCCACTGCCCCCCTGTCACAGAGAAAGATTGATCTAGATAACTGCATGACACTGTCACCAGTGAGAACAGTCTTGCAGCTTTTGCTGCAATCACTTTTCAGGTATTTAAGGAGAGCAATAAGGGTGCTGAGGTATCACTGACGCTTGAGTGGCACCGTGTTGGGCGTGTGCGTGACAGGCGAACGGTCTGGGAAGTTGGACCCCGGGAACGACACGTGCTTCTGTGTTTTTGTCTTTTATTGGTAAGCTGTGAAAGCCTCGCTAGAGGCGCCGGGGGCGCCGCCTCTTGCGGGGCGGAGGAGCGCGCTGGGCGCTGCCAGCCCTTCTCTTCGTGGGGCGCCGGGATCCTCTGCCGAGGACCCCGCGGGACGTTCCGGGGAGCTCCTCCGCTTCGGGACCCCCGGAGCTGCCGAAGGGCGCGGCGCTGGGGGCTGCGACGGGACCGGTCGGGGCGACGGGGCCGTCCTCGTGCTCCTGAGCAGCGGCGGGGTCTTCAGAGCCGTCCTCGTGCTCCAGAGCAGCGCCGGGGTCTTCAGAGCCGTCCTCGTGCTCCTGAGCAGCGGCGGGGTCTTCGAGACCCAGCATCCTCCGGGCCTCCTGGCCGCACCGGCTCTCGATGGTTCTGACGAGGGCGTCGACGAGCGGTGCGGCGATGGGTCCCAGGGCGTGCTCGGTGCACTGCACCAGGGTGTCCCTGTCCGGCCCCACCTGGCACAGGAACGCCAGGATCATGCTCTTTAACCAGTTAATCTTCCACCAGCGCAGCTCCCCGTTGCGACGTAGCTCCTGCTCCAGCCAGGGCAGCACCGGGTCGAGGATGTCTCGTCGGACCCTGAAAAGCTCAGCCCAGACCTCTGGAGGGAGGCCGCCCACTCTCTCCGGCTCCGCGGCCGTGGGCTCAGGGGACGCCGGTGCAGAGGGCGGAGCAGATGCCGCAGCGCCGCTGGGGCCGGTGGTGGTGCTGAAGCCCGCGGGCACCGGCACTGCGGGCGGGGAGACGATGCAGTCCACGAACTGATTGTCGCCCCGCACGCAGACCCGGATGGTCTGCATGGCCGTCCTGCACAGCGGGCAGCTGTCCCTCAGAGTCGCCCACCGCTGGATGCAGCCCAGGCAGAACGTGTGATTACACGGAATCACGCGGGCCATGTCCTGTCGCACATCGCGACAGATGGAACATGTCCACGCCTCTTCCGCAGACATGTTCCTCTCGCTGCAGCTGGCTGGGAGAACTGAGGATGACGAGTTGTTCTTCACCAGAGCTGCAGCGGTGGTGTCTCACTGTGCGAGAGGAAGAGAGGCCACAGTCACTCGCTGGCCCAGGGTGTGAAAGTCCTCAGCAGGAAGCCCTCCCAAGCCCATGACTGCCCTGAGGGACCCACATGTCCCCGCACCACTCACCTCCGCTGCTGAGGGTGCACTCCGTAGGGTCCCAGCTGCCTGCACTGGGCAGGGCCGGGAAAACAGAAGCGATGCTGTGGGTCAAGCACTGAGATGCTGCGAGCAGCCCCAGGCACGACCCAGCACAGCACAGCCAAAGCCTTGCTCGACCTCCAAGCCTCGCACAGCTGCTCAGCACGGTCCAGGAACGAGCCAGACTGAGCCAGGCTCTGCCAGCACCCCACTATGAGCAGTGGGGGCTGAGCAGTCACAATCCGTCACCTGGTGATGTCACAGCCTGTTGCTTGGGGACATCGCCATGGGCTGCCCGCCCCCCCCAGGGACCTCCTATGTTTCAGATATTACCTCCTTTTCCTGTTCCTGATGTGCTGTACCTTCCCCTTCATTCCCATCCACCGTTTATGCTCTACTTTTGACATTAATTCACAGGCCTTTCTTTTTCTCTGATTAAACCAACTCTAATTGTTCATGTATTTCCTCTGTTTCTTCAGTAGTAAACCGTAGCTATTTCTCGAATGTGTTTTGTAGAAATTGGGTTTGGCATTCCCCTCTTCTTGCTTCAGGAATGCCTTTTCAAACATTCCCTCATTGCTCTTCTGTCAGCACTCCCCTGGTGCTTCTGTTGTCAGTTTGGGAATATCTTTTTGAGTGCTGCATCCCTGGGACATCACCTATGGGGTGCTGGTGCAGCTAAGATTCATGAATTCCCTTCTGATGGCCTAACATGAAATAACACTCACTCATGGTCCAGACATAAACATGTGCTTTAATGGGAAATGTATGTAGAACAGCCCTCTCACAATTGTATCTACCTAAGCTGTGTGGTTTTGTGGGAATCAGAGCAAGCCTTGAGTTACTTATCTGTTTGAGAAACCTTGTTTTAGCATCTTTAGGAGGAAAGTGTGAAAGAGGGAAAGGGGTGTGTGTGTGTGTATGTGGGGATGGGGGCAGGGAGGAGGGGGGGAGGGCGTGGAGAGAGATCACCAGCCCTGGATCCAGAGCCTGACCTGCCAGTGGGGGTGTCAGGTGTGGAGGGAAAGGACCTCCCCTAGACTTGTATGCGTCCTTACCTATAGGTCCCATTGCCTGGACTTTTGGAGCTTTCTCTTGTCCCAGTTCCAGGACTGGCTGAGATACCTATCAAATCAAGAGAAGTCACACCAGGCACTCTCCCTTGGCTTAAGATTCTCTCAGGGTATTGTGAGGAGGGCTCACAGCAGTCACTCGGGCTCGTCCCTCACCCTGAAGTGACCAACTTTCACTGGCAGTCACTGAGGGAACAAAGTTCCTCTTGTCATAAAAGAGGATAAAGTCTGAGGTCTCCCAAGGACCCTGGGACACATCCCTGGGACCTGTCAAGATTCATTCTGGAGTCCTCAAGGAACTGGAAGATGGATTTGATGAGACACTATCAGAACTGAAAAGTAACGGCAGTCAAGATGTCCCCACTGACAAGGAAAGAGAACACTGCACCCATTTTAAAACCTTTATTAAGAAGGACAGTGACTGGTACCCCTGACTCCTGACCTCTGGCCATGTGGTTAGCATCACCAGCAAGAAGGTAGATATCCACTATGTGTAAGTAGTTGATGTGCACCCACCCCTTTCTTCCTCCTCCACTCTGGCACAGGGCGTGTGGACTCCCAGGGTCAGGGCGAGAAGGGGCATCTGTGTTATCAAGATCCAAATACTGAGCCACCAAGAGGATAAGGGGAGTACCATTTGGCAGGGTGGTTAAAACCGTCAGTGTTTTCAGTGCCCAGGTGTGGGGATGCCAGGAGGAAGTGACACCTGTCCTTGAACAGAGAACTGTCGCAGCACAGGGAGCACTGTCCCTACAACCAGGCAGCTGCTAGACCTGACTGGGGCTCAGACTGCCACAGCTGCTGTCGGACAGAACACATGATCCCCCAGTGGGCAGGGATGCCTCCACCATCATCATCTTTCTAAGGTCAAGAACTCGTCCTTGTTTCTGTAAAGCTTGAGGAGTCTGGTTTATGGCTGCATCACGTGCTGACTGCTAAGAGTTTGACCCGATCTGCAGAGGGTTTGTCTGGGTGAGCTAAAGCCTGTGTAACTCAGAGTCCCAGAAATCCTGTGCAGCTGTAAAATATGCTGAGTGCCAGAACTGTGCAGCTCACGTACCAAAGCTCTGTGCCACTGAAGTGCATCAGAACAACTGTCAGGCGAATCAGGATACTAGGACTGAAGTTTCCCAGGTGGGCCTGCAATTGCAGTTTCACGGAATCACAGAATTGTAGGGGTTGGAAGGGACCTCTAGAGATCATCGAGCCCAAGCCCCCTGCCAAAGCAGGTTCCCTACACCACATCACACAGGTAGGCGTCCAGGCGGGTCTTGAATATCTCCAGAGAAGGAGACTCCACCACCTCTTTGGGCAGCCTGTTCCAGTGCTCCGTCACCCTCACCGTAAAGAAGTTCTTGCGCACATTCGTGTGGAACTTCCCATGCTGCAGTTTCAGCCCATTTCCCCTAGTCCTGTCCCCACGCACTACTGAAAAGAGATCAGCCTCACCACTATGGCCCCCACACCTCAGGTATTTATAAACCTGGGTCAAATCCCCTCCCAGTCTTCTTTTCTCAAGGCTGAACAGACCCAGTTCACTAAGTCTCTCCTCACAGGGGAGATGCTCCAGGCCCTTCACCATCTCTGTGGCCCTCCGCTGGACTCTTTCCAAGAGATACCTGTCTTTTTTGAACTGGGGGGCCTAGAACTGGACACAGCGTTCCAGATGAGGCCTCACCAGGGCAGAGTAGAGGGGAAGGATCACCTTTCTTGTCCTGCTGGCCATGTTCTTTTTAATGCACCCCAGTATGCCATTGGCCTTTTTGGCTACAAGGGCACACTGCTGGCTCATGGCCAACCTGTCATCCACCAGGACGCCCAGGTTCCTCTTGGCAGAGCTCCTCTCCAGCAGGTCTTCCCCCAGCCTGTACTGGTGCATGCAATTATTTCTTCCTAAAGAAATAATTTTCTTCCTAAAGTGCAAGACTCTACACTCGCTTTTTATTAAACCTCATCCGGTTTCTTACTGCCCAGCTCTCCAGCCTGTCCAGGTCTCGCTGAATGACAGCACAGCCTTCAGGCATGTCCGCCAATCCTCCCAACTTCGTTTCATCAGCAGACTTGCTGAGGGTGGCCACTATGCCTTTGTCAAGGTCATTGATGAAGATGCTGAACGAGACCAGACCCAGCACAGACACCTGAAGAACACCGCTAGTTACAGGTCTCCAAAAGGACTCTGCACTGCCAGTGATGACCGTCTGTGCTCTGCCAGTCAGCCAGTTCTCAAGCTGCCTCACTGTCCACCCATCTATCCCACACTTCCTCACTTTGTTATAAGAATGTCGTGGCAGACAGCATCAAATGCCTTGCTGAAATCAAGGCAGACTACATCCACTGCTCTCACCCCATCCACCCAGCCAGTGACAACATCATAGAAGGCTACCAGGTTGGTAGAGCATGACCTCCCCTTGGTGAACCCATGCTGACTACTCCTAATAACTTCCTTTTCTTCCAATTGTTTGGAGGTGGCATCCAGCACAAGCTGTTCCATCACCTTCCCTGGGACAGAGGTGAGGCTGACTGGCCTATAATTACCTGGGTCCTCCTTCTTGCCCTTTTTGAAGACCGGAATGACACTGGCTATCCTCCAGTCTTCAGGCACCTCCCCAGTTCTCCAAGACCTCTGAAAGATTACAGGGAGCAGCTCAGCAATCACCTCCGCCCGCTCTCTCAGCACCCGTGGATGCACCCCATCAGGTCCCATGGATTTATGGACCTTAATGTTTCCTAGGCACTCACAGACCTCATCACCTCTTCCTTGACTAAAGGGAAATCTCCCATTCCCCAGACTCTCTCATTAACCTCCAGGGTCTGGGATTCCTGAGGGAGAGCCTTTTCACTAAAGTTTCCTTGAGCCCAGCTCCCACCTCCCTACCCCTCTCCCCTTTTTTTTCCCTTCCCGTTTCTGGGGGCCCATGGGTCCACTGCCCCCCTGTCACAGAGAAAGATTGATCTAGATAACTGCATGACACTGTCACCAGTGAGAACAGTCTTGCAGCTTTTGCTGCAATCACTTTTCAGGTATTTAAGGAGAGCAGTAAGGGTGCTGAGGTATCACTGACGCTTGAGTGGCACCGTGTTGGGCGTGTGCGTGACGGGCGAACGGTCTGGGAAGTTGGACCCCGGGAACGACACGTGCTTCTGTGTTTTTGTCTTTTATTGGTAAGCTGTGAAAGCCTCGCTAGAGGCGCCGGGGGCGCCGCCTCTTGCGGGGCGGAGGAGCGCGCTGGGCGCTGCCAGCCCTTCTCTTCGTGGGGCGCCGGGATCCTCTGCCGAGGACCCCGCGGGACGTTCCGGGGAGCTCCTCCGCTTCGGGACCCCCGGAGCTGCCGAAGGGCGCGGCGCTGGGGGCTGCGACGGGACCGGTCGGGGCGACGGGGCCGTCCTCGTGCTCCTGAGCAGCGGCGGGGTCTTCAGAGCCGTCCTCGTGCTCCAGAGCAGCGCCGGGGTCTTCAGAGCCGTCCTCGTGCTCCTGAGCAGCGGCGGGGTCTTCGAGACCCAGCATCCTCCGGGCCTCCTGGCCGCACCGGCTCTCGATGGTTCTGACGAGGGCGTCGACGAGCGGTGCGGCGATGGGTCCCAGGGCGTGCTCGGTGCACTGCACCAGGGTGTCCCTGTCCGGCCCCACCTGGCACAGGAACGCCAGGATCATGCTCTTTAACCAGTTAATCTTCCACCAGCGCAGCTCCCCGTTGCGACGTAGCTCCTGCTCCAGCCAGGGCAGCACCGGGTCGAGGATGTCTCGTCGGACCCTGAAAAGCTCAGCCCAGACCTCTGGAGGGAGGCCGCCCACTCTCTCCGGCTCCGCGGCCGTGGGCTCAGGGGACGCCGGTGCAGAGGGCGGAGCAGATGCCGCAGCGCCGCTGGGGCCGGTGGTGGTGCTGAAGCCCGCGGGCACCGGCACTGCGGGCGGGGAGACGATGCAGTCCACGAACTGATTGTCGCCCCGCACGCAGACCCGGATGGTCTGCATGGCCGTCCTGCACAGCGGGCAGCTGTCCCTCAGAGTCGCCCACCGCTGGATGCAGCCCAGGCAGAACGTGTGATTACACGGAATCACGCGGGCCATGTCCTGTCGCACATCGCGACAGATGGAACATGTCCACGCCTCTTCCGCAGACATGTTCCTCTCGCTGCAGCTGGCTGGGAGAACTGAGGATGACGAGTTGTTCTTCACCAGAGCTGCAGCGGTGGTGTCTCACTGTGCGAGAGGAAGAGAGGCCACAGTCACTCGCTGGCCCAGGGTGTGAAAGTCCTCAGCAGGAAGCCCTCCCAAGCCCATGACTGCCCTGAGGGACCCACATGTCCCCGCACCACTCACCTCCGCTGCTGCGGGTGCACTCCGTAGGGTCCCAGCTGCCTGCACTGGGCAGGGCCGGGAAAACAGAAGCGATGCTGTGGGTCAAGCACTGAGATGCTGCGAGCAGCCCCAGGCACGACCCAGCACAGCACAGCCAAAGCCTTGCTCGACCTCCAAGCCTCGCACAGCTGCTCAGCACGGTCCAGGAACGAGCCAGACTGAGCCAGGCTCTGCCAGCACCCCACTATGAGCAGTGGGGGCTGAGCAGTCACAATCCGTCACCTGGTGATGTCACAGCCTGTTGCTTGGGGACATCGCCATGGGCTGCCCGCCCCCCCCAGGGACCTCCTATGTTTCAGATATTACCTCCTTTTCCTGTTCCTGATGTGCTGTACCTTCCCCTTCATTCCCATCCACCGTTTATGCTCTACTTTTGACATTAATTCACAGGCCTTTCTTTTTCTCTGATTAAACCAACTCTAATTGTTCATGTATTTCCTCTGTTTCTTCAGTAGTAAACCGTAGCTATTTCTCGAATGTGTTTTGTAGAAATTGGGTTTGGCATTCCCCTCTTCTTGCTTCAGGAATGCCTTTTCAAACATTCCCTCATTGCTCTTCTGTCAGCACTCCCCTGGTGCTTCTGTTGTCAGTTTGGGAATATCTTTTTGAGTGCTGCATCCCTGGGACATCACCTATGGGGTGCTGGTGCAGCTAAGATTCATGAATTCCCTTCTGATGGCCTAACATGAAATAACACTCACTCATGGTCCAGACATAAACATGTGCTTTAATGGGAAATGTATGTAGAACAGCCCTCTCCCAATTGTATCTACCTAAGCTGTGTGGTTTTGTGGGAATCAGAGCAAGCCTTGAGTTACTTATCTGTTTGAGAAACCTTGTTTTAGCATCTTTAGGAGGAAAGTGTGAAAGAGGGAAAGGGGTGTGTGTGTGTGTATGTGGGGATGGGGGAAGGGAGGAGGGGGGGAGGGCGTGGAGAGAGATCACCAGCCCTGGATCCAGAGCCTGACCTGCCAGTGGGGGTGTCAGGTGTGGAGGGAAAGGACCTCCCCTAGACTTGTATGCGTCCTTACCTATAGGTCCCATTGCCTGGACTTTTGGAGCTTTCTCTTGTCCCAGTTCCAGGACTGGCTGAGATACCTATCAAATCAAGAGAAGTCACACCAGGCACTCTCCCTTGGCTTAAGATTCTCTCAGGGTATTGTGAGGAGGGCTCACAGCAGTCACTCGGGCTCGTCCCTCACCCTGAAGTGACCAACTTTCACTGGCAGTCACTGAGGGAACAAAGTTCCTCTTGTCATAAAAGAGGATAAAGTCTGAGGTCTCCCAAGGACCCTGGGACACATCCCTGGGACCTGTCAAGATTCATTCTGGAGTCCTCAAGGAACTGGAAGATGGATTTGATGAGACACTATCAGAACTGAAAAGTAACGGCAGTCAAGATGTCCCCACTGACAAGGAAAGAGAACACTGCACCCATTTTAAAACCTTTATTAAGAAGGACAGTGACTGGTACCCCCGACTCCTGACCTCTGGCCATGTGGTTAGCATCACCAGCAAGAAGGTAGATATCCACTATGTGTAAGTAGTTGATGTGCACCCACCCCTTTCTTCCTCCTCCACTCTGGCACAGGGCGTGTGGACTCCCAGGGTCAGGGCGAGAAGGGGCATCTGTGTTATCAAGATCCAAATACTGAGCCACCAAGAGGATAAGGGGAGTACCATTTGGCAGGGTGGTTAAAACCGTCAGTGTTTTCAGTGCCCAGGTGTGGGGATGCCAGGAGGAAGTGACACCTGTCCTTGAACAGAGAACTGTCGCAGCACAGGGAGCACTGTCCCTACAACCAGGCAGCTGCTAGACCTGACTGGGGCTCAGACTGCCACAGCTGCTGTCGGACAGAACACATGATCCCCCAGTGGGCAGGGATGCCTCCACCATCATCATCTTTCTAAGGTCAAGAACTCGTCCTTGTTTCTGTAAAGCTTGAGGAGTCTGGTTTATGGCTGCATCACGTGCTGACTGCTAAGAGTTTGACCCGATCTGCAGAGGGTTTGTCTGGGTGAGCTAAAGCCTGTGTAACTCAGAGTCCCAGAAATCCTGTGCAGCTGTAAAATATGCTGAGTGCCAGAACTGTGCAGCTCACGTACCAAAGCTCTGTGCCACTGAAGTGCATCAGAACAACTGTCAGGCGAATCAGGATACTAGGACTGAAGTTTCCCAGGTGGGCCTGCAATTGCAATTTCACGGAATCACAGAATTGTAGGGGTTGGAAGGGACCTCTAGAGATCATCGAGCCCAAGCCCCCTGCCAAAGCAGGTTCCCTACACCACATCACACAGGTAGGCGTCCAGGCGGGTCTTGAATATCTCCAGAGAAGGAGACTCCACCACCTCTTTGGGCAGCCTGTTCCAGTGCTCCGTCACCCTCACCGTAAAGAAGTTCTTGCGCACATTCGTGTGGAACTTCCCATGCTGCAGTTTCAGCCCATTTCCCCTAGTCCTGTCCCCACGCACTACTGAAAAGAGATCAGCCTCACCACTATGGCCCCCACACCTCAGGTATTTATAAACCTGGGTCAAATCCCCTCCCAGTCTTCTTTTCTCAAGGCTGAACAGACCCAGTTCACTAAGTCTCTCCTCACAGGGGAGATGCTCCAGGCCCTTCACCATCTCTGTGGCCCTCCGCTGGACTCTTTCCAAGAGATACCTGTCTTTTTTGAACTGGGGGGCCTAGAACTGGACACAGCGTTCCAGATGAGGCCTCACCAGGGCAGAGTAGAGGGGAAGGATCACCTTTCTTGTCCTGCTGGCCATGTTCTTTTTAATGCACCCCAGTATGCCATTGGCCTTTTTGGCTACAAGGGCACACTGCTGGCTCATGGCCAACCTGTCATCCACCAGGACGCCCAGGTTCCTCTTGGCAGAGCTCCTCTCCAGCAGGTCTTCCCCCAGCCTGTACTGGTGCATGCAATTATTTCTTCCTAAAGAAATAATTTTCTTCCTAAAGTGCAAGACTCTACACTCGCTTTTTATTAAACCTCATCCGGTTTCTTACTGCCCAGCTCTCCAGCCTGTCCAGGTCTCGCTGAATGACAGCACAGCCTTCAGGCATGTCCGCCAATCCTCCCAACTTCGTTTCATCAGCAGACTTGCTGAGGGTGGCCACTATGCCTTTGTCAAGGTCATTGATGAAGATGCTGAACGAGACCAGACCCAGCACAGACACCTGAAGAACACCGCTAGTTACAGGTCTCCAAAAGGACTCTGCACTGCCAGTGATGACCGTCTGTGCTCTGCCAGTCAGCCAGTTCTCAAGCTGCCTCACTGTCCACCCATCTATCCCACACTTCCTCACTTTGTTATAAGAATGTCGTGGCAGACAGCATCAAATGCCTTGCTGAAATCAAGGCAGACTACATCCACTGCTCTCACCCCATCCACCCAGCCAGTGACAACATCATAGAAGGCTACCAGGTTGGTAGAGCATGACCTCCCCTTGGTGAACCCATGCTGACTACTCCTAATAACTTCCTTTTCTTCCAATTGTTTGGAGGTGGCATCCAGCACAAGCTGTTCCATCACCTTCCCTGGGACAGAGGTGAGGCTGACTGGCCTATAATTACCTGGGTCCTCCTTCTTGCCCTTTTTGAAGACCGGAATGACACTGGCTATCCTCCAGTCTTCAGGCACCTCCCCAGTTCTCCAGGACCTCTGAAAGATTACAGGGAGCAGCTCAGCAATCACCTCCGCCCGCTCTCTCAGCACCCGTGGATGCACCCCATCAGGTCCCATGGATTTATGGACCTTAATGTTTCCTAGGCACTCACAGACCTCATCACCTCTTCCTTGACTAAAGGGAAATCTCCCATTCCCCAGACTCTCTCATTAACCTCCAGGGTCTGGGATTCCTGAGGGAGAGCCTTTTCACTAAAGTTTCCTTGAGCCCAGCTCCCACCTCCCTACCCCTCTCCCCTTTTTTTTCCCTTCCCGTTTCTGGGGGCCCATGGGTCCACTGCCCCCCTGTCACAGAGAAAGATTGATCTAGATAACTGCATGACACTGTCACCAGTGAGAACAGTCTTGCAGCTTTTGCTGCAATCACTTTTCAGGTATTTAAGGAGAGCAGTAAGGGTGCTGAGGTATCACTGACGCTTGAGTGGCACCGTGTTGGGCGTGTGCGTGACGGGCGAACGGTCTGGGAAGTTGGACCCCGGGAACGACACGTGCTTCTGTGTTTTTGTCTTTTATTGGTAAGCTGTGAAAGCCTCGCTAGAGGCGCCGGGGGCGCCGCCTCTTGCGGGGCGGAGGAGCGCGCTGGGCGCTGCCAGCCCTTCTCTTCGTGGGGCGCCGGGATCCTCTGCCGAGGACCCCGCGGGACGTTCCGGGGAGCTCCTCCGCTTCGGGACCCCCGGAGCTGCCGAAGGGCGCGGCGCTGGGGGCTGCGACGGGACCGGTCGGGGCGACGGGGCCGTCCTCGTGCTCCTGAGCAGCGGCGGGGTCTTCAGAGCCGTCCTCGTGCTCCAGAGCAGCGCCGGGGTCTTCAGAGCCGTCCTCGTGCTCCTGAGCAGCGGCGGGGTCTTCGAGACCCAGCATCCTCCGGGCCTCCTGGCCGCACCGGCTCTCGATGGTTCTGACGAGGGCGTCGACGAGCGGTGCGGCGATGGGTCCCAGGGCGTGCTCGGTGCACTGCACCAGGGTGTCCCTGTCCGGCCCCACCTGGCACAGGAACGCCAGGATCATGCTCTTTAACCAGTTAATCTTCCACCAGCGCAGCTCCCCGTTGCGACGTAGCTCCTGCTCCAGCCAGGGCAGCACCGGGTCGAGGATGTCTCGTCGGACCCTGAAAAGCTCAGCCCAGACCTCTGGAGGGAGGCCGCCCACTCTCTCCGGCTCCGCGGCCGTGGGCTCAGGGGACGCCGGTGCAGAGGGCGGAGCAGATGCCGCAGCGCCGCTGGGGCCGGTGGTGGTGCTGAAGCCCGCGGGCACCGGCACTGCGGGCGGGGAGACGATGCAGTCCACGAACTGATTGTCGCCCCGCACGCAGACCCGGATGGTCTGCATGGCCGTCCTGCACAGCGGGCAGCTGTCCCTCAGAGTCGCCCACCGCTGGATGCAGCCCAGGCAGAACGTGTGATTACACGGAATCACGCGGGCCATGTCCTGTCGCACATCGCGACAGATGGAACATGTCCACGCCTCTTCCGCAGACATGTTCCTCTCGCTGCAGCTGGCTGGGAGAACTGAGGATGACGAGTTGTTCTTCACCAGAGCTGCAGCGGTGGTGTCTCACTGTGCGAGAGGAAGAGAGGCCACAGTCACTCGCTGGCCCAGGGTGTGAAAGTCCTCAGCAGGAAGCCCTCCCAAGCCCATGACTGCCCTGAGGGACCCACATGTCCCCGCACCACTCACCTCCGCTGCTGCGGGTGCACTCCGTAGGGTCCCAGCTGCCTGCACTGGGCAGGGCCGGGAAAACAGAAGCGATGCTGTGGGTCAAGCACTGAGATGCTGCGAGCAGCCCCAGGCACGACCCAGCACAGCACAGCCAAAGCCTTGCTCGACCTCCAAGCCTCGCACAGCTGCTCAGCACGGTCCAGGAACGAGCCAGACTGAGCCAGGCTCTGCCAGCACCCCACTATGAGCAGTGGGGGCTGAGCAGTCACAATCCGTCACCTGGTGATGTCACAGCCTGTTGCTTGGGGACATCGCCATGGGCTGCCCGCCCCCCCCAGGGACCTCCTATGTTTCAGATATTACCTCCTTTTCCTGTTCCTGATGTGCTGTACCTTCCCCTTCATTCCCATCCACCGTTTATGCTCTACTTTTGACATTAATTCACAGGCCTTTCTTTTTCTCTGATTAAACCAACTCTAATTGTTCATGTATTTCCTCTGTTTCTTCAGTAGTAAACCGTAGCTATTTCTCGAATGTGTTTTGTAGAAATTGGGTTTGGCATTCCCCTCTTCTTGCTTCAGGAATGCCTTTTCAAACATTCCCTCATTGCTCTTCTGTCAGCACTCCCCTGGTGCTTCTGTTGTCAGTTTGGGAATATCTTTTTGAGTGCTGCATCCCTGGGACATCACCTATGGGGTGCTGGTGCAGCTAAGATTCATGAATTCCCTTCTGATGGCCTAACATGAAATAACACTCACTCATGGTCCAGACATAAACATGTGCTTTAATGGGAAATGTATGTAGAACAGCCCTCTCACAATTGTATCTACCTAAGCTGTGTGGTTTTGTGGGAATCAGAGCAAGCCTTGAGTTACTTATCTGTTTGAGAAACCTTGTTTTAGCATCTTTAGGAGGAAAGTGTGAAAGAGGGAAAGGGGTGTGTGTGTGTGTATGTGGGGATGGGGGAAGGGAGGAGGGGGGGAGGGCGTGGAGAGAGATCACCAGCCCTGGATCCAGAGCCTGACCTGCCAGTGGGGGTGTCAGGTGTGGAGGGAAAGGACCTCCCCTAGACTTGTATGCGTCCTTACCTATAGGTCCCATTGCCTGGACTTTTGGAGCTTTCTCTTGTCCCAGTTCCAGGACTGGCTGAGATACCTATCAAATCAAGAGAAGTCACACCAGGCACTCTCCCTTGGCTTAAGATTCTCTCAGGGTATTGTGAGGAGGGCTCACAGCAGTCACTCGGGCTCGTCCCTCACCCTGAAGTGACCAACTTTCACTGGCAGTCACTGAGGGAACAAAGTTCCTCTTGTCATAAAAGAGGATAAAGTCTGAGGTCTCCCAAGGACCCTGGGACACATCCCTGGGACCTGTCAAGATTCATTCTGGAGTCCTCAAGGAACTGGAAGATGGATTTGATGAGACACTATCAGAACTGAAAAGTAACGGCAGTCAAGATGTCCCCACTGACAAGGAAAGAGAACACTGCACCCATTTTAAAACCTTTATTAAGAAGGACAGTGACTGGTACCCCCGACTCCTGACCTCTGGCCATGTGGTTAGCATCACCAGCAAGAAGGTAGATATCCACTATGTGTAAGTAGTTGATGTGCACCCACCCCTTTCTTCCTCCTCCACTCTGGCACAGGGCGTGTGGACTCCCAGGGTCAGGGCGAGAAGGGGCATCTGTGTTATCAAGATCCAAATACTGAGCCACCAAGAGGATAAGGGGAGTACCATTTGGCAGGGTGGTTAAAACCGTCAGTGTTTTCAGTGCCCAGGTGTGGGGATGCCAGGAGGAAGTGACACCTGTCCTTGAACAGAGAACTGTCGCAGCACAGGGAGCACTGTCCCTACAACCAGGCAGCTGCTAGACCTGACTGGGGCTCAGACTGCCACAGCTGCTGTCGGACAGAACACATGATCCCCCAGCGGGCAGGGATGCCTCCACCATCATCATCTTTCTAAGGTCAAGAACTCGTCCTTGTTTCTGTAAAGCTTGAGAAGTCTGGGTTATGGCTGCATCACGTGCTGACTGCTAAGAGTTTGACCCGATCTGCAGAGGGTTTGTCTGGGTGAGCTAAAGCCTGTGTAACTCAGAGTCCCAGAAATCCTGTGCAGCTGTAAAATATGCTGAGTGCCAGAACTGTGCAGCTCACGTACCAAAGCTCTGTGCCACTGAAGTGCATCAGAACATCTGTCAGACGAATCAGGATACTAGGACTGAAGTTTCCCAGGTGGGCCTGCAATTGCAATTTCACGGAATCACAGAATTGTAGGGGTTGGAAGGGACCTCTAGAGATCATCGAGTCCAACCCCCCTGCCAAAGCAGGTTCCCTACACCACATCACACAGGTAGGCGTCCAGGCGGGTCTTGAATATCTCCAGAGAAGGAGACTCCACCACCTCTTTGGGCAGCCTGTTCCAGTGCTCCGTCACCCTCACTGTAAAGAAGTTCTTGCGCACATTCGTGCAGAACTTCCCATGCTGCAGTTTCAGCCCATTTCCCCTAGTCCTGTCCCCACGCACTACTGAAAAGAGATCAGCCTCACCACTATGGCCCCCACACCTCAGGTATTTATAAACCTGGATCAAGTCCCCTCTCAGCCTTCTTTTCTCAAGGCTAAACAGATGGCCAAGAATTCTTTAGACATCTATATACAAGACACAGAGAAGGAAAAGTATTATAATAGATAATATTCTCATAGGAAAGCAAACAGATAAAGTATGAACACAGAGATTAAAGCTCACAGAAGCAAGTACAATATCAATTGCCAAGAATGAAGAACCTCATGAGATTCTTTATGTTAAGTATTACTCTGGCTTGTAGCACTGTTTGTAAAGCTATATTTTGAACATTAGGAGGATATATATATACACTGCAATGAGTATTCATTGTGGAAATAACGCAAACATGGACAGAATGGGTCTTTCATTTTTATTTAGACAAATCTTCCAATTATGTTTGTCGGAAAAAGAGTATAGAGGTTTAAAGATAAGGATTATCAATCCAAATAGCTGAGAAACTTGCTTTTGGCTGAACTCTCTAAGGGAAGAATTCAAAGAGAAAGCAATCAAGAATAAAATATCTGATTAAAAGGGAAAAGTTCATCAAGTAACAACAAAATTAGCACTTCCATTAGGTAATGGAAGAAGTTGGTGAAAATGCCATTTGAAGACTGCCCAGGGAGGTGTTGGAGTCACTATTACTGGAGGTTTTCAGGAAAAGGGTAATGTCACACTGAATAATGTGTATTAGTGGGCGTGGTGCTGTTGGGTGGATGGCTGGATGATCTTGGTGTTTTCCAGACAAAATGGTTTGATGATTCTATGACTGTAAAAAAATTGGTGGGAATCTGCAAGCCAAACAGACTCTCAGTTACAAATCCATGTTGTTGTGTGCATTTCATTACTGGACAGTGAAGTTCATGTAGGTTCTCCATGTTCTGGTTGAACTGAAAAGCAGATATACAGGATAAAGTTGGCGGAAAGCAAAGCTGCCAGATGAAAGAAGAGCAGGCAGCACATAGTTCAATTTGAAACCAACAAGTTGATAGGAAAGTTAATAAGATTCTTTAGGAACAAAAGATGATTCATGATTGACAGTAAGTGTACTTATTTAATTCATATTGTCTTCCAATCTGCTCTGAAATATTTACCAAATGTACATATGGAGAGATAAGAGATTTGTTGTCATAAGCAGCATCTTGGAGAGGCAACAGTCCAGAGACACAATTTATAAAGCTAATTTGATAGGAAAAAAGGAGTTAGTTTTCCCCTTGCCTCATAACCCTTTATCCTAATACACTTGGCTGGTCTGTGCTGCATTACTTCATGCGATTCTGTCCTGGCACCCACAAAAATGCCAAAGAAATCCTGAAATTGAAAAAAAACGTGTTTTAAAATCTTATTTTAGTTTTCATTTTTTTCTTCAATTGTAATATGTAACTTATTTTAAAAGACTCCTAGAAAACTTTTTATTAATTGAGAGATTAAATTGGCTGTTCTCAGGAGTTGTTTTAATTAGATAAAATGATTATTGTTCACTGTCAGGGGCAATCCTTTACTGAACACCTGAAAGACACACTAGGTGGCCTAATTGGTCTTTTCTGTTTCTTTTTTCTCTGGTTTTATGTAGCTCTGCAAGACTGAAAAATCTAATGAAACCTATTTGAAATAAACAAGGATTAGAACTTGGTCTACAGCCTTTCAAAACCTTGCATCTGTTTCCTGAAGGTACATTTTTGTCTTTGATGTGTTTTGATATGTATTTTCTCACATCCAAGACACAGAATTGAAGACTACATCCATCCACTGTAGCAGTCCAGAAATTCAGCACACTATAGTTTCTCCTCATCTTACTTTGCAAAGGAGAAGTCACAGCAGTGTCTGTCGAAATCTGCTGGTGATGTCTGTTCATGCTTTATCCTCTCAGTCAAATGTGGAGTAGACAAGTTAAGGATTAAAAATAAATTTGAGATTTAATTTAAAAAATAAATGAGTTCTACACTCGCTTTAAATAACAGCATCCATACTTACTTTTGATCATTTTCTTCAGTCTGCACAGTAAAAGATCATTTTGAAATTACAATAATATAACAGTTCTGAAAACAGTTCTCATGCAACATTAAGCGTATTTTGAAAAGACAATAATCAATATTCCATGACAGAAAAAAAAAAAAAAAAAAAAAAAAAAAAAAAAAAAAAGGTGGGGGGTGGGGGGGTGGGCAGAACTGCTAATGAACAGGCAGGACTGAAGATTGTGGGAAAAAAAAAAAAACAAAGCAGACAGTACAAAAAAAGATGTACATAAAATATTTCAATGCATGGTGAAAACAACTCCAAATTGGATGTTCTCTATATTTTGTTATATGCAATCAAACAAGTCAATTTCCTTAAATAAATAAATAAATAAATAAATAAAAATCTAATCACCATTTATTAAACATTGCCAAGTTTGAGTAAAAATAGGCTATCTGAAAACATACATTGATATCTTACCATTACATTGAGTTTCTTTTTTTCTTAAAAAAAGTTTCTCTTCATTTAAATATATATATATATATTTTTGTTGCTTAACATTAAAAATGTCACTTACATTCTTTTTCACTCGGTATTCATTAAGAGAACGGTTCACAGATGGATGCTCAGGCTTGTCCTATCAGAGCAAAAATGATAAAAGAGATTTCTTTCTTATTATCTCTGTGTTAGTATTCAGTGCTTGTCTCGCACTAAAGCACATTAAACTGATTAGCTATGTTTATTGACATAATAGTTGCAGATCAGGACACATGTTGAGAAACATTATATATCTTATTAATAGGAATTATTATTTGTGGACTGCTACAAGTGCTTATAAACTATAAGCTTCACAACTTGTTTTTTTATTATTTCAGCAGTATGAGAAATGTTACATCTGTGAACTGATATCCACTTCCTTGGAAACTTCCAAAATATTTTGAAAGTACTAGTAGCATTTTCTGTATTTTTCTTGCCTATTTTGTTAAACAACAGAGTAAAGAGAATTATAATTGGTATAAGACAAAAGCATCCAATTTCAAATTCAGTTTTAAGATTAACTAAGATACATAAGAAACTTCTTAATATTCACTCTTCCTACAAACTCTTACGTCATTATTTTGACATGACTGCGTTCAGAGGGGAAGATAAGACTCTCAAGTCACAGGACTCTCTCACTGCCTGGCAGTGTGTGGGTATTCTCCCATTTCACCTTCAATTCAAAGTAAGGCCTTTGGTTTCAGACACTCCCTCTCATTTTATTTGATTTCTTAGCCTCAGTTCCAATTATATTGTATATGTTGTACTATTTTGGATGTATCTTTCCCTCTGAATGTAAAATCCTCTAGGATATTTAGTTCTTTTCTTCTGAGAACCAGGTATCCAGAAAGTTGTCAGTCCACATAACTGGGGTATTAACACTTTAATTCACTGAGCTTTACATGGTGTTATGATGTGGAATACCTATAACAAGAATCATAGAACCATAACATCGACACACATAATTAACTAAAAAAAAATTTATTCTGTTTCCCAGTGTGGTTCATCTTCATAGATATTGTCTATGTAGATGAAAAGTGCATAAGTTCCAAAATCAAAATTACAGAAAGTAGTGGGATTTAGGAATTAGAGCAGAACTATACCAAAAGATCGAGAAAAGGAAGGGGGGAATGGGGGAAGGAGGGAAGGAAGGGAAGGGAAGGGGTAAGAAAGCAGGAAGGAAGGAGGAAGGGAAGGGAAGGGAAGGGAAGGGAAGGGAAGGGAAGGGAAGGGAAGGGAAGGGAAGGGAAGGGAAGGGAAGGGAAGGGAAGGGAAGGGAAGGGAAGGGAAGGGAAGGGAAGGGAAGGGAAGGGAAGGGAGGGGAAGGGAAGGGAAGGGAAGGGAAGGGAAGGGAAGGGAAGGGAAGGGAAGGGAAGGGAAGGGAAGGGAAGGGAAGGGAAGGGAAGGGAAGGGAAGGGAAGGGAAGGGAAGGGAAGGGAAGGGAAGGGAAGGGAAGGGAAGGGAAGGAAAAAGGAGGGGGAGGGGGAGGGGGAGGGGGAGAGGGAGGGGGAGGGGGAGGGGGAGGGGTAGGGGGAGAGGGAGGGGGAGGGAGAGAGAGATTGGAGGGTGGTTACTTTCTTTCTCTATTTTAAGTCTGTTTTTCAAAAGTATGTATGACAGTTTTATCTCTAACATCCACCTTTCCAAGAAGTAATCTTTAAATTTTTATGTTTAAAAGAGGCTTACAAGGTTTACCTGAATTTTTAAACTTCTCTGTTATAAAGAGCCCTAAGAAACATACTGTCCAAAAAGGATCTGGAAAGAGTCTTCATTTTTTTATTCAGTTTCTTTCATTTTCCTTCTGTGTTTATTCTTCACTATCCGACTCAAACACTATTAGTGTTTTTCATTACTGTATCAGATTTCCTCCAGATGTTTCTTAATACACTTCCTTACCTTTTTCTATTCTGGGATAATTTAACTTGCTGCCCTTATCACTGCTTCTTTGCAAGAATATAACCTTTCCTTACCTGCCTTTTTCTACTTCTAAAACTTTACTTAAATAATTTCAAATTTTACTTACATTTGCATTCTTGGTGTTGTCTTTTTTTTTTTTTTTTTTTCCTTCTCATTTTTTTCCTATAGATCATGAAGCCTCAATGATTTTGCTTTGGATTCTCACAATCCTAGACACAGGCTGTCCAGAGAAGCTATGGATACCCCATCCCTGGAGCTGGACAAGGCCAGGTTGGATGCAATCTGGTCAGTCTAATCCTGTGGGAGGAAACCCTGCCCTGCCCAGGGGTTGGAACATGATAATCTTTAAGATCTCTTCCAGCACAAGCCATTCTATGATTCTGTGATACTAATTTTGATATAAAATCTTTTCACCTGATTGGAAACAAATTTAGAAAAATTTTCCCTACAAATTCAAAACTTGAAATTCTCCTCTGTAAAATGAAAAGACCCTAGCAATGTAATACCTATGTCAAATATGTCAAATACATAAATCCTATCATTTGCAAAGCACACCATGTATTTTCTCACTGTTTTCTGTTAGTAAGGCCTCCAGTATAATTCAATGCACTGTCTAGAAGCCCAGTTTTCAAGAATTACAGCACTCCAGTGGACACTGAGAAGAAAGTTCAGACTTTCCTGTTTTGAAAAGCTGAGTATCTGGTTTTCCTTATCTTCTAGAAAATAATATTGAGAGTGGAAAAGGAACCAACTGACACAAGTATGAAAGGAACAAACTTTTTCTCTGCATCCATAGTAGTACTAATTGTAACTTTAGAAGGAAAATTCAGTCTGTCCATCACTGTACCCTTTCTGTCAGAAACCTCTGGAAAGCACTGCCTCATGTTGTCTAAACAAAGAAAGAAGTCCTCAATTTTGGATCTCTTTGGCAGGAAAAGAAATGAAAGAAAACACATCTCATATATGTAGCTGGCAATATTCGTAACATGTCAGGCAAGAATGGCAGATTAAAATACTTGACAGTTTATTTTTATTTATCCTCATTATTCTGGAAAAAGGGTGCTCAGCAGACAGTCAGAGAGTTATACGCAGATCCTCAAAACCATTTATTAGCTTTGTTCTGGCAGATTTGTTCAAAACCACCTAGGGAGGAAGTCCACTCACATTTACATTATACACTGAAAAACGTCAACACACTTCCTTTGTTTTAAAATTTGCGCATGTGCAGTCACGTGAAAAAGGCTAAGGGAAGATAGCAACTTGATCAATAAAAATGTAAACCCTTTTCTTCTGTGGGTTTGAAGAGATTATGATGGCCAGCTCCATAATGCTCATTCCCAAACACCTATTCTCAGGCATTCTTCAAAGGGGAGTGGATGAGGGCAAAAGCATAGAAACACGATTCTGCTTCCCCATGTCAACCAGAAGGCATTCTGTATTCACTACCCAATGCAGAGGACTGAGTGCTCTGTCAGACCTGGAGGAAGCTCTGACCATCCAAAGAGCAGCCTTCTCCACAGAAAAGCCCTGGCCACTAGGGCACCAATAAATACACTGGCCACAGTTTGGAATATAGCACAGAATAAATTCTCCTATTGCATGAAAAACATGAAGCCACGTTCACAGCCGGTGTAGCTCAGTAGTTTCATTGTTTTAAACAGATCAGTCTTGATTTATGCCAGATGAATATCCAGTTCATACAACATTGGTTCTTTTGATCTTCAGATTCTTGCAACATGACTAAGTCTGGAGTTCTGAAACAAACTGGAATTTTTGATGCTGTTATTCACAAGTCTCTACCAAAAAGTTTTTCCAGCTCTGAACATATTCGTAAACATGTCAGTTTCACAGGTATGAACTTACACCCTACTGAGCCTGTTATTAGTCTGTGAAATTTTCCTCTTTGAATTGCCTTTTTCATGAGTTTTCTTCCCCAAATCTTTATCTTATTTAAACCTTCCTTCTTTTAAATATAACCTCCTTTTGATCTTCTGCGTATAGCCTACTAACAGATATCTCATGGCACTAATTCCTTCTTTGTGTAGAGATTTAGCTGTTTATCATTTGAAACAGTTAGTTTAAATTGTATTATGAAGGAGAAAAAAAAATAAGCTTTAAGTGAAGCTTTAAGAAAAGTTGCAGAGAACTATAATCTTTCCAGACATTTCCTTTTGACTGATATATGGGTGAAGACTAGAGGAAATTTCACTTCTGACTACTGCTCATATAAAAATGCAAGTAATACACATTAGCAGGATTGTCTTTTGACAGGATGAATGGTAAAATAAATGGATATCACTGTCTGCCAATAGTCAGAAGGGTAGTCTGATAAACAGAAATGCACTCAAAATACTTATAAATACTACACATAGGAGTAGCTTCCAAGAACAGAAAAATGCCTAGGCCAGTGTCAGCTGATATAATCTAATTAAAGAATTTGTTGTGAAAATTTCACAGGAGCTAAAATGAATAAATACATCTTTACATGTATTTGTTCCCAATCATGAGGGACAATGCAGTTCTCTTAAGCGTTCATTAATCTCTGTGCACTCTTTCTGTTGCAACAGTGTCCTTCTAGTTTAGTCTGGTTTTCTCTAGCTGAATTTTTGATATGTCCATTTTCAACTCATCAATACAGTCATTGAGGGGAAAAAAAAAAAAAATAGTAGTTGTGTCAGTGTTCTTTACATTTTTAGAGTTTGTTAGAAATGCGCCCAAATTTAGAAGCAGTGGCTGAACAAGAGATAACCGAATGAAAGACTCTACATCAATTCTCAAAACTTGAATGATTCCCATTTTTCCTATGCAATTGGTGCTTTCAGAAGAGCAATTTCACACATATAACATATAGAAAGTAAACTAATTAATAAAGGGTACTGGATCAGATGAAAGCTCTTGCCAACTGTCACTGAAGATGGCAGATTACCAGCTTTCCTGGTTAATTTTTTCTTCTGTCATCCACAGCTTCAAGACTCATGTTACTTGCAAATAGTAGCTCAGTTTGGAATGTGTGTTTTTCTTTTTTCTTCTGTTAAAAACAAAAGTTTTCCAGTTTTTTTTTTAGGATCATGAACATCTGCTTACCCTCATTAATGTGTCGGGGTAGTTTATAAAGTAGTTCTAATTATACAGATAAACTTAAAAGGAGAATTATCATTCCTATCTAAAGCATTAACCTTCACACTGTGGATAAGAGACAGATCTGTCTTGGCACTTGCAGGAGGTATGTGTATTTTCCTGAATATTATAGGTCTTTTGATGCCAATACCATAGTTACTTTTGAAATATTTTATGTGATATGCATTTTCCATCTGATATGATTCTTGAATGTCTACCTCTTTTAAAACTTCTGCTCCTTTACTCATATGTAAAACATATGCCCAGTTTGACTTTATTGATGACAAATTGTAAACATGTATTTCCTCATCGAAACCAACAGATATTAAGACTATTAAGACTATTAAGACTATTAGGTTTACTTCTGTGATCCAAGTGAAATATGACTAATTCATTGCTACATAGCTCTTGCAGAACATACAGGACATATTTCAGAAACTGCTGAGATTGCTGAACATGCAAGAGCAAGAATATGCATGTCATAAACTTGCAAGATTACTGAAGAGAATGTACCCTCACTGAAACCTAAAACTTTCCAAGTTCTCAGAAATAACAGCTATTCAAATTTATTTTCTACACTTTAAGGTCCTTCTCAGTGTAGGTACATTTCAAGAGAAAGAAGTCACTAACTTTGCAGAAAAGCTGGTAATTTATTCTACTGAAAGAAATAATCAGATGAATATCAAACTGGGATAAATCCAAATACATATTGCAAGATTTGTATGAGTTAAAGGACAGATTGTGCACAAAGTAGACTTAGCCTGGGGCTCAAACACTCTTATGAATATATGCCCTGGAAAGAACATATGTGACATAAAACTGTTGACTGTTCCTATGTATTGGCTGTCCCCTATGAAGTCATGAAGAGAGCAAAACAATTGAAATATTTCCTTTTCAAGCTGCTTTGCACTCTGAAGCACTTTTAAAAGGATAAGAAACATGACAGTAATAGTAATAGATATCCTGTGTTGAGATAGCTGGGATTACAGAATCACGGGATCACAGAATCCTAAAGGTTGTAAGGGACCTCAGGGAATCATCAAATCCATACACCTGCTAAAGTAGGTTCCCTACTGTAGGTCACACAGGAAAGGATTCAGGCAGGCCTTTCATGACTTCAGAGAAGAAACTTCACAACCTCTCTGGGTAGTCTGTTACAGTACTCTGTGACCCTCACAGATAAGTCCCTCTTCACATTTGTATGGTATCTCCTGTGCTGCAGTTCTTGTCCACTGCCCCTTGTCCTGCTGTTGCTGAGAACGTCTTGACTCCAACCTCTTAGCATCCACCTTTTAGTTAATTTTAAGCACTGATAAGATCCACCCTTAGTCTTCTGTTCTACAGACTCAAGAATTCCAGGTATCTCAGCCTTTCCTCATACGGGATGTGGTCCAGGCCCCTCATCTACTATGCAGCCCTACACTGGACTCTCTCTAGAAGATCTCTGTCTTTTCTGAATTGAGGAACCCAAAAATGAATGCAGATGTTACTTCATAGCTGGGATGCTATGAAATAGGGACAGTAAATGTCATAGATCAAAACCAACTGAAGGGACTTAATTGTAAATGTAATATCCAGAGATGGCTAAAAACATAGAAAAAATGTGAAATTTTCTCCTGACAAGAAAACAATTGATAAACATTTCTGAAAATAACAGTTCAGCATTCACTCAAAATTTTCTCTGCTGTTTTTGAGACTGTAGTGTGTTTTATCCTTTATTCATCCACACAGCCTTTAATTTTCTAATCATACTGCCATGACAGAGTTGGTTTGTGGAAACTGGAGTTTCTATAGGTCAGCACTAGGAAAGTAACTTATGGTTTCTGCTATGTTTTACAGATGTTAATAAAGTACATTTAAATGGAAGAATGGAGAGTAGCTCATCCTGTTCTGTGCAATATTTGGGATGGTGCTTCCCAAGCAAATAGCATTTCATATCTTGTACCCTCATAGGTAGGTGTTCAAATGAACATTACCTGTTAACAGCACAAATAGATCTTCATCCTGATTAGGTGGTTTATAACAGACCCCCACCAAGATGTCACCACTACAGGCTTTCCACCTGATCCTTACCCACAGGCAGTTAACTTTATCATTCCCAACCCCAAATTCTTCATCATCAAAACAGTCTTTAATATAAAGGGCCGTACCACCACCCTTCCTTCCTCATCTGTCTCTTCTGAAAATCTTGTAACCATCCATCATAGCACTCCAGTCATGGGAACTGTCCCACCATGTTTCAGTAATAGCAACTAGGTCATAGTTAGGCTGACTCATAATCATTTCCAACTCCTCCTGCTTGTTGACCATGCTGCATGCATTGGTGTAAACGCACTTCAGCTGAGTCATCTGCCTCACCCCCAGTTCAGCACTGTTCCCCTAGGCTCAGCTCTGGTGAGCCCTGTTTTGTCCCCTCCCACCATCATAGCTAGTTTAAAGCTCTTTTGATAAGCTCCGCTAGCTCCTGCACTAGGATTTGTTGCCCCCTTTAAGATAGGTGGGTCCCATTCATGGACAACAGACCAGGGGCCGAGTAAACTGCCCCATAACCAAAGAACCCAAAGTTTCTGGCTCAACACCAGCCTCTGAGCCAATTATTCATTGTTCGTGCTTTACAAGCCCACTCCATGTCCCTCACTTCCCCTGAAGGTATAGAACAAAAAGTCACTTGAGATCCCACTCCTTGAAATAAATGCCCTAAACACCTGAAATCTTCTTCCATAGTTTGTGGGCTTCTCTGAGCAGTTTCATTGATGGTCATCTGAATAAGCAGTCAAAAATCACCAGTGGACCTAAGCAGCTTTGGGAGTTTCCTGTTTGTGTCTCTGACCCAGGCCGCAGGAAGGCAGCACAATTCCCGACAGTTTGGGTCCAGCCTGCATATGGGGCCCTCCATTCCCCTGAGAAGAGAGCCAACCACCATGATCACTTTTCTTTCCTGACACAGCAAGTGTTAAAGCTTGAGGGTTAAAGAGAGATAAATGATTTGAAGAATGGACTGTTTGGTGGATTAAGAATTGGTTGGCTAGTCACAGCCAAAGGGTTGTAATCAACAGTTCAGTGTCAGAGTGGAGGCCAGTCATGAGTGGTGTCCCTCAACGGTCAGTCTTGGGACCAGTGCTCTTCAACATCTTCATCAGTGACACAAACAGTGGCATCATGTGCACCCTCAGCAAGTTTGCAGATGACACCAAGCTGAGCAACATGGTAAATATACTGGAGGGAAGGGAGGACATCCAGAGGGACCTGGACAAGCTGGAGAAGTGGGCCCATGTGAACCTAGTGAGGTTCAACAAGGCCAAGTGTAGGGTGCTGTAATTGAGCTGGGGCAATCCCAGGTATTTATACAAACTGGGGGAAGATCTCCTTGAGAGCAGCCCTGTGGAAAAGGACCTGGTGGATGAGAAGCTGGACACAAGCAAGCAGTATGCCTTTGCAGCCCAGAGGCCAACTTTGTTCTGGGCTGCATTAAAAAGCAGATAGCCCGCAGGGAGAGGGAGCTGACTGTCCCTCTCTATTCAGCTCTTGTGAGGCCCTACCTGGAACACTGCGTCCAGGCCTGGGTCTCCCAAGTACAGGAAGAACGTCAGCTCTTAGAGCAGGTCCAGAGAGCAAGTAAGATGATCAGAAGGATGGATCACCTCTCCTATGAAGAAACACTGAGGGAACTGGGCCTGTTAAGCTTGCAGAAGCGAAGGCAACAGGGAGAACTCATTGTAGACTTCCAGTACTTGAAGTGAGCATGTAAACAGGAAGGAGAATGACTGTTTACGAGGGTGGGTAGTGATAGAACAAGGGGGAATGGTGTTACACAGAGACAGGGGAGGTTTAGTTTAGAAGGAGGTTTTTCACACAGAGGGTAGTGATGCACTGGACCAGGTTGAGGAAGGATGTTGTGGATGCCCCATCTCTAGATGCATTCAAGGCTGGATGTGGCTCTGGGCAGCCTGGTCTAGTTGTTGGTGACAATGCACACAGTAGGGGGGTTGAAACTAGATGATCATTGTAGTCTTTTTCAACCCAGGTCATTCTATGATTCTATGAAATGTTTCAAATGCATTGAAAGGAAACTCCATGAATACATCCTGTGTTTGGAGGCAGTAGTAAAGTGGTTGGAGAAGTGAGATGTTTGCCCAGGTAGACAAAATGCCCAATAGCATCCAGGCTTGTATAAGAAATAGCATTGCCAGCAGGAGCAGAGAAGCAGTTTTCCCCTTGTTCTCCTCTCTTGTGTGTACTTCAATTACTGTGTTCAACCTTAGGCACTTCAATTACTGTGCTCAGTCTTAGGCCTCTCACTACAAGAATGACATTAAGGTCCTGGAGCATGTTCAGATAAGGGCAATGAAGCTGGTGAAGAGCAGCTGAGGGAGCTGGGATTTCCTAGTTTGAAGAAGAGAAGGTTCAGAGAAGTCTTTATAGCTCTCTGCAACTGCCTGTGAAAGGAGGTTGGGGTGCAGGGAGGGTAGGCCTTTTCTCCCACATAACTAGAGGGAATGACCTCAAGTTGTGCCAAGGGTGGTTCAGGATAGATACCAAGAAAAATTTATTCTCCAAAATGATGATGATGATTCTTCAACCTTACTGATACTATGATTCTACAATTCTACGAATGCATCCTGTCACTGGAGAGAGTAGTAAATTTGTTGAGGAAGTACACTGCATCAGAGAGGAAGAATTTATTTGACATTAACAAACTATCTTCTTAGTACACAGAAGTTTTCAGTTGAGAAAGTATTCTTCTCTTCAGCTGCTGGCAAGTTAACACAGCGTCTTTTAAAGCTCTTTGAGTTATATCTTTATGACAACAGTTACATCTTTTTATTATGATTAATTGACTGAAATTTGAGAGCTAATCAGTAATAATAGCCTTAAAATACAACCATGAAAATCCTTTCATCTTTTAGCATATCAACTATTAAAGTGAATAATTGGTATCTGCTATGAACTGCAAAAGGAAAGTGGATCTCAAATATTGTTCATATGTTACTACAGATGTTCATTTAGGAATAAATCACAAATGGAACTATCTGGCACTTCAGTTACATCCCATAGTGGGCACCCTCTGTTCCTTCAGATCCCTGTAGCACCTGAATATCTTCAAAACTAAGCAGGTATCACTGCTACCATCCTGCTCTCAAGCTAATTTTGAGCTTAATAATGTGGTTGTGCTTCTTAGACAAGGGATTGTACCTCCTGAATATCTTGACAGCTGTGAATAGCAGGCTCAGCTGAGTGTTTTCTCTCTGCTCTTCTGCTAGCACTTCCCTCTACCACTCTTTTTTTGTTTGTTTGTTTTGGTTTGGTTTGGCTTGGTTTGGTTTGATTTGGTTTGGTTTTGGTCCAGCTTTATAGAATATATAAGTCTTACTGTCAGGAGCCATATTTTCTTTGTGTGTTGCATGACTTTGCGGTACAAATATTAAAACCCTGCAGGAATTGACATGCAAAAGTCCATCCAGCTTAAATTAACACCACATATGTTCCAAGTGAGACTTTGCGAATATTCATACAGTTAGCGTGCACTGGAGTTTTCATTCCTCTGAGGACCTGGTTAAATTCAGTCACTGTACATTCAAACAAATTATTGTTCAAATTACACTTTTTTAGTAGTATTACAGATGAATCATGTAGGCTAGAAGGGACCTTTACAGATTATCTAGTTTATCTGTTGTTCAAAACAGGTCCAGTCAGAGAAGGTTACTCAAGGCCATGTTTAGTCAAGTTTTGACTGCCCGCAAGGAAGGAGATCCCACATCTCTCTGATCTATATGTTTAAACTATATTAATTTAAACTATATTAATGGTAGTAATTAAATTACTTTTGATTAAATGAAAGAGTAGAATACCATTTATTTGTATTTAAAATATTTTCTATCTTCTGCTCACAAAACAAAAAAACAAAGTCCTCTGCCATTTTAAGTGAACGTATGGTGGTATTCATTTGTGTGCAGCAGTACTGAACATGGTTTTTGACAGTGCTCAACTTGCTGCCCCTTACTGCTTAGCATACTATCAGGATGGACCCATCTATTTACCTCTGTTCTTTCCATTACTGGCTTAAACTGCCAAACAGAAATGTGCTTTGGCCTTGATTAGTTTGTTTGAAGCTGAGCACCTATGAATATTACAGTAGTGTGTTTAAACTGACACATGCATACTACATTAGATAAAGGTAAATGATATGGCTAAAGATTTATCAGAAGGAGAGAGAGGGGGAGAGAGAGGGAGAGGGGGAGAGAGAGGGGGAGAAAGAGGGAGTGGGGAAGAGAGAGGGAGAGAGGGAGAGAGGGAGAGAGGGAGAGAGGAAGAGAGGGAGAGAGGGAGAGAGGGAGAGAGGGAGAGAGGGAGAGAGGGAGAGAGGGAGAGAGGGAGAGAGGGAGATCACTGCCCATATTCCAGATATTTTAATGGACAAAAAGAGGCATAATCATAGTTACTTTCAGGGCATTTTTCCCCATTAAAATCTAGCATCATGAAAGCAAAGAAGTTTGGCTTAAAACATACATAGAAATTGTTGGCAATCATCAAGGTCAAATGGGTGAAATATGTGGTTAACCCCAGATGGCCCAAACTATTTGGAAATTCCATTTACTTTGCTACACTCTTTGAGTGTATCTAAGCAGTACAGAGCATGTTTTTTTAATGTCTCAGACACTGGAAGGAGGAAGTGGCCTGCTGTTCATTTCAAGATCAGACACAATGCCTTGTCAGGCATGAAGAGTAACAGGTGGGACCACTCAGCTGAGTAATATCAACAAAAATCTTACAGAATTCCCTTTAGACTTGCTAAATATGTATGCGATCTGCTTTTATCAGAATCAGAAATATGGAAGGGAAAAGCAGTCAAAAAAAATGTTACAGGATATTAGACAAATACTTCTACACTAGTCAATGTATACTGCACTAGCCATGTGTCCTCTCACTTTCAGCCATGTGGGAGACGCTAGTTTAGGCATTAAAAACAGCAGTTCAGCCATTAGAAACAGCAGAAAATACTACCAACATCATCTTCTTGCATGAGGTACAAGATCTCATCTTCTTGCACAGCTTTGCCCCAGCTCAGGACACATTCATACTCCGAGTGCTCTTTGGGATCAAGGAGAAACAGCACGAGACTCTGGCCACTTTCTGCTGCAGGGACAAGTTTAGCACCCTGAGCCAGCACAACGTACCATTCAGTGAAGCCCTGCCCTCAGACTCATCACACAAGTAGCTGTGTGGCAAGCTGACCAACTACCCTTTGGTGTTAAAGACAGCATTGTAGAGGTCATCCAGGTTGATGATTTTAGTTCTCCAGTCTGCTACTGACAGTTCTACAAAGATTTGTGTAGCTAATACCCATCTATACTGGCATCAAAAGGTGGGGACACCAACCTCATACAAATTACTATAGCCTTGACTCACATCAAGAATGCAGCATGTGACTCTTATTCTAGTATATGTCATATTTTATGACGATTTTAGTAGCCCATAATCTGTATCTTACAGTTTTATTAACAATGGTGGAATTGCTGAAGACCATCCTTCTACTAGAGGGTTTCATGAATGTGCGGATGACAGTTTCATTGACAAAAATGCTCTAGATACTGAACAGGTCATTCCATTGCCAAGTCATGAAGAAGAAGAACTAACAGCCCATCAAGTGTCTCACATCCTTCTGATCATATAGCAGTATATGTGACTTAAGGTGGAAATAGGTCAGGTCTTGCATAGTGCTATTTGGTGTTTTCTAGTGAACTAACTGAGGTTAAACCCTGGCTTGTATGCTACTAAAATGAAAGTTAGAGCAAATGCAAAAAAAAAGTTAATGCCTTTAACAATTCTACTGAACATCATCTCACTGTTCATAATGAATCTGCACAACTTTTTAATTCTCTGTTTACATGCTAATAAAAAGAATATTTCAGATGTGGAGTTTTGAAAATTGGATTATCAGATACCCTTTTAATAGGTTTTAAAAGGTTTAAAATTATTTTGCTATAAATATGTATTTAATCTAATTGATAAATGTATAAATTGAAACCCATTTAATTCAACCTCAATGTGATCACTGTCATAGCATGACAAAGTTTTTAAAATAAACTCAGAAACAGTCTCGTACTAAGATGCTGCTTCTTAGCAAATAGAATTATCAAAGTACACATTACCTTCTGGGAAAAAAAAAAAAATCTTTAATCGTCAGTGAATAGATTTTCTCAGTCAACAACATTAAATTCAAGATAATTGCTTTGGAAGTGCTATCCTTGCTTGTTTATTATTGGTGGTGAGTGTAGCTTCAGCACCTATTCAGATTGGATTCCATATGTATGTTACATCTATTGTTCTTTCTGTTGTCTATAGTCATTAGTAATATCAAAAAAATACTTGAGTTTAGAATAATCGGCTTGGAATGCAAGGGAACATTTTAAAAACATAATTTAAATTTAATAATCTCAGGAGAAATTTAGAGGCTAGTAAAGCCCAGGTTGCCCATGGAAATCATGAGTGCCCCAACCCTGATGACATTCAAAATCAGGCTGGACCAGGCCCTGAGTTGTAGACATTCATCTCAGGGGAGTTGGACTAGATGACCTTCAATGGACCACCTCAAATGGATGTATGATTCTATGACTGTATTTTATACACTGTATGAACTACAAGTTTAAGCTATTCACTGTATTGAACAGTCCTATTTAGATACATGAGAAATATCTAAAATCAAGGCTGAATTCTCACCAATGGAGGAAAAAAAAAAAAAAAAAAAAAAAAAAAAAAAAAAAAAAACAACGGGGGGGGGGGGGGGGGAAAGAAAAAAAAAAGAAAAAAAGAAAAAAAAAAAAAAAAAAAAAAAAAAAAAAGCAGGCACAGAAATAAGTCCTGGTAGTAAGAAAGAAAACCTTCATTACAGCTTTACAGCTCCCAAATCAACAAAGATAAAAACCAAAGAAAATAACAAAAATTAGTTTGCAAAGATCTTGAGATTTCCCAGTAAATCTGACCTAAAACAATTTTTTTCTGACTCAGAACTACTTAGTCAAATGTCTATGATTACAAACTGAAAGAATGTTACTCGCTGAGGATCTATATTTTTAGTAATGGCTTCTAGAAAAATAAATCACTTCAGAAGGTGGTGAAAGGTACTACACACTAACCTTTATCATGGAAGGTGAACTGCTTTGCCATAGTGAATCCTACATGCCATCACAATCCCAATTGAACTTCCATTTGGAAAACTGATCAGATCTCCTTCCCACAGAAACTATTAAAGGATCATTGCTGAAGTGTTCAACCACTGCATTAACATCTTTCCTTGTCTCAGTATTAATAACAGTTCATATTACTTTGAGGCAGTCCATGCAGATAATTTTGAATGTTGCTTTGCAAACTTAATTTTTTTTTATAAATCTATCTCACTGCTGGAGCACTTTAGGGAAAGTTTCCCTTAAAATAATAGAAATTTGGAGGTTATCCTGGTTGCATTTTAATGAAAAGAGTGATTCTAGTCAACAATGAGGAATAGTACTCATAGTTCACAATTTTCTCAATTAATATCAGCAATGACATAGAATTATAGAGTTAATCAAAGAGTCAGAGAATCATAGAATCATAGAATTGGGTTTCAAGGGATCTCAAAAATCCCCTAGTTCCAATTCCTCTACTTTGAGCAGTGTTGCCAACCACTAAAGCAGGCACAAGAAGCTAAGTTTTTAGTATATTGGGACCCCCAAGTCTTTCTCCCTGAGGCTGCTCTCAAAGAGTTCATCCTCCAGTCTGTAGGTGCAGATTATCTGGGATTGCCCTGATACAAGTGCAACACCTTGCACTTGGCTATGTAGAACCTCATTAGATTCACATGGATCCATCTTTTGAGCTTGTTTAGGTCCCTTTGGATGGCATCTCTTCCTTCTATTGTATCAATATCAGAATTCACCTTGTTGTCATCCACATCATATATGTAGCTGGTAAAGATGTGGTATTCAATGTCGTACAAGCATGAGAGTTTAGAAACAGCATTTAAAACAAACAAAAAGTTATAGATATCTCATTTCATATAGTGAAATAACACTATTTACAGAAAAATGCTCAGTAATTTTGTTTGAGTTATTTCAGAAGTGACAATTGACAGGCACAGAGACAGAGTCCACCTCAATAAAAGGAATGTGTGGATCTTTGCAAACAGGTCATCCAGTCTGTTAAGGAAGGATTAAAACTAGGTAAGATGGGGGAAGGGGATGGTTACAGAGACAGGGTAAATATGCAAAGCGTGGCTTGAGTTGTGATGTCAGGGGATGACAGTAGCGGAGGAAGATGCACACAGAACACTGTAATTGAGAATCTTTTTGTGCTTCTTACAGAGTTAACTACTTCTCTTAAATGTCTCCACACCAATTCATGCATTTCAGGGAATAAACAAGAAGAATTAATGTTCTTTGTGCATTCATAGGGATACAGTATCAGTGAAATTACAGAGACCCGGAAGGATAGTTTGCATGACTGGAGTCTTGCCATGAGTGGCTGTGTGATTTTTAGGAAAAGGCTGGGCCAGGAATGTGAAGTGATAGAGTTGTCCTTTACATTAGAGAACAACTGTAATGTATAAAGCTCTCCCTTGGGTGGCTGAAGAGTGAGTCAAGAGCTTAGGGAAGAATTAAAGGGCAGGCTAACATGGATGACACTGTTATGGATATTTACTACTGGGGCAGATGAAATTCTCATGGGGAACTTCAACTACACCATCTGCTGGAAAGATTTTCCAGCCAAATAGTCCAAGAGGCTTCTGCAGAGGATTGATGATAACCTTCTGACACAGGTGTTGGAGGAACAAACAAGGGAAGGGGTGTTGTTGGACCATGTGCTAACAGACAAGGAAGGACTGACTGGAGATGTGAAAGTTGGTGGTAGCTTTAGCTGCAGTGACCATGAAATAATAGAGTTCAGGATCTTACAGTGAGGATGAAAAGCAACATGCAGAATCTCAACTACTTCAGAGGATCTAACTTTGGCCTCTTTGGGAACCTTCTTGGAGGAATCTCGTGGAATTAGGCACTAGAAGGAAGAGGAATCCAAGAGAGCAGGACAATTCAAGTGTCTGGTCCTCCAGGCTCCAAGTCAGTGCATAAGAAGTCTAGCAAAGGAGAAAGAAGACCTGCATGAGTGAACAAGGAGGTCATGAGAAAATTCAGACTGAACAAAAAAGTATACGGAATGTGCAAAAGGAAATAGGTCACTTGGGAGGAATTCTGGAATGTTGTCACGAGTATGCAGAGATGCTACAAGAAAGGTTAAAGACAGTTTGGAATTTAATCTTGCAAGGAGTATAAGAACAACAAGAAGAGGTTGTCTTCTGATATGTTAAGAGCAGAAGGAAGATTTATGAAATTATGAGCCTACTACTGAATTGGACAAGAGCACTGGCTGTCACTGAAATAAGGGAATTAAATTCATTAATACAAATGACTGGTTGGATAGCTGACATTACTTTATTGAAGTGTTGGCTGAATGGCAAATTGCTCCTCCTAGCATTCACAGTAGGAAACTAAAGACCACCAATTTTATACATTTTGACATAAGAATACTCATTCAGTTTCCATGAAGTGCCCACCTATTCCTAGAATTGCTGTACACTTTAAAAATTAATATTATGCATGTGCTGTGTTAATATGGGGTTCTTGCAGGTGATTGCGAGGCTCCACAGGGAAGTGTTATCTAGGCGAAAGGTCATGTGTTACACAAGTCAGGTCCTATAAATGGTCAGGAACTTATTAACTAAAGATCCAACTGTTGACTATGTTTCTGATTACCACTTTGACCTTGTTATGGCATCTAAATTATTAGCAGTGTACAGTGTATTTCCTCAAGGCTTGTGGAATGTCCAGTTGATCTGCTTATCTAGGAAAAAAGCAGCTTTCACTAGACAGAATGATGCAAAATTTGAATTAACTGCTGAAGGCCCTAAATTTATTGCCAGGCGTCAGTTCCCCACTTTGGAAGTAGGTAGTTCTTCTGACTACTTCAATATACTTCTTTCAGTATATTTTTCAGTGTATACTGTGTGGCTTATGATTACTACTACATAAATAAGTCCTTTTTGGAGAGAGGCTAACCATTCTTTCAAGGACCATTCTCCCATTTCTTGTAAGATGTTGTTAATTCAGTTATTTTTTGCAGCCTCCCTAAGACCTCTACTGTCTTCTGCTACATTCCTCATTTCACCCATCTGAACCTGTAAATCATTAATAAGGTTTGGAATGTGAATATAACAAGGTTCTTTGCCCAGTTTTAGGTACCCATGAGCTCCTTTGTCCTTTACCAGAAGTAAGTCTAAAATTAACCAGTTTTGCAAGGTCATTTTGGAATTAACTTGAACCTGATTATTAAGAATTCAAAATCCCTTTTGAGGGGCTCTCTACAACATTTCTACGTGCTAAGTTAATTTTTTTTGCTACTGAGATTGTGCATCTTACCAATGTCAAAGCCAAATTTTCACTTATGTTCCCATTCATCACATTGCTTATCACTATTATAAAACACAGAACCCAAAGTCTTAACAAATCCTGAGTTAATCTAACACAATTGTCCTTCCTGCTTGAGCCCACCCTGATGATGCAGCTGGTTTAACTCTGCTGTAATTAGTTCATCATCCAGTTCCTTCAAGTTTGACTGCCAGATAGGTGGTGAATAAGATCTTAAAGAGTGCTCTACCCTTCTCCTTAAGTGACTAATCTAACAGTGTCTTCAGATACCTCAACCCCACGTTGGTACCTGTGTACAGTACATTCAGGGGTAAAGGTGAACATACAGGAAGGAACATACCTGTGAGAAGACAAAACCTTTCTGGAGGGTATAGCATATTTTTTAATCTTTTGTTCCCTGAGGTGATGAACTTTCCCCTTGTGTAGATTGATAAAGACCACTATATGGAATCTCATAAGGACCACCTTAGGGTCTTATCCTATTTATTAAGAAGTGGGTCTTATTCTAATTATTAATAAAGTGAGCGGTAAAGCATTTGGCAATTTTAATTGTGATTCTTGGCTTATTTTGCCTATTTGACTTTTTAAATTCTGATTTATTGTTCAGCCTGGAAAGGAGAAGGTTGCAGGGAGACCTCATTGCAGCCTTCCAGTATTTTAAGGGAGTTTATAAACATGAGGGAAATCAACCTTTTATATGGGTAGATATTGATAGAACACTGGGGAAATGGTTTTAAGCTAAAGGAAGGGAGATTTAGATGTCAGGGGGAAGTTTTTTACTGAGAGAGTGGTGAAGTCTCCAGGTTACTCATAGAATTTGTGGATACCCCGTCCCTGGAGGTGTTTAAGGCCAGGTTGGATGGAGCCCTGAGCAATTTGATCTAGTACTTGATCTTGCAGTTAGCAATTCTGGCTGTGGCAGGGGGTTGGAACTTGATGATCCTTCCATTCTATGATCTCATCCTTCCTGCCTAACTGCTAGACTGAAGTCTCCACTAAACATGGTAATCTCAATCTATCCCACTGATTCTAGGTGGAGTTTGCACTATTTTTACAATGAAGTGTGGGCTTCTGTCTAAAGACATATCTGCATACCTCTGGCCATCCTGAAGAAGTATCTACTAATACCAGTATATACCTACACCCATGTTGCCACACTAATTTACAGAAATCTACCTGCCAGTAATCTCCTGAACAGTTTTCTTTCCTAGTTGTTCTAAGTGGAGGTCATATACGTTTATAAGGATAGTTTTTCAAACAGGTTTGACACCTTTATACAATGCTCTTTATGATTCCTGCCATTCATACACTTAAAAATTGGTGTCTCATACTTTCAGTCACTGCCTCTATTCCCCAGTGTGTTGAGTGATGAAAATCTACTGCCAGTTAAACCTGCTTTTCAACTCCCCTCCTTCATGAAGCTGCTGCCATCAACAGCTCCTCAAGAGGAAGTATCTTGTAAATCAACCCAACTGGAATATACTTGTTCAGTTTAGAGGCAGCCATGTTTCAGGTGCCCCTTCTCTGTGATAACTGTTAAGAATACTACAGGGTTCAAAATGTTAGCCATTTTCTGTTTGACAGTTCCAGTAACACAGCTCAATATTTCATCATTCTTCTGGTGGAAAACCAATAGCCTCCTCTCTATTCTGCAACAGCTGTCATCATGCACAGCACCAGCGCTGTCATTTTTTTGCCCCAGAGCCAGTTTCCCAGTTTCCTGTATCAAGAATTCAGTAGCTGTAATTGCCTTAAAACATGATGGCTATCCTTGCTGGCATTATCAAGTTGACTTGAAAAATATCCCACAGGTCTCTTCCAACATTGTAATCCCAGTCCCAGAACCTCTGGGTCAGTATTCAGTATTTCATGCACAAACACTTTGAATTATTTTTCTTACCAGTCTGGTGTTCAGCTTCAAACAGTTACCAGTTCAGAAGCTTTGGTTATCATGGAGTTGGTTTCTGCATCCCACAGCAATTGCATTATCGTGTTCTCTAGTTACTTGTGGTTTTCATAATTCAGAGATGATTCCTACAACACAAAGACCTGGGCCTCTATGATCTTAACCTCAGGAATATATACTTGAATTTTTCCATCTACAAATGTAATTACTGCTTTGTAGTGATTAGTAAAAGAGGGACAGAACATTCAGGCATATACAAAAACTGATGAGTTAATAATCTTTTCCTAATCCAAAAATTGTAACTGTTGATAAAATGGCTTGTCTCCTTCCCTTTGGCACCAACAGCTGAGGCTGCCCGATTACTTAACTGCTCTTTGCAAATAATAACAACAGAGTAGGGTGCTCCTGTTTCTACAAGAAATGTCACATTCTGCTTCCCCCAGCCGTCCTATAAACAGGGATTCTGTTGGGGGTAACTTCAAATCTACCCCCAGTCCCTTCATCTTCACCTAAAGTTAAGCACTTCTCTAAAGCCACCCTGCTGCATCTGCTACATCATTGCTGCTGCCTTCTTTGATACTCCTCCAAAATGTTTAAATCTCTGCTGATTTAATGGGCAATCCCTTTGCCAGTGGCCTTTTTGTAGGCATGTAAAACATTTCCCCTGTACATTACCTTGTATGTGTCCTTATGGTCCTCTTCTTGGAGGTTCTTTCCTCAGATTATTTCCTCTCCCCATCTTTTGCAGTAAGGAAATCACTAATAATTTCTCTATATATCTCTTCTTTCATTTACTTCTCTATTATGATATACCTTCCAGTCAGCTTCCAATACCTTATTCAGAAACTGGGAATTGTCTAAACTACTAAACTACTGAGAAAGATTGAGGGAGTCTTGTTTCTCTTCTTCACCAGTTGGTAAAATTTAGACATATTCCTCGCTTTAGTGATAGCATGTCTCATCACAAATGAAATAAATACCTAATAATTCTCATTGACTCTGATTATTCAGGTCCTATTTAGGATCCACTTGCTACCTCAGCAAGGATTCTTTCTGCTTTTTCCCTCACCTTTGCTAAAACTATACTACTTTCTTCTTGTGTCAACAGTGCATACAGTATCATGTGTGAATCATTCTAGTCCAGATCCTGAGTTCCAGTCATAGCTTTCATCACCTTATCTGGGTCCTCCCTGTAAGCTCCCAGCAATTCTTTCCATGATTGCAAATTTTTCACTGAAAATGGCACTTTAGCTCTTACCAGTCTGCTGTGTGCACATGGGTTCACTATTGAATGGGACAGGGGCACTGGTGACAAAAGTTTCAGAGATGTCGGAGTGACTGACTGCTTTCTTTACATCAGTCTTCATTTCTGAGATCAGTCCTCTGGAACCCTCAACACTGGAGATGAGGGAGGAAGACCAGAAAAAGAAAGATGACAGAAGGAGACCAGAAAAAGGATGACATTCCCATGGTGGAACAGACTTAGTTTACAAATCATTTGGGCAAACATAGCTCTCATAAATCCATGGGCCCTGAATGGTTGCACACATGAGAGCTGAGGGAACTGGTGGATGTTATTAGTGGGCCATTATCCATCATCTCTGAGAGGTCATGGAGAACTGCATAGGTACCTAAGGACTGAGAAAGCCCATGTCACTCCAGTCTTCAAAAAGGACAAAAAGAAAACTATAGACAAGTCAGCCTCACCTCTATCCCAGGTAAAGGTGATGGAACAGCTCATCCTGGAGGCCATCTCTAAGAATGCAGGGGATGAAAAGGTGATCAAGCAGTCAGTGTGGTTTCACCAAGGGCAAATCGTGCTTAACCAATCTGATTGCCTTCTATGACAGAGTGACAGACTGCGTAGAGAAGGGGAGAGCAGTGGATATTGTCTACTTGGCAGCAAGTTTTTGACATTCCTGTAATGTACTCATAGGTAAGCTCAGAAAATGTGGCGTAGATGAGTGGACAGTGAGGTGCTCAGAGTTCTGTAATGAGCAGCACCGAGTCCAATTGAAGGCCTGTATGTAATGGTATCTACAACAGGTTCAGTCTTGTTCCACTTATTCATCTGTGACCTGGATGAAGGCACAGAGTGCACCCTCTGTACATTCACTGATTATAACAAATTGGATGGAGTGGTAGATAGACCAGAAGATTGTGTTGCCATTCAGCAAGACATTGGCAGGATGGAGTGATGGGCAAAGAATATAGTGAAATTCATCAAGGTCGAGAGCAGGATCGTGTATCTTGAACGGTGTAACCCCATGCACCAATAATGGTTGGAGGCTGACCTACCTGATGCAAATCAGACCTGTAGAGAAGGACCTGAAAGTCCTGGTGAACACTGGGCTGACTGCATGCCAGCAATGTACCTTTGTGGCCATGAAGGCTAATGATATCTTAGGATGAATTAGGAAGAGTGTTGCCAGCAGTCAAGGGAGGTTCTCCTTCCCTTTTACTTTGCCCTGATGAGATAACATCTACTGTGTCCACTTCTGGGCTTCTCAGCACAAGAGTGCTGAGAGTGAGTCCAACAAAGGGCTACAGAGATGATTAAATGTCTGGAGCATCTCTCCTACAAGAAAAGGCTGAGACAGCTGGGCCTGTTCAGCCTAGAAAACAAAAGACTAACAGGGGATCATATTAATGTATACAAATACCTTACAGAAGGATACCAACAGGATGAAAACAGGCTGTCTCTGTGCTACCTAATAACAGGATAAATCCAGTGGACTCAAAATGGAACACAGAAAGTTCCATCTGCACATGAGAAAAAACTTCTCCACTGTGAGGGTGAGTGAACCCTGGAACAGGTTTCCAAGTGCAACTGTGAAGTCTCCATCTAGAGATTTTCAAAACCTGCCTTAATGTGATCCTGGGCAGTGTGCCCTAGATGACCCTGCTTGAAGCAGGGGATTGGACTATACGGTCTTCAGAAGGTCCTTCCAACCTTAACCATTCTGTAATTCTGTGTAATTTGTTACATTTTCACAAGTTATATTAAAATATTACATACAATCCAAGTAAAAACATTATATTTATATACATTTATTTTTCAGATAATGTAACTAATAATTTCCAGAATCATGGCAGGCTTTGAAATACACAGTGACTACCTTTCTTTAGTAAACTACTCAATAGCCTCTGCTTCATCTGCCACCATTTATCTGCCCACAGCCAGAAGGATAACTCTTCAGTGACTGCAGTGGAAGATTGTATTTCTCACAAAACAACACTTCTAGGGTTAAGTGCTTCTGGCTAATATGTCCACATGCACCAGAAGAATCGATGCACAGATCTTAAAAAAAAAAAAAGTGTTCTGTTCAACATTCTGAAATGTTGTACATATTAGTGGTTTGCAGGCACAATCATTTGCTCCGTTCAATACTTGTTTTATGAGCCCATAAACATTTCTGCACCAAGAGAAACCAATCCAAGAAACTGATCTGAGCAGCTGGTCAGTGTCCTTTTTGTCCTCCTCATTGTTCTCACATCACAGCTGTAGGTATTTATCTACTGTCAGTGCCAAAACCTCTGCAAAAGCTGTTTTGTAGTGTGGTATTGGCATGAAAAACTGAGGCTGACTGTCAACAAAACATCAAATATGACTCCAAAAGCTTCAACTCATTTGTAATGACCACTGTCACAGTGCTGACCTTCAAATTGGTGACAGCTAACTAATAAGAGATAGATCACAGGCAGCTGTGTACCCAGGGACTCTAAGATTTGCACCTGCTTCTGCCAGCTTGTAGGGCAAAATAACACAGAGAGTCACAGAAAACATTGTAGGAAAGAGTCTTGCCAGGTGACAGCAGAGGCTCGTATAAACACCTACATGGTAGCAGCATACTATCAAATGACATTTGACACAGCAACCAACAGCTAGATATGCCAGATGCAAGCAGGCACTAAATGTTTCATGTATGGTAAGATTTTTAAAAATCTGCATTTTTTCCAACTATTTGATTTTCGCACAACTTCTGAAATCATTTAAATGCCTTTGTATCACAAATAGTTGCAATCTGAAAGGTAAAACAGAAGTTCCTTTAAAATATAAATATTACTCATAACTACTCTTTATATCCATTTTGGCCAACACTGATAAAATTCAGTGTTTTGCCCAAAATAAATATTATTCCATAAAGCAACAACATTATCTTAAATGGAAATCTTCTAGAAGAAGAGGGTCACCTGCTAGAGGATATTGCTGTTCTTTATCAATTAAGCTTTGTATTTAATAGCTTTCTTCTTTATCTTTAGCCTGAACATCTAGAGTCTTTACCCTTTAATTTAATGCATAAATTGATTTTACTCTGTTTTACCACACCTAATGAGTGTATTTGGTTCTTTATCAATAAAAGGTAATGACTAAATGAAGACAGGTAATCAAATTAAAATAAAGATATATTTATTTCGTATCAGTTTAGAAAGCATTATGGATATCATTTTTATTTCTGCGGAAAAAAAGACAGATCCAGCCTCTTGTATCTTGTTGATAGCAATGGGCAAGACCTTCAGGCTAAAGAGTTACTTTAAAGAGTATGCCAAGGTATAAGCAGATATACTACTCAATTTGTCAGACAAGACAGGCATTCTACTTTGAGTAAAAAGCCCAATTATGCATAAACAAAACAATCACATCTTGCCCTTCATTCTGTAAATGATGAATATTGTTCTTCCAAAGATAAAATCCTTGAGAGATTCACTGTAACAGAACAGAACAAGGTATTTTAGATGTTTTCAGTGAGGAATAAGTAAACAAAATAAATGTATCCAGCAGTAATCATGGCTTATTTTCCTTCTTTATGACTGAGAAAGTTATATACTAGCATAGGCCCTCAAAAAACCCCATTGAAAAATTCAGTTATGATATGGTTCCGTATTATACCTACATAATGAGAAGCCCTTCACTCCAGTGTCTCTTAATTAAAATCAAAAAGGGATATACAACTTTCATTACCACTGAACAATTATGAAAGAAGTTGTATGTACATACATTAGATAAAGACAAGGATAAATCTGTTTTTTTTATTTTTTGGAGAGAATTACTACTGCATTCTACTTTTCATCCAGTTTTCAATGCACACCATTTATACAAAGGAAAACAATAGGTATTCTTTGTAAGTGGCATGGATAAAATTTACAGAAGCAAGTCATCGGCTAATATTCCCTTTCACCTCTGAGTTAAATGACTAATGTACCATTTCTCCAAATTACAATGAGGAGAGTTTGTTAAATATTTAATAGCTTGTATTGCACAATGATTTAGAGGAAATCATTAATTACACAGTAAAATTATATGAAAGAAAATAATTCAGGGGGCGGATTCAACCCCACTGACATTTTAACTCTTAAGAATGTGATTTTAAAGTGTGCTTGTATTGTTCATCAGTGAATCTCAAGTGATAAATAAATAAATAAAGTTAAAAAAAATAAAATAAATTTACATACACAAAATTGGCACCTCTACTGAAAATATTCAATTACATTTTGGGTTGAATTCTGAGTCCATAAGTACTCAACTGGAATGTAAGTCTCAGAATTATGTTCGCAGTGCCTTCAGGCTGGAAATTACTATCATTTTGTAGACCAATTTTTTCTTTATCTTGTCCTTAAAACTAACCTAATTCCTGCCTTGTGACTAGCTTTCATGTAATCCAGTATGTCAGAATTAATCACATATATTTTCTTGATTCCCTAGTAAGATTTCACTCTATATATATGCACCCAAATGTCTTTTTCAGGATAGCAAAGAGAGGAATTTGAAGCATAGATTTTTATTTTTTTTTTAACCCAGAAAAAATACTGAACTAGTGATGAGTCATAAACACCATTTTAAGTTCTGAGTTGTCTGCAACATATTTTCCATTAGTGTTGTCTCCATTAATAACTCATTTAGTGACAGTCATCATAATAAATTTAAAGTTTTACCTTAAAATTAGCTGATTTTAGTCAGTTCTGCTGCTGACATCTATTCTCTCTCTTGCTTCACTGGGCTTCTTAGAAGTGAAATCACTTCTAAAATTTCAAAGTCACAAAAAAAAAAAAATAATAATAATAATAATTTTACTATTTAACTGGAAAACAATCATAGTTGTGAAGAACATGCTCTGAGCTGTGCATTTTCACATCCAACATCATACCCTCAACTTCAGTATATTCTGTATTCTCAATCTTTATTCTGATCATGCCAGGATGGAAGTTTTAACCTTACTTGTGATCCAGTACTCAGAACTTTGCAGAGGTAATCTCTCCTTGAGTCTTAAAAGGAATTGGTGTTCCAGAAAGTTGTATCTCTTGCTGAGATAGGATGACCATCACATGTCGACAGCTTACAAAGGGATTTCATCTTTCAGGTGCCAACTAAATTTTCATTCATATATGAGATTAAATGATAGCAGAAAGTGGTTCATCTTAAAGTTCTAACTGGCATAACAGCAGTGCTTTAAGTAATCAATAATTCCTTTTTAAGGGGCACTAAAATTAAAAAGAATTAATTTAGTCTGTACCTTAATGGCACAAAACAGAACAAATCCATTTGTTATCCACAGTTCCAAAGAGCATCTGCTATTTTATCATTAGTTAATGGACAAATGGACAATCAAACTAAAAGGTAATGTATGAACAAAGGTGGACATGAGCCAGCAGTAAGACCTTTCAGCCCAGAAAGCCGACTGTATCTTGGGCTGCATCAAAAGCACTGTGGCTTTCAGGCCAGGAGGTGATCCTGCCCCTGTACTCTGTGCTGGTGAGATCTCACCTGGAGGACTCTGTCCAGATGTGGAGTGCTCAGTACAGGACAAATGTGAACTTGTTGGAGCACATCCAGAGGGCCACAGAAATGATTCGAGGGGTGAAACATCTCTGTGAGGACAGGCTGACGGAGCTATGGAGAAGAGAAGTCTCCAGGGAGTTCCGAGAGCGGCATTTCAGTATCTAAAGAGGGGCTATAAGAGAGATGGGCATGGACTCTTTAGAAGGTTCTGTCAAGGCAGGACAATGGGAAATAGATTCAAAAGAGGTGAGGTTTCAATTGGACATAAGGAAGAATTTTTTTACAGTCGGGGTAATGAGGCACTGGAACAGGTTGCCCGGAGATGTAGTGAATGCCCTGTCTTTGGAGACACTCCAGAACAGGCTAGACAGGGCTCTGAGCAACCAGATCCAGATGTAGATGTCTCTGTTCATTTCAGAAGAGTTGGATTAAATGACTTTTGGGGATCTCCTCCAACTCAAAAAATTATATGATTCTGATTTGAATATGAATTGAAATCCATTCAGAAATCTTCCTGTGGCTTCAGTAGAAATACAATTGATCTTCTTTCAAGTCATTTTCCATGTTGGATTCAGAGCCATAGTTATGGTTTTACCATTTCATTTTTTGTTTATTAGGTAAAAATACAGTTGAAAGTGATCTTAGGAGGGTGCTTATAAGCAGGAGGGAACAACAACAGGTAGACAAGGATGAATGGTTTTAAAATAAAAGAGTAGAAAATTATGTTAAATGTTATGAATAAATTCTTTATTCAGAGAGTTTTTAGGCACTAGAATGAGTTGCCCATAAAATCTGTGGGTGTCCCATCCCTGTGGTGTTCAAGGCCAAGCTGGTGATGCCCTGTGTATCCTGATCCAGCGCCTAATCCAGTGACTGGCTACCCTACCCACAGCAGAGGAGATGAAACCAGATAATCTTTGAGGTCCCTTTCAACCCAAGCCATTCAATAATTCTGTGATTTTCATACAGATGCATTGGCCATGTGTTTTTGCAAAGGCTGATGTACTCAAACTGTCCAAGTAAAAATCTTAGACACTACTTTCTGAGGACAATGGTCTAATACAGATGAAACAAAGAATACTAATGGACTAAGGGACTTTGCAAGTATGTAGGATTATATCAGCTATGAAATAATAATAATAATAATATATATATGCTTTTTTTTACATGTCAAGACAGAAGTCAATAAGAAATGATCTGTGAGGTAAGAAAAGAGCCAACCAAGTCATATGTATTTTTTCTAAAATGTAGAGTCCTGAATCACAAAAATTCACAGATACATTATTAGATAATAGAATTCTTCTCAATTTCTAAAATGATTTCCTGCATTCAATTACATCCATGAATTTATGACATTTTTTAAAAAAAGCAAAACTGCAAACAAAGGCTTAAAGTCCAGCCTGACTAATATTTGTTAGCTGTAGAACAAGAGATGACTGAAAAAAAGGGGGAGATTTCAAAGGTTAGCATCTCCAGCGAAGTTCATCTAGGGATATCTTATTTTTATATTAACAGGTTTTGTTTCTTCTACAATTCTTTTACTTTTTTTCAAGATCTCACTGATAATGACAAAACAATTTTGTTTTATCAGCAAGTCATCTGTAAAATTATTCTGGCACCATGTTTAAATAAACTCATCTTTGGCTGGCAAAGCAAAGTTGCTGTTGACATATAAGAGACAGAAAATGAACATTGATTTTTGTAAGTAGCTCTTCTAACAGGTTAGTTACTTTTATTTCATAGTATGTGTAACCTTTTCACTCAGCAGAGTTTAAGATACCAATATCTCAGTCCTGAGTCAGCAGATCGCAGATGCAATTGCCAAATTTTTGAACAGGATTAAATATTTTATATTCATCAAATCTGAGACTTATGTCTTTTTTCAGTAAAGGAACAGTTTTTGCTCTCTGTTTAACTGGGGACATGATAAGGCCATACTCCTCAAGTCTGTCTGCAGACATGTAGACATATATCCACTGCTATCAACATAAGTAAAAATGTGTTAATCTACTTTATCAACATTAGTTAGGATTTAATAGAAGAATGTGTTTGAACCAATCTTGGGAATGGAGCATACTTGGTTTTGTTTGACTATCTATTTTCTAACAAAGTTGTACTTAAACTTCCAAGTTACAATTGTCATTTCAGTTGACTAAACTCAGCCATTCTGAGGAGCAGAGTCATAGTATTGCCATGAGGGAAAGAATAAAATTAGAAACTCCCACTGCCACCTCTGAAATTAGAGCAAATGTCATAATGTTCACACTGGTGAGGCGTCACCTGGAGTATTGAGCCTAGATATGGAGTCCTCACTACAGGAAAGACATAGACCTATAGAAATGCCTCCAGAGAAGGGTCAAAGAAATGATTCACAGAATGGAACACCTCTCCTGTGAGGACAGGTTGAGAAAGCTGGGGTTGTTAGGCCTGAAGAAGAGAAGGTTCTGAAGTGACATGAAAGCGGCCTTTCAGTATCTAACAGGAAGCTACAGGAATGAATGGGACAGACTCTTCAGAAGGGTCTGTGATGAGCAATGAGTTTAAGCTCAAAGAGGATAGAATCGGGTAAGATACAAGCAAAAAGTATTTGGAGTTGGCATCTCCACTCCTGATGACAATAAAACATTAAGTTTGGCAGCTCACTGGGATGCAGTATACACAGCACTGGTGCTATACTAGAAGGTTAGGCTAAGCTCCCAAAAAGATATTCTAACCTCTGAAGTTTCACAGAGGAATAAAAATGTCTGAGGGCACATCTTATCAAAGGCTTCCAACAGCAAAGATGACAATAGTTAGAAAAATATTTTCATTACAAATCTCCAACAAAGAACGTCAGACTGCTTAAAAGTAGGGGAGATACAAAATCACCAGGAAGTTGAGCTGACATTGTGACCAAAATTTCTTCAGAACAATGTAAAATAAGAGTTCAGTTTACTTCATCATTCTCAGGAAATACAAGCAAACAGTGCATGAGTGATATGATGCTTCAGGTTTAAAAACTGGTGGTTTATATTAGGATCATCCTAAATATCTTGAAATAATAATTTGCTTGATGTTGAAACAATCAGTACAGCCATGATGTTGTGCAGTAGACTCACTGGTTGCAAAAGTATTGGGAACTTGCACAGTATTTTCGGGAAGAAAATCAATGCTCATGTAAAGAGTAGCATTATTAGAATTATTTGCACTCTTCAATTCAAAAAGCATTGGGCATGTGCCCTGTCTTGCTTTTATGTCTGTTCTTTTTGGGAATGCATACGTCAGAAAATGAATCTGTGTTTCTGCTAAGCAAATCGCTTGTTTCTTATTCTATATATTTAAATTGGTTTTAATCATCAGCACTTCATATATAACACATCCTTTATCCGTTCCCACTGCACACACACTCTAAATTTAATTAAAATAACTGAAATGAAACTACAGATAATTTGTTTTTTAAATAGACTGCCACATGCTCCATTTACATAAAACCCATTAGTTTGCATTAAATACAAATTAGCTGTTGATATGAAGTAAATCACATATAAATAGTTCAGAATAGCCTAAAAACCATGCATTTTAATTAACATAACTGTTAATCAGATTTATCTGTAAAGTAATCAAGACTCTCACTCACTCATTTTTCAGTACAATAGCCCACAGAATGAAGAGCTATCCTGTACCACTGTTAGCAGTAAAATCAAAGGACAGGGAAGGCAGGAGAAATGTGTAGATTCAGACATTTATAGCATATTATATTGTTTTAAAATGATACTGCAAGAGGCAAATCAGAGGCAAGATAAACAAGACGTGCATTGCTGGGCAAGGATCTAGATACACAAAATTTTTCAATCTTCACCATTCAGAAGTTAAAAAAAAAAAAAAAAAAAAAAAAAAAAAAGCCTAAGGGGGAGGACGGGGGGGAATTAAAAGCCTCATAAAGAAGCTGTGGATCTTTTCTTAATTCTTTTTTTTTTTTTTTTTTTTTTCCTTAGGCATTTTAGTAACAAAAGTAAAATATAATATGGCAAAATGAGTTTTTAGGACATTTCTTCATTAATTACCACCTGATGAATACAGTCATTCAAACATTAAGACTCTCAACATCTCTCCCAAGATTACAAATATAAACAGGTAGTAATTTGTCAACAACAATTTTTATGTGACAGTTCAGCATTTGGTGAATATACCAGAAGAGTGCAAAACACTGCCAAAAGCTCATCCCCATGACTCTGTCTAAATAAAAAAATTCTGTTAGTATTTTGTTCTGGTTTCTCCTCTCCTCTTTTCTCCTCCACACTTTTTTTTCTCCTCCAGTTCTCTCTCCATCCTTCCATGAAGAGTGTTCAAAAATGACTGTGTGATACTTCACTGCCTACCAAGTTAAACCATAATATCCAAGACTATAAATTTGAAAATGTATTTATGTACCTTTTTAATGGAGGGTACTTCCAAATTACATTAAATTTTGAGAGAGCTTGTATCTAAAGCAACAGAAGTGGCATGCCTCAACATCTAATGACCATTCAAAATTTGCAAGATTAGAAAGATCTTTAAACTATAGTATATAGCAAATCAAAGAAAAAGCATTATGTGGAAAGCAACAAATGATGAATTTGTTGTTCCACTGCAGCTAGAGATAACCTGGACACACACATATGCACACACACACACACTAACAGACAAAAAACAAACAAACAAACAAACAAAAAATAAGAATAAAGCAGTCAGGTTAAACAGTTTATTTGGCAGAATAGAGAGCAATTGAAGTAGCACTAATGCAGAAATTGTACACCTGCTGTACCTTCTGAGAAAGTTAGACTGTCAGCATCACTGGTGCTACAAATGATACACATTGTTTAGATGCTGCTGCTATGGATGTGGGACATAGAAGAACCAGACCAGATGTTCAGTGGCAGAGACAATATTGAAAGATCATTGATGCAGTTCAGAATCATCTTCAATAATCAGAGCCAACCCATTTTCATGTGAGTAAACCAGGTCTGAGTGATTCACTAGTCTGTAAGATGAAGCTTCATTTATGCAAATGTTGAGCTGGAATTTTTCACACATCTAGGGAGTAGGAAAGCTACTTCTGATCAAAAGTGATAGTTTTAAACTGTTGTTTGGTTCATTTAATATTTTCAGGATCTGTACCTTCTTTTAAGACAGATCATCCAAAGATGAATTTTTCTTTGTTGTAACTTAATTTCAAGATTTGTCAGACACACCCCTCTTTGTTTTCAACATGAAATCTACAGTGCCTCAGCTGACCATAGAATTCAATAAATTTTATAAGTATATAAGGAAAACTTGATATTTGATAATTCTCCAATAACTATTCAATCTCTGGGATCATTTTGGTGTGCATATGCACTCAGAGTAATTCGGTTCAGTCAGGAAGAACAAAGCATAATTAGCAAAGCATTAGTCATCCTGGATTCACTGATTCATCTTAGCTGTGTTTTACATAAAGCATTAATATACAGTGCATAATATGCTATGTGTCTTAATTTTAAAGTGATTTAGGAATATTAAATACAGTGTAACATTCTCTAATATAGTACAACTGACAGTAATATCCCAAGTAAATGCACAAAGGGAATTATCTGAAACGACTCTTACACTTTTAAATAATAACAAGGAAAATATACTATGTGATAGCAACATTGAATAGAAAGAAAATCTATTTTTGTTATTAAAATAAATAATGTTTTCACATGGTTCAGCTTAACTTGGATCATCAGTCATACATGTAGGTACATGTAGAAAAAAGAAGCAAACCTAGTCCTAGACCATTTGTGCTGCTCCAGAGAGGAAACTATTTACTGCAAATAAGTAGTTTTGCACAACAGTTATCAGTGAAGTCAACAATGCATAACAGCTACTTTACTTCTCAGAAGGCATCTTGCATGGGAAAATATGCTTTCAGAAGTAAATTAAATAATATATAATGTCAAGAAACAGCAAGGTGGGCTCTGTCATAGGGTATGATTGGAAGAGTAAAACAGGTATGATGTCCACAAAGGAAAGCAAACACAAACAGACAAGTAATCCACAAATTATACTATATATACAGGATGTAAGGTATAGGATATGTATAGTTCATATATTTTATGTATGTGAATTATATGTATAATGTATTGTATATTATCTACTACTTTATGTATTTACATCCATTTATTTTTAGTAAGCCCCATTACTCATTACAAGTAACATAAGTGAAAATCATTTTAAAAAAAAAAAAAAAAAAAAAAAAAAATTAATCTGCTTACCGGGAACCTAGACCTCTAAAACTGGTGAGTACAACCAATCAGAACACATTTGAAAGCACGTCACTACTCAGAAATAGGACCAAGCTAGCTGAAAAACTTGCTTTCAGCTGTTTTGCTGTATTCTGGCAAAGAAAAGAAAATGTATTCAAAATCTAAAACCTAACAAAAATCAACAGTTACTGGATCAAGTGAGCTGTGGCAGGAATGGTTAAATAGGTGTTCCAGGTCAATTCCTTTGAAAAAATCTTGTTTTATACACTCTTTAGGACTCCACTGTCATGAAATCAAACGAGAAGTGTATCTATTTCTTTATTATTTTTTATATAAAACTAGAATAGGATTCAGAGCAATTTTTTTAAGATTCCAAACTAGCCAGTGGAAGTATAAAATTTTGACAAAATGATACTTCTAATGATTATTGGGTTTTTTTAAATCCTTGTCCATCAGTTCATTGATTTTTTAAAATATGTTGTGGCAAGATCTTCTCAATGACAGTGGGAAGATATGCAGAAGTTTCTTTGTAGTGTCATTAATTCAAGTTCCTCTTAGTTACACACGCAAATTTGAAATTACACTTTAGGTAAATCTAGCTGCATTAAGTGACATTGCAGATACACTTTGCTTAGTTGCTGAACAGTAATTGCACTATAATTATTGCCACTTAATGGAAACATGTAATTGAGATGCATACTGTTATTAACCAAGTTCCAATATAAAGCTGGCTGCTGTAATAATGGGAGCAGTTATTGACTGATGAACTACTCAGATTGGAAACTGATCACAGCTAGAATCTAGTGTTCAAAAAGGAACAGACAGGCACAAGGGCCAAAATCACATTACTAGAATTCCCTTGACAAAGTTCCAGTCCAGCTAGTAAACAGTTGAAGACACTGAGATTTAAAATGACATAAAGAGCATAGAAGAACAAAAACTTATAATAATTTTGGGACCTGAAGATGTAAGTCTGTTTTTAAGATGGAATTACAAGATTTACTCTCTGCTAGCCAGAAACTCACATAGCAAATATAAAGAACTTATAAAGGCTGTGTGAAAGATACATCCCAATGCAGGCACTTTTAGGTTTTTTCTCTATCCTCAAGAATTTTAGCTTTGCACATATAATCATAGAGGAGTTAAAACCAGCTAAAAGTTGCTGGAATTTCAAAATTCTGCAGAGTTTCTATGTTCAGAATTTGGTGATCTTTGAACCCCTATTCTATTGCAGATGCCTTATTAGTGCCTGTCAAATGTGGAGACAAGGAATGAAGTGTTTTCACATCTGAATTTCTTGGGAAAAAAAAAAAAAAAAAAAAAAAAAAAAAAAGTGACTTTCGTGGTTGTCTTTGAATACCTTCCTTTTCCAAGACAGCCAAACAGACAGTTTCCTGAACTACTTCTGACTTGATCAGAAGGATCCAAAACCAATATCTATTGTCACTCTCCTATGACAAGCAGAAATTCTGACAGGTAGTTCTGATGGCTGGTGCAGCAGGTTAGAAATAGCACATGAGCTACAGCTTCCTCACAAGTACCTAGGATACATGTTGTGCCTCAAACCAAAAGCACAAGAAGTCTGTAGTAGGAAACACTGTATCTGGAACCAATAAGATCTAAAATTACCTTAAGATGCACTGGGAAAGATATTCTTATTAAGCCAGCTGATAATGGGAAATATCCATGACCATTCTTTAGATAGGAAGAATGAAGTTAGAGCTAGCTGTAATTTCAGCGGGGAAAGGGTGGGGGAAGTATCTCATTTGGTCTCAGTGATTAAGATTACTGTATAAGAACATCTGAGTGCTATCACTAATAATGTCTACAGGAAGATTACTAAAAATGTTAGCAATAGAACTAGAGCGAATGGCCTCTTGTTGTGCCAGGGGAGATTCAGGTTTGAAGTTAGCAAAAGTTTCTTCCCTGACACAATGTTTAATCACTGAAATAAGCCACCCAGGGAGGTGGTAGAGTCAGTGTACCTAGTGGTGTTCAGGAAATGTTTAGATGTTTTACTAAGGGATATGGTTTAGTTGGTGTTAGGTGGATGGTGGGACTAGATGGTCTTGGAGTTTTTTTCCAAGCCTGGTGATTCTGTTATCCTATGATTCTAATACTGGAGTTTAGATCGTAATCTTTAAAATTCTGCTTGTCTTTCGACTTCCATGTTGTTGTATATGATATGATAGTTCGTATCTTGAAGATGGATTATTATTTTCCTCTCCCACTCCACTCTCTCTGAACCCTCTAAATAGAGTAAGAATATAATCATTTTAAAATTAAAGAACATACAGTAACATGATTCTCTAGCAGGAGATGAAGTAGTAAGCTCGATATCTAAGCTTGCAGTTTCATGATTGGCTTAAATCTATCTGAATTTTCCTCTCTGTTCAACCCTACCCACAGCTGAACAGACGTTCCAACATGTTCTTCATGCTATTATGCAGGATTTGAGATTTTGATTCATGGATGGGTTAGAACATCGAGGGGAGATTTTTTTAAAAGAGATTACTGGAGTTGACAGAATATCTCTAAGGGTTTCTAGCAAATAGAAAAAGGAAAAAAAAAAAAAAAAAAAAAAAAAAAAAAAAAAGAATTGGGCTATTGTCAAAATAACTAAAAAATATTTTCAGGCAGTAAAGTTTTTGGCTTTTGGCTAGGTAGTTCTTCAGTTACAAAATAATATGACATTTAGACATGCAATCTACTGAATTATGCTTTCCTCTGATTATATATTGTGTATCCAAATTACAGTTCCATTTAGACCCTCTAGGCTGGGTTGGCAGACTTCGCACATATTCACATGTTTTGCTGGTTCATGCATTAGCCTTAGGATGAAAAATGAACTAGAAAGCTGAAAATGTGGCTATTTATATTTACAGACTTAGTTATTTTACATGACACAGAACCAATGGAAGTGAATGAGACCACAAAGGAAACAGTATCCAAAAGATTCTCAGGACACTGCAGTAAATTTGTCTTTCATTTCATTTCACATTGTGCACAAGTCTGTGATTGTAGTTGTTGTTGTTTTTTTTTTTAAATAACTTTATTTAATTCATGGTATTTCGGAAAAAAAAAAAAAAAAAAAAAAAAGAGACAGATTTATTCCTGCAATCTTTTTAGAACCCTGTTTTAAATTCTCTAAAGAAAGTTTAGTAACAAGGAGATGCTTAAAAATGAAACTGAATTCACACCTTTTTCAGACATTTTGAAACTCAATTTAATAGGATTTATTAGGCTTGAAAACATGGAAAATTTCTTTCACCATAGGTCAGGAATGGATGACTTCTCCCTTGGGAATAATGTGAATGATGGCTGACCAAGTCCACAGAACAGTAGTCAGTAAAGTAAATTCTAGTTGGAGAACAATAACTAGCAGTGGTCGTTACTGGATCCAGTCCATTTTAAAGTCTTCAGAGGATCATGCTGTCTGTAGGTTGGAGAAATGGACTGACATATGGTTCAGCAAGGGAAAATTCAAAATCCTTCAACTTGGAAGGAACAACCCCAGGCACCAGGTCAAGCTGGGGGTCACCCAGCTGGAAAACAGCCTTGCAGAAAAAGACCTGCAATGCTAGTGTACACCAACTTGGAGATGTGTCAGCACCGTTCCCTTGCTGCAACAAAGGTTAGTGATATGCTGTGCTTCATTAGAAGGAATGTTGCCAGCAGATAAAGGAAAGTGATGCTTCCCCTTTACTTGGTACTGGTGAGACCACATCTGGACTGCTGTGTACTGTTCTGGGCTTGTCAGTAAAGAGAGTCATATACATCTTGGAGAGAGTACATTAGTATACCACAAAGATGACAAATGGCTGGCAGAATCTTTCTTGTGAAGAAAGGCTAAGAGAGATGAAACTACATCATGGAGAAGAGAAAACTTGGGGAAGATGTCATCAATGTGTACAGATACTGAAGGGAGGGTGCAAAGAGGATGGAGACAGGCTTTTTTCAGTGGTACGTAGTAAAAGGACAAGAGACAATGGGCACAAACTGATCCCTCTGAGCATCAGAAAACACTTTCTTACTGTGTGAATAACTGAACTATTCTATCAGATTGTGATTCCATGATTTTGGTTTGTCAGGAATTCCCCCTGGATGTCCATACATTCCCACAGATCAGTCAAGCACTAACACTGCTAGGAATTCTAGCCACATCTCTAAAATACCAAGCTGAGAAAACCAGTAGACTATGACCCTGAAGGAAAGGGTCCTGACAGAGTACATGGGGCATCCCACAAGAAAAGTTACTCCAACAGTCACAAAACTGTATCCTGAAGATAGGAACAAAGTTGAACTCTTACTTCCCAGTAGCCTTAGCCTGTTATAGTCTCAACTATCAACTGATGAGGAAAGAAGTGATCTTTTTCTCTGTTTAAATGAGTAATTAAACACTCATTACCTGGTTGCCACAATTCTTATTCAAAGCAGCCTACACAGAATGCAGCAGGCCATCTCATGGAGGTTCCTCCTTTCAGATAGGCACATGTTCAACTACTTTTAACTCATGCAACTCATACAGCATTTACCTCATTCAGGACATGAGATCTTTTCCTCTTTGTTGTTCTTCTGCGCAAACAGGTGCATAGAAGAAGACTGTTAGGTTAAGGAGGCAGATAGATAACACCACGTGAAAATCAAAAGAGAGATAACATCCAAAATCAAAAGCTTGGAACAGTGAAAACAAATACAGGGAATTTATTTAAGGTTGAGTGTGTGAGTCTGTGAGAAAGAATCATAGAATCATAGAATTACCCAGGTAGGAAAAGACCTTGAAGATCATCAAGTCCAACCACAGCCTAACCAGTACCCCATCCCTAAAATAACCTCTGCTAAATCATATCCCTGAGTACCACATCCAAACGGCTCTTAAACACATCCAGGGATGGCGATTCAACCACCTCCCTGGGGAGCCTATTCCAGTACCTAACCACCCCTTCTGTAAAGAAGTTCTTCCTAATATCCAACCTGAACTTGCCCTGGCACAACTTGAGGCCATTTCCCCTCGTCCTGTCACATGTCACTAGTGAGAAGAGACCTGCCCCACTCTCTCTGTAAGAACCTTTCAGGAACTGGAAGAGTGCGATAAGGTCTCCCCTCAGCCTCCTTTTCCCCAGACTAAACAGCCCCAGCTTCCTTAGCCTCTCCTCGTAGGGCTGATTCTCCAAGCCCTTCATGAGCCTCGTTGCCCTTCTCTGGACCTGCTCCAGTACTTCCATATCTTTCTTGTGCTGAGGGGCCCAAAACTGGACACAGTAATCGAGGTGAGGTCTCACCAATGCCAAGTACAGGGGCAGGATGACTTCCTTAGTCCTGCTCACCACACCATTCTTGATACAAGCCAGGATGCCGTTGGCTTTCTTGGCCACCCGGGCACACTGTCGGCTCATGTTCAGCCATGCATCAATCAGTACCCCCAGGTCCATTTCCTCCACACAGTCCTCCAGCCACTCCGCCCCAAGCCTATAGCGCTGCCTGGGGCTGTTGCGGCCGAAGTGCAGGACTCGGCATTTGGTCTTGTTGAACCTCATCCCATTGGCTTCAGCCCAGCTCTCCAGCCTGTCTAGATCCCTCTGTAGGACCTCGCTACCCCCAGGCAGATCCACACTCCCAGCCAATTTAGTGTCATCTGCAAACGTACTGAGGGTGCACTCAATGCCCTCATCGAGGTCATCAATAAAGATATTGAAGAGGACAGGCCCCAGCACCGACCCCTGGGGAACACCACTCATGACCAGGTCAAGAGAGAGAAAGAGTAAATTAAGTTTAGGAATTGAGAACTTTTTTAAAACTCTGATGAATGTTCTCACCAAGTAAGGTATCATGTTTTCTTCTCACTAGCTATAAAGTGCATTAGTTAATATTACATGAACTAAGCAACAAGCATGTACCCTGACAGCTAAAGAAGCTGCCCTGTGAATATCTCAGTTAATGCATAAGGGAATGATTCTTTAAATGATCTTACCTAGGAACATTATATCACAATATAAGTACTTAAGAAGTTAGATAAATCAAAGAATCAAAGAATTATTTGGGTTGTAAGAGGCCCCAAATGGTATCTAGCCCAATTTCCCTGAAAGGAACGGGAGTATCTACAGCAAGATCTGGTTGCATGGAACCCTGTCCAGCCTGACCATGAGTGTCTTCAAAGATGGGGCAGCCACCACATCTCAGAGCAACCTGTTCCAGTGTCTCATCACCATTACTGTGGAAAAATTCTTCCTTGTATCCAATCTAAATCTCCCCCCTTTCAGTTTGAAACCATTTCCCCTTGTCCTGTCACAACATATCCTAAGAAAGAGTCTGTTCCCTTCTTTCCTATAGCTCCCCTTTAGATACTGAAATGCTGCTCTCAGATCTCCCTGGCACCTTCTCTTCTCCAGGCTGAGCAGCTGCAACTCTTTCAGCCTGTCCTCACAGGGGAGATGTTCAAACTCCCAGATCATATTTGTGGGTTTCCTCTGAGCACTCTGTAACAGGTTTGTATCTCTACTGAGGATTCTACAGCTGCATGCAGTACTCCAGGTGAGATCTCAACAGCACAGAGCAGACCACCTCAGGATTCTGGAATGTATCTCATCAGGAACACAGACTTATAGATGTTCAGGTTCCTCAGGAAGTTACTAACCCAATCTTTGCTTACAGCAGGATGGGTATTGTTCATACTTTCTGAACCAATATATTAATATATTAATATTGTATGCATATATATATATATATATACATATAAAAAACACGTTAACTGTTTATCACGTCCACTCTCCTGCTATTTAGTAACCAATACACAAGGCTGATAACTACATTGCAGTGCAGTCTTGAAAATCAAAATTCATTTTGTTCCTCAACTGCTGTTTTAATCATCTGTGCACATTTATACATGACCTCTGTCATGAGAGATACCAAAGGAAAGAATTCTGGGTAACAGTTAATTAGATATGTGACTCCTTAATTATAACAATAATTCCATTTCTAATTCAGTATTTAGTCTTGCCATAGGCTTTTATATTTAACTAAAGATATTTCTAAAGCCTTCTTTGCCCTTTTCAGAACATATTCTTCTGAAGTTACTCGGAGTTCATAAAAGTAATACTTAGTTGTGCATTGCAATTAAAATTTTCTTTTGTATTTTAGCTAAAGTTTATTTTGTTTAAATTACATTTTTGTTGTTTTCTACCTAAAACTATACTTACACAGTTTATATAAATTATGCAGTAAAGATAACTTCAGCTAATTCACCTTTCCTTCCATTTTTTTTCCTTCACTTTCTATGAGAAACTACACAAGCCATGCGTATCTCATACATATTATATAGTACACTAAAGCTGACTTAATTGTCTCCACTCCTTCAGATCACAGTATGCATATTCGTGAAGAAAGAATATGCCATTCAAATGAAAACACCTAAAATCTGATTCTCAATTCATAGTGCTACTATAAAAGCAGAATAATCCTAATGAAGTCACATGAATGTGTTGTGACATAATAGTGTTATCTTTATCACTTCTATATCACATCTATAACTATTCACATTCTGAACTTGTTGGAAACATTCTACTTTCCTCATCCTTGTTCATGTTATCAAAATAGTTTTGGTAAAATCTTCCTTTGCCAGAATATTTGTGTATTAAAAGTTAAGAATTCTACCATAAACCTGAGGAGACGTATACATGTGTTCTCCAAAATCATGCATGGCTAGATAGGAAATATTTCCTCATAAAAAAGTTTCAAATTTTCAACACTTTCTTACCGTAGATAATGATTGCCAGTAAAACAAAATGTGACTGTTTGAGCCAGAAACATTCTATGTGATTTACAATGTGTGTTTTCTTCTTTTCTATAAATTAGAAGAGTTTATCTGCCAAGACATGGTTCAAAAATAGGACTAAATCCAAAATCTTTAAGCTGTAGCCTTGGATAATTCTCTAGCCTTGTAAAATATTATTATTCATCCCTAAATAATTTATATTTTCTGTACTAAGACAAGATAGAAAACCTTCATTGAAATTGAATTTATAGAGAACAAGTGAAAATATTCGTCACTGAGTAACCCCCTGGGATGTTATTGTTTTGCTAATAACTTGCATTTTGGGGCAGCAGCTAAATATTATTTACTCCTCCAGTGAAGAACTCTGAAGTATATAATGTTATAAAATGGTTATTTTAAAAAAATCCACACCTATCTTCATATTTTGACTTTGACACCCACTTTTCCTTTGGCCCTTCCAAAGAGTATAACTGTCCTAGATACACACACAAATGTCTAAAGCTAGTCATCATAGTAATAAATTATAAACACCTCCATTACACAGAATTTTTAGAATACATTTATTGCTCAAAATCAAATACATACTGCTATCTGTTCTCTAGTTTATGCACAGTTATTCCTTTCTATTGGTCAAATACTGACAGAGTCAATAGAGAAGAAGTTTTTATGCTTTGCCAAATTTTTTTCTGAACAAGAAAGTTGTTTTTGTTTTTTTTTTCCTGAAGAAATATCTTTTATTCATATAATTAAAATATAAACCATTATTTAAATTTTGCTGTGTCACCTAGGAAAAATACAGGAGTGCTGTTCAGACCTGCAGAGAGGGCATTAGAGAAGCCAAGGCACAGATGAAACTGAACTTGGCAAAAGATGTTAAAAATAATAAGAAGGGTTCTATGTGTACATTAGAGGTGTCTACAGCATGTCTTCACTTGGTCCTAAGGATTTAGAATGCCATCACAGGCAACACTAACTTCGAAACCAGAACAAGATCCAACGGTACTCTACACCTTCAACATAAAATAATGGATATCTTTGAGAAGGACCACACTTCAACTGCACAATTGCATTTACTTGAGGCATTAATCAGCTATTTATTTTGGATTTATGAAGAAAACTGGATTAACATTTTCCTGTTACTTCTGTTCACATGTGTGTCTGTATTTCAGACATCTCCGCAATATATCTTTGGGTACCTTTTCTACAGGGTATATTTTGTTTGGTCTCACATGGAAGCCATCTCATAAATGTGACTATGCTTGCTGTCCTCACAATGACTTCTCACTCTGCTATACTTTGTTGGGTTTATGTGGCAAGGGTTTATTAGCAGGAAAGCTGCAGTACTCACTTTTGTGAGTAGAGTCCAGTAGCTGTCCCATGTCAGACCAGCAACACCAGCTGCTCTGAAAGGGAGTTGCTGCTGCCAGAGCTGACCCATGAGTAGCAGTGGATGTGTCTCTGGGAGGGGGGAAACTGCTGCATGGCAGCATTTGGGAGAAGAAAGTGAGAAATGTAACTGAAGTAGCCCTGCTGACACCAACATCAGTGCAGAAGCAGGGCAGATTTTCCAGAAAACAGAGCAGAAGGTTCCCTGCAGCTTATGGGGGGATTTCATAGATTTTTAAAGGAATTGTATCTGATTCCATTACAAGTTTTAGTTAAATATCATAATGCTCTTTCACTTTTCATTAAAATATTTTACATAATAAGTCAATGAGTAGTAAATAAACAACTTGTTTTATATTGAATTCTTTTCAAGACTTCCTATAGCAAAATGCCAGAATGGACATTCCCTAAAACTATTCCATACTCATCAGTGAAGGGAAGAATTCACTTTACTTCATGCTAGTAAAAGGCATAAACCATTTACATCTTCCATTTTCTTAAGCAAGTTTTTACTTCTACCATGTTTGAAAAGTTCTCATTACTAGACTTCAGTGTGTTTTGTTTTATTTTATCCTCAGCTTTTTTTTGTTGACATTTTGTCATAGTTTAACATTTAGCTTTGAGAGCTAATGCCCTCTTTTCTGTTTGGAAATTTCTACCACTATTCTAGAGTTGTGTTTTTTGTTGTTGTTGTTGTTTTTTGTGTTTTGTTGTTGTTGTTCTTTCTTTGTGTGTTGTTTGTTTGTTTTAATTGTAGTCATTTCAATATTGCTTTCCATGGAATAGAATCATAGAATTATGAAGGTTTGAGGAGATCATTGATTAATTAAAGTTAAGATCATCTAATCCAACCATATTCTCACCAGCACCATGCCCATTAATCATGTCCCACCACCACCATGCCCATTAACCATGTCCCTCAGTGCCGTATCTACGCATTTCTTATCACTTCCAGGAATGGCAGCTCTACCACCTCCCTGAGCATCCTCTTGCAATACCTTACCACACTTCCTGGGAATAAACATTTCCAAATATCCAGCCTGAACCTCCACTGGTGCAAACTTAAGTCCATTACTTCTCATTCTATCAATAAAAACCTGAGACAAGAGACCAACTCCCACCTCACTACTACCCCCTTTCAGGTAGTTATAGAGAGTAAAAAGCTCTCCTGAGCCTCCTCCAAACTAAAAAATCACATGTCCCTCAGCTGCTCCTCATAAGATCTGTGTTCAGGAGCAAGTTTTGTTACACTTCTTTGAATACACTCAATGTCTTTCCTGTAGTGATGGGCCCAAACCTGAACACAGTATCAAGACACAGTTTCAACACTGCCAAGTATAGGGGGTCGGTAATCTCCCTGGTCCTGATGTCTACATTAATTTTTATATAAGCCGGGATGCCATTTGCCTTCTTGAAATCCTGGGCACACTACAGGCTCTTGTTCAATTGGCTGTCAACCAGCACCCCAGGCTTCTTTTCCACCATACAGCTTTCCAGCTAATTTGCCCCAAACCTGAGCACTGCATGGACAAAGCACCAGACCAAGCAATTGGTCTTATTGAAGCTCATACAGTTTTCCATGGCTCATCAACCCAACCTATCCAGATCCTTCTGTAGAAAGTTCCTACCTTCAGGAAGATCAGTACTTCCTTCCAAAGTGGTATCATCTGCAAACTTACTGAGGCTGCACTCAATCCCCTCATCCAGATCATCGGTAGAGATATTACACAAGAGAGGTCCCAGTATTGTCCCCTGGGGAACGCCACTAGTGACCAATCATCAGCTGGATTTGACTCCATTCACCAACACTCTATGGTGGACCAGACACCTCTTCAAGCCATGGATTGCCACATTCTCTAGGAGGATACTGTGGGAGACAGTCTTTACTAAAGTCTGGATAGACTACACCTACAGACTTTCTCTCATGTACTAAGCAGGTCACCTTATCGTAGAAGGAGATTGGATTGATCAAGCAGGACCTGTCATTCACGAGCCCATGTTGGTTAGGCCTGATCCCCTGGTTTTCCTGCATATGCCATATGAATTTGTTCAAGATTATTTGCTTCATGACCTTCCCTGATACTGAGGTCAGAATGACAGGGTAGTTACCCAGATCCTCCTTCCAACACTTACTATAGATAAGCACCACAATGGCAAGTCTCCAGTTGCGTGGAACTACCCCAGTTGACCAGGACTGATGATAACTGATGTGTGGTTCAATGAGCATTTCTGCAAGCTCCCTCTTTACCCTTGGGTGGACCCCATCTGTTCCCATAGACTTGTGATAGTCTAGATGGAGTCCCTTGTCACAGTTTGTTTCCCCCTGAACAATGGAGTGTTTATTTTGCTCCTCATCTCTGCCTTTCAGCTCAAGGGCCTGACTACCCTAAGGATAACTGATCTGATAAATAAAGGTAGAAGTAAGGAAGGCATTGAGTACTTCTGCATTCTCCTTGTTCTTTGTAGCAGTGTTCCCCACCATATTCAAGGAAGGGTGGAGATTGTCCTTGGCTTTCCTTTTGTTGCTAATGTATTTGTAAAAATGCTTTTTGCTGTCTTATAAAACAGCAGCTAGATTAAATTTGAGATGTGCTTTTTCCTTTCCAGTATTGTCTTTGCATATCCTGTCAACATCCTCGTACTCTTCTTGACTGGTCTCAACTTCATCCAAAATTGGTAAGCTCTTCTTTACTTAGATTCTTGGTGAAAACTCCCTGTTTAATCAAGCCAGCCTATTCCCTTGATGGTTCATCTTATGGCACATAGAAATAGCCTGCTCTTGAATCTTTAATCCAGTCTTACTGGATACCTTTGCTCCTCAGGCTTTTCTCCTAAGGGATTTTCCCAACATGACATTCGTGTTGGCAGCTTCCATCATTTGAAGACAAATAATTAGAACTGAATGAGTAAAAAATAAATAAAAGAAATATCTTGCTACTTCAAAAATACATTAGTGCCTTTGAGTTATTCAATTACATTGTCCTATAACTACATGGAGTCAAATAATTTTTTTTCTTTCTTTCTTTCCCTTATAAATAGTCCCTTTCATCATAAATGACACGGGAAATTAATTTATTGTCTTTTAATGAATAATGACAATGTAAACAGACTTCTGCTATCAATGGAAGGATACTGTAAAGTAAAAAGGAAAGATGTTATTCTTATAAAAAGATATTAATAAAAGAACTATGAATGTGAAATGAAGATACTTTAGATTCAGGACTCTATGTTCTACATTTGTAACAATGTGGATTGTTAATATTGTGTAATTCATCTTTATTATTGCTATTCTTCCACAGAGAAGCTAGAAAAGAAGGAAAAGAGTTTCATACTTTTAGTTATTCTGCCAATCATTTTTGTACACTTGTAATTAAAGCCATTTTGAATTCTGTCAACTTACCTGGCAAGAACTTGTCCTGGGTTCTTCTGGGACAGAGTTTTTTTCTTCATAGTGACTAGTAAGATGCTTTAGAGAAAAACGATGTTGAGAATTCATCAATGTTTTAGCTGTTGCTGAGTAGTGCCATACAGAGGCAAGGACATCTCAGTTTTTTCAGCTTCTCATACTGTCATGCCAGCAAGGAGCCTTGGGGGTGGGGACACAAAGAGCTGGGAGGGGACAGAACCAGGCCGGCTGCTACCTTAACTGGCCATAGGCATATTCTGTGACATAAAAAATCATGTGAAAAAAATTACAAAGCTGAGAAGAGTTGTCCAAGTGGGCAGTCACTTCCTGGGGACTGTCTGGGCATCAGCTGGCAGGTGGTAAGCAGTTGCATGTGCCTCATTTCTTTTGCATAAATAGATAGATAACTATCATTATTGTTATTTCTCTCCTTCTCTTCTTAGTAAATAAGTTTTATCTCCACCTACAAGTTCCCCCATTCTCCCCCATTCTCTCATTCATCCCACTGTCCTTATGTTGCCCACTGTGGGACATGGATGGTTGAGTTAATGACAGATCTGACCAGAAGGGTCAGAAGAGTGCTGATATTTCAGCACTCTCTAAAGTAAGAAATTGCCTCTGGCTCTGATCCAGCTACTGCAACAGGACCAATCACTGACCTAAACCCTGGAACAGGCCCGGCAGCTGAACTAGAAAAGCAGCCCATACCAGTATTCATTGATGCTTTTCATGAGTAGAAACTATGGAAGCCAGCTCATCTAGTAAGGGAGGGAGAAGTGGATAAGCAAGGCTACTCTACACCAAGGCCATCACAAGAATGAGATGAAGAGGCAGAGATTATAAATGTGTCAGTAACTACATGATGACTATCCCTAGGTAAGCTAAGAGGTATACAGAAAGATTTCAGCTGTCATCTAGGTGAGCAGAGTGGCCCAGCTGCTCGTATGCTAGGTAACAGGCCAACAGACTGGATTGGATCCAGGATCCCCCTGTAGGGAAGGAAGCATCAATAAAATGATTGCAAAAAATTACAGATTTTCTCCCCCTCTGGATGCAACTCCTGTAAGCTGTAAAGGAAAGATATCCCTGCAGAGACAGTACTGCATGTTAGCCAGGCAAGCAGACTACCAGGAAGAGAGATATCCAGTATCTGAGGGAATTAGTTGTGCTGGAGGTGGTGTATAAAGTTGACCCAAATGACAATCAATTGTCCAAAAATCCAGAGAGCATCATGTGCACACAACCCATGTGGCAGAAGGTTGTATACAGTTCACCATTTTCATATGCCAACTCACTGGTAGTAATGACCTAGAAAGACAGAGAGGAACAAACAGTGGATGAATTAGTTTACAAGCTCCAGCAACAGGAAAAACATCTTTAATCCTTCTCACGGGCCTGTACTTCAGCTGTGAATAAACTTTCCTGAGAGGTCCGGAAATTCAAAACAGCAAACCTTACTGCCCACCTGTATAAACTAATATTTCAGGTATTAGAGGTTCCTCTGTTTGAGAGGGGGAGACATAATGAATACACACCAGACGCCATCATGTGGTTTCTATCTGTGTGGTCATGGAAAGGAAATGAGGAAGTAGGATGGAAAACCCACCTCAACCATAGTGGCACAGTTGCAAGAGTTGCAAGGGAAAACAACCACAAGAGAGGATTCTTTCAGGAAAATGGCCACTTTGGATTCTGGTGATCAGTTTTCTGAATAGAGTAGATGGCCTGATCTTATTTCTGAGTTTGATGAATGTATTGGTTCACATTCACAAGAAGCAAATAACAAATACAACAACCAAAAGTAGAGGAGCCCTTTCTCAAGTCAAGCAGAGGAAACAGGACAACCTGGTTTACTGGACAGTGTGGATTTGATGGCCTGGCATATCAGAACCATAGGAATACAAGGCTCTAGTGCACACTGGTGCACAGTGTCATGAATTGTCATTAAGTTATAAAGAGGCAGAACCATCTGTATTTCTGGAATGACAGGGGAATCCCAAGATCTAACTGTATTGGAGACTAAGTTGAGCCTAAGTTTGAATGAGTGGCAAAGGTATCCCATTGTGACCAGCCCGAGTCTCTGTGGATCCATGGCATAGGTTATCTCAGGAGAGGGTTCTTCAAGGACCCAGAAGGGTATCAGTGGGATTTTGGTGTAGCTGCCTTGGAGGCAGAAGATATTAAGTAGCTGTCTACCTCTCCTGGGCTCTCAGAGGACCCTTCCATTGCAGAGCTGCTAAGAAAAGAAGAACAGCAAGTGCAAATTACCACTATAACACTGCACCAGAGGCAATATTGCACCAACCAAGACTCCCTGATTTCCATTCATCATCTGATTCACTAACTGCAGAATCAAGACATAATCAGCAAGACTTGCTCACACTTTAATAGTCAAATATATAGCGTGTGAAACTCCAATGGAGACTCTAAAAGTGGACTATTGTGGCCTGAATGATGCCACACCAGTGCTGACTGCTGCTAAACCAGATATGCAAGAACTTCAGTATGAACTGGGATTAAAGATAGCCAACTGGTATGTCACAATTAATATTACCAATGAATTTTTCTCAATCACTTTGGCAGTAGAATGCAGGCCACACTTTGATTTCTCTTGGAGGGATGTCCACTGTATCAGGAATTGATTACCCCTGTGTAAACACAGCCCTACCATTTGTCATGGGCTGATCTAGACTCACTGAAACAAGGAGAAGCTCCTGAACACCTGCAATACACTGATTATTTCATCAGATAGGGGTACATAACATAGGAAGTTTATGAGAAAGGGAAGAAAATAATCCAAATCCTTCTAAAAATCAGTAAATTTGCCATAAAGCAAAGTAAGGTCAAGGGATCTGCACAGGACATTTAGATATTAGGAATAAAATGACAAAATCAAACCCCTGTGGATGTAACTGCTACGTCTCCACACACTAGCAAAAAGGAAACACAAGCTTTTTTGTGTTGTGGGTTTTTGGAGAATGCATATTTCAGGCTCTGATTGTAAACATCTATTCAGTGACCAGGAAGAAAAATTATTTCAGATGGGGCCCTGAGCAACAACAAGCCTTTTAACAAATAAAACAGGAGATAGTTCATGAAATAGCCCTTGGGCCAGTCTGGAAAGAATAAGGTATAGAAAATGTACTCCACCCCACAACCTGGGAGAATGGCACCCACCTGGAGTCTCTGGCAGAAAGCACCAAAGGAGTCTTGAAATTAGTTAACAAGATTTTGGAGTCTGGGATACAGAGGATCTGAGCCCACTATACTCCAACTGAAAATGAGATATTGACAGTATTTGAAGGGGTCCAAGCTGTTTTGGAAGTGGCTGGTACAGAAGAAAAACTCCTCTTGGTGCTCCAACTGCCTATGCTGGGCTGAATGGAAGATCCCTCCCCCCTCTCCCCCCCCACCCCCCCTCCCTCCGTCTCATCATCTAATCATCTATTGTGGGAAAGAGTTGAAGTAGAAATTGTCTGTCTGGAGTCCTATACAAAGTAACAGAAGTTATTGATGGAAAAGCTGAAATGAGCCAATTTGCAGAACTGAAGGCCATTCAGCTGGATTTAGATATAAGATGATTGAGAGAAGTGTCCAGTGCTCTACCTCTGTACTGATTCATGAATGGAGGAAAATACCCTTTGGGATGGTTACAGCAACAGAAGCAGAATAACTGGCAGCACAGAGGAGAACCCATCTGCTGCCTGGGTAGAGAACATGGTTGTAAAAGCCCACATCATGTAAATGCCCACTTATCCAAAAGTTACATCACTGAAGAACATCAAAACAAACACCAGGTGGATCAAGCCACTGGGATTGGAGTGACTCAGGTGGATCTTGACTGGCAGCATAAGAGTGAATTATTTCTAGCTTAGTGGACCCATGACACTTCATGGCATCAAGGAAGAGATAGATGGGCTAAAGAAGAGATAAATATGGGGAGGTCTGGCAGGCTGATTATATCTCACTCCCACAAACATGCCATGACAAACACCATGTGTTTACAGTGATGCTTACAATGGCTGGAAATGTACCCTGTGCCACATGCCACTGCCCAAAACTACCCTGGGCCTTGAAAAGCAAGTCTTGTGGTGACATGGCACCCACAGAGAATTGAACCAGATACTGGGGCTCATTTCTGAAACAAACTCATAAATACTTGGGCCAGAGAGCATGGCATTGAGTGGTTATATCACATTCCCTATCATGCACAAGCCTCTGGAAAAAAACTGAATGATACAGTAGACTGTTAAAGACTACGCTGACAGCAGTGGGTGTTGGGACATTAAAATACTGGGACACACATTTATGGTCAATAGTCAAGAATCTGTCAATCAAGCTGGTTCTGCCCACTCAAACCTCCTACATATTATAGAGGAAGACCCGTCAGCATATCCCTGCAGCACATATGAAAAACATACTGAGCATAAAGGGAAGGGCATCCATGGGATTGTTTTTGCTTAGGAAACTGGGTGCATGTGCTGGGTAATACAGAAGAATAGGGGGACATCCAGGGTGTACCTCAAAGGGATTTGATGCTGGGTGAGAACAGACAATAACTGAATTGTATATTAAGTGTTACATAGTACTGGATGATATCATTACTATGGTTGTTATATGCCCAATCAATAGCGTTATAGTGAAAACCACCCAGATTAAAGAAGAATAAATTCTTCTGGAACCAGAATTGGCTTCTGCATACAATAATTCAACACCACACATCATCCTTCTTGCACTGAGGGACTGCTATGACAGATGGAGCCCATAGTCATGGCCTAAGTGAACTCCATGGAAAATTTAGAGGCTTGGGCCATAGGATATGCAAATGAAAGTAGCAAAAGGCAAGACGGGTGATGGTAATTAGTTGGGATGTATGGGAAACCACGATACCTGCGCATGATGTAAATGTTATAGGGTAGATATTGTCCAGGTTTCTTGTTTTATACATATATATATAATTATCATTACTGTTATTTCTCTCTTCCTTTTCAGCCTTAACAGAAATTTTTTATCTCAGTCTAAGATTTCTATTTTTTTTTTTCCTATTTTCTCCCCCCATCTCTCCTGGGGTAGAGGGTGAATTAGTGAATGGCTCTGTGGTGTTTAGCAGCTTACTACAACCAAACCATAACTTCTGTTGCAAAGTAATTTATGTTTGCATACCAATAAATTTAAGCATAAAGAATTCACAAATTTAAACCAGTTACCTCCTCCACTATTTCCTTTTTTTTCTAACTTTCTAAAAATGTCTGAAATATTGCTTTCTGTGACACAGGTGAATTATATAATGAGGTGAGAAAGTATGTAGGGTTTAAATAGTCCAGAATGCACTATTTTTGATGGGTACCACTCAATATCAAAATGGGTAACTTCAACATGGGGCTAGGAAGGACTTAGAAGAGAATTACCTATTTGTACAAAAACCCTGTATTTATAATAGGTATACTTAAGTGGGAAAAATAAATAAATAAATAAATAAATAAAAGGGCACAAAAAACCACAAAGTTCATGGTGTAAGTTAATCCTCTACCACTGGAGAAAAAAAAAAAAAAGAATAAAAATAAAAATAAAAATAAAAATAAAAATAAAAATAAATAAAAAAAAAAAATGTTTAATTCACTTCATGAATATATACCATAATAAAATAATTTCTTCTCTGAAGCTGTTAGTACTTATTTAAGTCAAGATGTTTGAATACATCTGAGAAGGATTTGATCCCCTATAATCTCACATACAGTCTGTTTATCTGTACGTGTTACAGAAGTATCATACCATAGTTTCTTACGCTTTCTGAACCATTAAAGAAATTTACCCGACGGTGTGTAAAAGAAAAAAGCCAATAGCAACAAATAGTAGCAACAGATACATACTCATAAAAAACTCAGTCATTTCTCCAGACATCCTGAAGTGTACTGTTAGAAGTTACCATTTTATGACGAAAATTATGTTTTTGAAGATCATAACATAAGGTCAGATATTTTTAACAGCTACATCATAGGAAATGCAGCAAATCTACATTTGCAATTCAGACAATGGTGCTGAAACTAAAACTCACTCAATTTTCTAGAATGAAGAAAAATGCCCATTCACTTAAAGAAATAGAACACTGTTGCAAAACAATTTATTTTGCTTTTTCAGTTCAACAGGAACTAAAAACCCCTTTCTGTTTTGGTGCATTCTTTCTTTCATTGGCAACAGACTATAATAATATCATATTTTCATTTTACAATGGACCCTGCAGTTTCTCTCCCTAATAGCCTTCTTAGACTTTCAGTATCATTGTAATGATTGCAAGACATGAATGCCTCCTGCAGAGTTTAAAGTGGCTTCAGTGTATAACATAACCCATTTTTATAAGCAAGTGACACTTCCTTGTGTTTTCAGTTCTCCAAAATAATTTAGAATGTACATTACGAGTTCAAATAAATGTGTTAACTAATAAGCCTGCAGTAATGCAAAGAAAGATTTTATTTTTCTCTTCAGTGAGATCCTTTGTTAAATTTCTCTTGCATCTCATTGCAGTGTTCAAAGAAACTAATAAAATGTGATGTAGTTTAAAAAAGCACATAAGAAAATGGTTTCAGATATTGAAGGCTGCTTGTAAAATGAAAACATACATTTTGAAAGGAAAATAGTATGTTGCTCTTTTGCTTAAAGAGGGCTTCATGTTTTTAATCCTGATACTTTATGAGGGCTGCTCCAAAAGTTATGCCAGCTATTTTATTATGGTAGCCTATAACATCAGAGGTATATGTTGGTGGTATGGTAGTAGAGATTGAACCTTCCCACCAGCATTCCTTATTTTGTTGCCATGTGATAGATGGCAGAACATGGGCAGTCTGATATGGAAGTGCATATGAAGAAAAGTTGTCTAACTGAATGTGAAAAAAATAGCACCCACTGACACTCCTCTATGTTTGCTAAATGTTTCTGGAGACCAAATGGTGGCTGTTAGCAGAGTAGCACAGTGAGGGGTTGGGAGGTGTATTTCAGCAGCGATGATAGCCATGTGAAAGGCAAGCCACATTCCAGACAGCCACACATAGCTGCTGCATCCCAAAATGGAGAGTGATCAGCTCATCCATGCAATTCAGTGGATTAGAATGAGGGAATTGTGTACAGAGATGAATATCAGCTTCAATGTTTTGGTGGCAACATTATCACAAAGTTTGCACCAGGTGTATCCCAATAATACTCGCTCAGGAACAGAAAGAACACTGTATACAAGTTTGTCAGGACCCACTGAACAAATGCAGGGCTGAAGGTGACAGTTTCCTGTGTTTTACTGCCAGTGACAAGACATGGTGTTACCACTATAAGCCAAGATCAAAATGACACTCCGAAGAATGGCTACACATGAATTCTCCATCAAAGTAAGTGATCAAGACACAGCCCTCAGTAAGTGAGGTGATGTGCACTGTTTTGGGGGATAGGGAAAGATTAGTTAGCATTTTTTGGAAACTGGACAAACCATCATTTCAGACTACTACGCTGTGATGCTTCCTAAGCTGAAGGCTCAAACTTCCAGAGTCAGGCTAGAGAAGAAAACCTTTCTCTTGCAACACATTAGGCCTTCAGTTTGAAGCATGCTGTCAGTCTTGGCAGGACTGTCCTACCATTCCCACCAGATAGTCCAGATTTGGAGTCTTCTGATTTCCATCTGTTCAGGCTGCTGAAAGATGGACTGTGTGGGCAACATTTTTCTAGCAATCATGCCATTATAGCAGTTGTGAAATGATGGCTCACCTCTGAAAGTACATATTTTTTTGAGCATGGCATGCAAGCTTTTTATTCATTGACAGCAGAAATGCATAGCTAAAGGTAGTGACCATGTTGAAAAATAACGTTTTGTAGCTGAGAATTTGATCTATCTAGGGCTGCTGCATCTGTTGATGTTGACAGATGCTGTTTGCATCTGTTGTAGTTCCACACAAATAAATAGGAGGCATTACTTCTGGAACAACTAACATTCTAATCTTTTCCCTAGAATGTCTCTGAATCATGGTTCATCCAGTTTCTAAATGACAGTTCTGTTCTAAGCTGCAGTTCTGCTTAACATGTTGACTATAGATGAAACAGTTGTATTTCCCCAGGTTCATAAAATCTCAGTTCTTTCAAACCAAGCAACTGATAAGTGGGTGTAAGCTGCCTGGGTATGACTGCTCAGTTTTTCTAGAGAACTGCTATCTTCTGTTTATGGAAGCATATTCTGTAAATTTTCAGTTCCTGATAGCTGACTTACCTGTATTTTATGGATTTCATTGTAAAACAGAAGAGATAAATATTCAGCTCTAACAATCTGACATATTAAAAGAGATCAGATTTATGGAATTTTGTACTATAAAGGGCAGCAGAGATTCTGAGTCAGACTCCTAATGGTTCATTTAGGGTCTAGTATCAAGTGAAGGCTAGTCTTCTGTTTATCTTAATTCAGTAGAATATAAGAATACAAGCAAGTCTGGTCCTAAAAATCTTTCAGAGATGGAAAAAAAGAAAATATAAGGAAATAAAAGTAGAATAATTTGAAAAATGGTAATTTCTGAGTTACAGAATTTTCTTTATTCTTCTGGGTATGTGAATGTTCTGTCAAGTTTACCACAGAGTCGGGAGACCTATTTTAAACTTAAATTAAACTATATCAGTTAGTCAGGACTCAGTGATGATGTCAAGTGTCTGAGCAACAACTGTGAATTAATTTGTAAGTTATTTAAATACCAGGATGTTGACTGGATGAAAGTCAGAGTATGAGAAAAATGCCATTCATTCTTATTCAGTAACAAGGTTTCTGTATATTATTTCTTGTGCTTTGACTGGTTACTCCTCTTTATATACTCCAAACATAGCTTGGAGTTTCTATAAATCTCAGTAATGTGTTCTCATGGATTTAAAACTTCAAATATTAAATTTGGATTAATACTTGTCCTTCAAGATGTAATAATATTTGAACAAAGCCAAGATCAAATAGTTAAATGATGTAATAGGAAAGAAAATAGCAATGCTTTTACAGATACCTGAATGGAATCTTTTAGAGATTGAAAGCAGTTGGAAAAGAGTAAGGCATGATAATTTAGGTTAAGAAAAACAAGATGATAAATGCATAAATTCAGCTGGAGTAGTCATCCACTGGGGTGGAGATTTATGTATATTCCCATTGTCTGAGATGCAGTACCACCATAAGATAAATTGTAAGATAAATGAAAAAGAATCTGAACCTAAATATGCTCCTTTTATGAGACATGACCTTCAAGCACCTAATGCCTTTTAATTGCCCTCACTTGACAACCATCTTAAGGAGCTGTTATCAGATGGGGGATGGAAAACTAAGTGCTAAGGAAGGATGGGCAGAATAGTGCTAAGTCCAGACAGAAAATTATTTTTGTTTTTCCTCTGGTGAATAAGGAAGATGGAGAAAATGACTGAGAGAAGACTCCTATGTATTTCTATGTATATTTCTTCCTGACAGATGATAGCTTAAAAGTAAGAAGGGAGAGAGAAGACTAAACTCAGGAAAAAAACAGGAAAGTACAAGAACAAAAAGTACATGATTAAGGACAAACTGGGGAGTAAAAAAAAAAAAAAAAAAAAAAAAAAAAATCACCAGTAGGAATTAGTAGGAAATGCAAGTAAAGTAAAGTGCTGGTCTGTGCCACTGTGGCACTGTGGAAACCAGAGACTAATGACAAATGTTTTCAAGAATTCTGATGTATCTAATTCCCTTAATTCATATTCCATTTAAAAGTTTAGCTTCAATCAGACAATTGGCAAGATCATGGAGCAGATCCTCCTGAAGGCCCTGATAAGGTATGTGGAAAATAAAGACAAGGTGATTGGTGTTAACCATCATGGTTTCACCATGGGTAAGTCCTGCCTGACAAACCTGGTGGCCTTTTGTGATAAAGTTGCAGCACCACTGGATAAAGGAAGGTCAACCGACATCATTCATGCTTAACCAATCTTGTTCATGCTTAACTAATCTTGTGGCCTTCTATGATGGAGTGACGGCGTTGGTGAATGACGGGAAGGCGACCGATGTCATTTACCTGGACCTGAGCAAGGCCTTTGCCATGGTCCCCCATCACATCCTCATCTCCAAATTGAAGGGAAGTGGATTTGATGGGTGGACGACTCGATGGATAAGCAATTGGTTGAAAGGCTGCAGACAGAGGGTGGTGGTCAATGGCTCTATGTCCAGGTGGAGGCCGGTAACGAGCGGTGTCCCTCAAGGGTCTGTCTTGGGACCGGTGCTCTTTAACATCTTTATTAATGACATCGATGAGGGAATGGAGTGCACCCTCAGCAAGTTTGCTGATGACACCAAGCTGAGTGGTGCAGTCAATACGGTGGAGGGAACGGATGCCATTCAGAGGGACCTTGACAGGCTGGAAAGCTGGGCTCGGGTGAACCTAATGAGGTTCAACACGGCAAAGTGCAAGGTTTTGCACTTGGGCCGGAAGAACCCCAGACACTTGTACAGGCTGGGAGGAGTTGTCCTTGAGAGCAGCTCGGCAGAGAAAGACCTAGGGGTCCTGATAGATGAGAAACTTAACATGAGCCAGCAGTGCGCTCTGGAAGCCCGGAAGGCAAATGGGATCCTGGGCTCCATCAGGATAGGGGTGGTCAGCAGGGATAGGGAGGTGATTGTCCCTCTCTACTCTGCTCTTGTGAGGCCCCATCTGGAGTACTGTGTCCAGGTGTGGAGCCCTCAGTACAAAAAAGATATGGAGATTTTGGAAAAGGTCCAGAGGAGGGCCACGAAGATGATCAGGGGACTGGAGCACCTCCCCTATGAGGACAGGCTGAGGGAGTTGGGTTTGTTCAGCCTGGAGAAGAGAAGGTTGCGGGGTGACCTCATTGCAGCCTTTCAGTACCTGAAGGGAACTTACTCCCAGGAGGGGAGTAAACTCTTCGAAAGGGCTGATAATAGCAGGACTAGGGGAAATGGTTTTAAGTTAAAAGAGGGAAGATTTAGGTTGGATGTTAGGGGGAAGTTTTTTACTAGGAGAGTGGTTAGGTCCTGGAACAGGCTGCCCAGGGAGGTTGTGGATGCCCCGTCCTTGGAGGTGTTCAAGACCAGGTTGGACAGGGCTCTGGGCAACCTGATCTAGTAAAGGCGTATGTTGGTGGCCCTGCTAGGCAGGGGGGTTGGAATTACATGATCCTTGAGGTCCCTTCCAACCCGGGTCATTCTGTGTGATTCTGTGTGTCTGTGTGATCACCTACCTGAACTTGTACAAAGCATATGACTCATTACGTCCTGGTTGCAAAATTGGAGTAAAATGGATTTGATGGATGGACCACTCCTTAGATAAGGAATCATCTGGATGGTCACACCCAGAAAGTTGCAGTCAGTGGATCAGTGTCCAAGTGGAGATCAGTGATGAGTGGAGTTCTTCAGGGATCAGCACTGGGACTAGTGTTATTTAATATCTTCACAGGCAACATACACAGTGGGATCAAGTACACCCTCAGCAAGTTTGCAGACAACACCAAGCTGAGTGGTGCAGTTGACACACTGGAGGGAAGGGATGCCATTCAGAGGGACCTGGACAGGCTTAAGAGGTGGTCCCATGCCATCCTTATGAAGTTCAACAAGGCCACCTGCAAGGTCCTGCACCTAGGTTGGGGCAATCCCGAGCATAGATACAGGTTGGGCAAAGAATGACTTGAGAGCAGCCCTGAGGAGAAGGATGCAGGTGTGTTGATTGATGAAAGATTCAATGTGAGCCTGCAGTGTGTGCTTGCAGCCCAGAAGGACAACCGGGTTGCGTCAAGATAAGTGTGACCAGCATGTCAAAGGAGGTGATTCTGCCCTCCTATGCTGCTCTTGTGAGACACCACCTGGAGAACTGTGTCCAGTTCTAGAGCCCCCAGCACAAGATGGAGCTGCTGGAGCAGGCCCAGAGGAGGGTCACAAAGATGATCAGAGGACTGGAGCACCTCTCCTATGAAGATAGGATGAGAGAGATGAGGCTCTTTGGCTCTGAGGCTCTGAGGATACCTTATAACAGTCTTCCAGTACTTGAAGGGGGCCTACAGAAAATCTGGAGAAGGACTCTTTAGAAGGGCAGGTAGCAACTGAATGAGGAGAAATGGTTTTAAACTGGAAAAGGGTAGATTTAGACTACATATTAGGAAAAAATTCTTTACTGTGAGGATGGTAAGACACTGGAACATGTTGCCCACTGCCCACTGAGATTGTGGATTCCTCCTCTTAGAAAACATTCAAGGTCAGGTTGGATGGGGCTTTGAGCAACCTGGTGTAGAGGGAGGTGTCCCTGCCTATAGCAGGGGGGATGGAACTAAATAATTTTATTTATAATGCGTTCCCATGAGGAATTCCTTATTTCCTCAGAAATTACAATTTGTATAAACCATGGTAGGAGAGATTGTTCAAGGAATCTTAAAGGTGAAATCCTCTCACAGAAAAAGAATGTCACAATCTGTAAACTCTTCTAAAATGCATATGTTCATGTACTATGTAAAAATAGTTATTTAATTGCTATGATCTAATGAACTCATGAAGTATTGAAATTGTTTTTGGAAAGATTCATTTCCATTTTTCTGCAAATATAAGATGCATTCCCTGACCTTTAGGGTAATATATTGCAGACCATTATGAAGTAAAGCACAAGGAGCAACAACTTGATATTTTCCTATTATTTCAGTCATTTTACCTTTTTTTTTTTTTTTTTTTTTTTTTTTTTTTTTTTTTTTTTACAGGTTCTAATCAGAAAGTAGAAAAGAGCACGCCTCTGACTATATCCAAAATCACTCTGTGAGAACTACTTTGTTTTCTTAAATGTACATTTGGACTGTTTAAGTCTGTCTCAGTTGAAGAGAGCAAATCCTCTATCATAAGGAGATTTGATCCATGCTGTTTTTCTAAGTAGCAGAGAAAGCCATTTGAAATAAAAATATTGTGATTCCATATGCTGTATTGAGCTTTCTGTGACACCAGGAAAAGTGTAATATTGGTATCATTTAAGGACAAAAATACGTCAAGCGGTTTTCCATATGGTATCTCCCTCAGTAGAAATCACTCTGAGTAATATAAAAGATATATATAACCTACAGAAATAAATCTTTAATTCATGAAATTTTTAATTCATGAAAGCAAAAGTTAACAAAGTACAGGGAGACCTATTTGCCTCGATGCACATTTTGTCTATATTTGAATTAGAATTCTTTGTCAGTATAAAACAAATTTTACAATTTTATTTTTTTATTTGCAGACTGCTGAGTTTAAATGATAGCAAATCATGAGCAAACCCAAAGACTTTGCTTGAGAGAAGGTTGGCAATAAGAGCACTTAATGTCTGGCAGATGTTCAAGGGGAATTATATACTCCTCACTACAATTAAATTCTAACATCCTCAAAACTAAAAATGGGAACAAATTATGTTCGAATGGATTGCACAAGCAAATATAGCTCAAAGAAGTTTATAGATGTAAAACATTTTGGATGATTTCAGTTCATCATTTTAAAGAACTGTACAGACTACTTGACTCCAGGTTGCAGCTTGTATTCCCCGATGCAAAATCTGCAGATATCTATGGCTTTGTCCTACAAAAATGGTTTGTGTTGCAAATATGTAAACTTCTTCCTGCATAGTTCTTCAAAATACTGAAAAGAATGTGAAAAGGATGATTTCAGAAACAAGACAAGAACTAAAATGCTTTCAAAAATCTCACCTCCATTGCTGAATAACCCAGAGTATAAGAACATCCACTATCACCTTATCCATATGCCCACTTCTATCCAAGAAGTGCATTTTATTAGATCACAAATAGAGAAAATAATAAATTGCATAATTAATTTGACCCCAGGTCCTAAAAATTGCGTAAATCATTTGACCCCAGATCCACTTTTAGGGCAGTCTTTATTTGCCACTGCTCTGCAAACAAATCAGGTTTGATTCATGATTATCTTCAGTCTGGAAGCCTTTCATTTTTAATAAATAAATGAAAAAATACATGTCAGATGTGCCTATTTTTAAAAGGGACTATGTTAAGTCTGGGAAGTCTTTTTGGAAAAAAGAAAAAAAAAAAAAAAAAAAAAAAAAGGAATTTTTTCAACCTATGCAGTTTTGAATCAGCTTCTAACAGGACAACCAGGGATCAGGCCTAGCCAGCCAAGTTCTGCATGATCAACCTGATCTCCTTCTATGATCGGGTGCCCCACCCAGTGGATGAGGGAAAGGCTGTTGATGTAGACTACCTAGGCTACAGCAAAGCCTTCAACACTGTCTCCCACAGTATTCTCCTGGAGAAGCTGGTAGCCCATGTCTTAGACAGACACTCCCCTTGCGGGGTAAAGAACTGTCTAGATGACTGGGACCAGACAGTGGTGGAGAATGGAGTTAAATCCAGCTGACAACTGGTCAAGAGTGGTGTTTCTCAGGAGTCAGTACTGGGGCCTGTCCTGTTTGGTACCTTTAATGATGACTTGGATGAGGGCATTGAGCTCACCCTCAGTAAATTTGCAGATAACACCAAGTTGGAAAGAAGTGTAGATCTGCCTGGGAGCAGGGAGGCCCTACAGAGGGATTTAGACAGGCTGAGGCCAATGGGAAGAAGTTCAACTAGTCCAAGTGCCAGGTCCTGCACTTTGGCCACAATATCCCCAAGCAACAAAACAGGCTGGGGGCAGAGTGGCTGAAAGACCGTAACAAGAAAAGAGCACTGTGGGTATTTGTTAATGTTCAGCTGTAAGCAGTGTGCCCAGGTGGCCTGGAAAGCCAAAGACATCTTGGCCTGTATAGGAAATATTTTTGCCAGTAGGAGCAGGGAAGAGATCATTACTCTGTACTCAACACTGGTGAGGCCATAACTCAATTACTGTGTTCATTTCTGGGCCCATTGCTACAAGAAAGCTATCAAGGCCCTGGGGTGTGATCAAAGAAGGGCAACAAAGCTGGTGAGGGGTCCAGAGCACAGGCCTTAGGAGGAACAGCAGAAGGAGGCGGGATTGTTCAGACTGGAGAATAGGAGGCTCAGGGGAGACCTCACTGCTCTCTATAACCACCGGAAGGGAGTTTGTAGTGAGCTGGGGGTTGGACTCTTCTCTCGTGTAACTGGTGATAGGACCAGAGCTTCAAGCTACACCAGGGGAGGTTCAGGCTGGACATTAGAAAATACGACTTCTCTTAAATAGTGGTCAAGCAGTGGAATGGGCTGTCCAGGGAGGTGTTCAAGGAACACTGGAACATTGTGCTGAGGGACACAGTTCAGTGAGAACTATTGGTGATGGCTGGGTGGTTAGACTGGATGATCTTGTAGGTCTTTTCCAACATTTGTGATTCTATGATTACCTTGGTGCCATTATAATTTACCAAACTAAATGTATGATTGGGGTGTTTTCAATTGGAGATCAAGTATAAATTACTCACCTTGGCATATATATAAGAATTAATGTTAAGTTCTTTTCAAGGGTGTTGTTGTTTTTTTTTTTGTTTGTTTGTTTGTTTGTTTTGTTTTTTGTTGTTGTTTTGTTTTGTTTTTTGTTATAGACTTCATGTAGAAAATTTACATTTAGCTAATGTAATCTTCCTATATATGATTCTTACCCAGTTTACCATGTAAAATTTGTCTGAATATACACTTCTCTCATATAAACTACATAAAAGCACATAGAAAGCAATTTTATAAACAAAAAATATATACTGAAGATTGTTCATATAAAACAGCTTTATTTTTCACAAATATTTTTACACTAAAAATAAGGCAAAATATAAATAATTTTCATATAGAATTTAATACCTACAGTAGTAATTTTGGTGAAAAAGCTATTCATGTTGTTAACAGTTAGAACACTAAACTCTAAAATGTAGATGACGACCAAATATTTAAAGAAAAATAGTAACTCCTCTTGCCCTTAAAATAAAGGAACAATAAGAGGATATAATTTTTGCCTGTGTTAGTAGATTCATAGGCTCATCAGGTTAAGAAACATACAGAATGATCTATCATCACTTGCTTACTCCTGCTATGTGTCAACTACAAAGATATATAAACTGCAGAAAGGTAAGTTAATTCCTTGCTCTTACTCCAACAACAACAAACATAAGAATAAATATTGTTCCTGCAGCTATCCCACTCACACACAGAACTAGAACAAAATCCTTGAGAACAGTTCTGTGCCATCGTACAAATCTATTTTGAGAAGATCTAGTAGTCATCATGCAGTCGGTGAATAGAAATTTTTCATGGTACTTCTAATGAGCAGGACAACTACACAACTTTCTGTTCATCTATGCATGCAGACTTTCCAGTGACACAATATGTGACATCTGCACACATCACATAGCATCTGAAAACTGGGAAACCTACATTCATATAATTACTAACTGTTTTTTAATGTTTACTAACTAAAAACAATGAAAATCATAGTAAGGTTAAAACTCATACAAGTATTGCAGATCTGATAAAATATATATAAAGTACTAAATGAATGTTTGTAGGAAAATCTTACTGGATTCATGTTTAAAACAGTGTTCATTAAAGCAGAACACTATGAATTTGAATTAGTTTATAAGAATCACAGCAGTGAAGACTTTAGATCATTAAAGCAATCCAATGTTGTGTACTGAAATCTGTACTTCAAGAATATGCATTAAAGAGAGTGATGTTTCAACTATGCTATGCATAACACAGCTTGACTTCTTAAGATTTAAATACCCTTGATTATTTTAAGACAACAACAATATCAAATGAAAATATTTCTAAACCTATAAAAGCATGAAAAAAATATTAAAAATATCTAGGTCAAGAAAGTTGAGAGCATATGGTAATACAGTTAGTTTTTGATTAAATAGTTCCACAAGGATTTGAGGAAAGATTGCCTAGACATCCTGTTAAAAGGCAGTCTTTGTTAAAATGTGCTCACATACCCATAACATCTTTTGCTTGGAGCACAAATAAACTATTTTTTTCTCTCTGGTAAAATATTTTCTCCCTCTCACTTGTGATTTTATATCATTGCATAAGCTTTCTTTTGTGCTCTCACTTTCATTACAGTAGATTCACTCTCATCATCTGACAAAAAGCTCATAAATGTGGAGGAACTAGCAAATTTCCTTTTGAGGCCATGACAAGATTCAGTTTAGAAGATATGAAGCCCCCCCCCCCCCCCCCCCCAAAAAAAAAAAAAAAAAAAAAAAAAAAAGGAATAAAAAAAAAAAAAAAGGAAAATAAAAAAGGAGTTCCCGAAAGCATTGCAGAAGCCACGCGTCAGATAAATATTTTGTGTGTTATAACAATTTACAGAACTAATTTTGAACAGAAAACATAGACTCTATCACTCTGGGTGATACTTGCTGACATGGTAATTAGAGACCTCACCTTCAAAACCAGAACAAAAATTATTATGATACATAAATTTTGCCACAATTCTATCTTAAGTGTGCAGTGAGTTGACTCAACTATTAGTGAATCCCTTCAGACATTCCTCTAATTTACTAAGTGAGGAAAAAACACTAAAGGAAAAAGACTCGTGAATCGAGATATTGACAGTCCAGTAAGATCAGCCAAAGCCACATGCTCAAGAAATCCAAGAAGAGGAAATAACTCACTGCTTCCCATCATCATCCTGCGAAGTAGGGACTAAGCAGGGATAACAGCTGCCTGGGAAGACATATGCTATCATTTCAAACATCTTCCCTCTTTAAGCTTTTATTCATGAGTATGATGTCACATGGAATGGAACATTGCTTTGGTGAGATAGGGTCAACTGCCTTAACTGCTTAGCTGCCCCCTAAAATCCTCCTCATCTCCAGCCTATTCACACGTCTGGGCATTGAAGAAGGAGACAGTGGCATGTAGTCAACACTGTTTTACCTGCAAATGAAAAGAAAAACACCATATTGTCTGCTATGAATAAAATTAACTTCACAATTTCATCACAACAAAAATCAGTACAAAAATTAAAACTTAATTTGGAAAAAAAAAAAAAAATCTACTGTTAGAAACTGTCTAGCACTAGTAACACCTAAATGCATATCCATTTTGGTTTAACTCTTTCATCTCTTCTATTTTGACAGTTTTGACTATTCAGAACCTAGAAAGAAGGTGCTGCCAGCTCATCTGAAAGTGCTTCATCCGGAAAATACTTACAAAGCATGCTGGACTTACAAGCATGAACTGGGAGGGAATTTGCACTCACTGAACTGTCACCTCCTGTCACAGCCAGAGTCTAATCTTCATCATAATGCACTGACATCATGTTACTTATCTTGAGAAGTTTATCTAGAAGTTCTATCTTACTAAGTCTAAACTGAAAATTAAGTCTCATGTATATTTACAGAACAAAATTTTAACAGTTCATGCAGACCTGGGCAGTGGGTTGGCAAATTAGAAGCCAGTGAAAGATGGTAGTGGTTCTGCCCATGTAAGTGTTGAAGCAATAGAATGGACTAAATTGAAAGAGATTGATTTCTCTTTTCTCTCTCTTGTGAAACAAGACTTCAGTTTTCAACAACATTACTTCAAGTTAATATTTGTGACTATTTTCATAAAGTCAAATTTTTGAAGTCAAAAGATAGTTGTCTCAAGTGGAAAAAATAATCTCTATCTGGTCTTATAATTTTGAAAAGTCTCAACCACTGGTCCAGATACAATCTGCTATAGATGACAAAAGGCATCTGAACTAAAAGTAGGGGTTCCACAAGGCTCAAAACTGACATTTTTTAAGAAGTCATACTGGAATGTTTTTAGAAAAGGACTTACAGAATAGCTGAAAAGACCGCAAGGAGCATACTTAGACACATTAAGTGGCTTTGGAAAGCATGTGGAAAGAAAACAGGTAAAGTAAATAAATCTGGACAAAGTTCTTTCAAAAATGAACACTGAAAAAAATCCAGGTGATTGGTCCAGGGACACTAAGATGTGTTCCCTCCTCTGATGACACTCGTTTGGAATTCAGAACAATTCACATAAACAAAACTGTGCTTCAGATTTCTAGAACTGCAAATGAAGTCATTAGATGTGCTTTCAAGTATCTGGAGTGCTGAAGAATACTGAACATACAATGCAGAGCCAAAAAAAGAAAACCTCACTGCTTTTACTGATTTAGCATGTCCTCTAGTTATCTACACAGAACTATTTTGCAGAATAAATATCAGGTTAAGTTTCTGTATATACATATGTGTTTTCAGCTATGACAGTGATGAGCACAGTAAAAATGAAGGAAGTAAAAATTGCATTGCCAAAGTTAATTTGGAGATTGTGTAGTAGGTAAATCACAGTTTTACATAAGACAGGTAGCTAAAAAACTGACTGGCTGCCCTTTGAACAATATCACTCATTACTAGAACAGAACAAATCTGGGATAATACACCAGTGCTTAATATAAAAATAAACTGTTTCATTGTGCACATGTGATGCAGAGCAATAAGAAAGTTAGCAGGCATATTATTTTTAAGTTTTCATCATTTTACTTTGAGTTAATAACATTCATTTAATGTTATTTTCTAATGGAGAAATATACTTATGCCAAGTTATTTAAATAAGGTATCCACAGCTAAGAAATTCATCTCAATCACTTATACGCTTTATCTACACTGACTTTGCTTAATCTCCATAAGGGTTCAGTTTTCAAATATGTATTACAAACCTACTTTCATGAATGAATGTGTTAATAATAATACAGACATTTGTATTCAGACTCAAGCTATCTCAACTTTGTCTCACAGACTTGATTCGTTATTATTATAGCTAACAAGTTTTCAGTTTCTCAATAGCATTCTCCTATGTAGTTATAATTTATAACACAGCAACTTTTGCTTAATGTCTGCTACAGAGAAATCTTCCTGATTCTACTCTTTATAACAAAGTTGCATTCATTCTTCAATGCAGATTTAAACAATGAAAACATAATATTAAAATGCTTTTTAATCCAAAGAATTTGATATGTTCTCAGTATCAGCATTTCAGTACCTCTCCGGGATACAAGAAAATAGCAATTTTTATCTTTTGTTAAAAGAGGATGCTTATACTTGAATATTTTGTAAATAGGTTTGTATCCTGAGCATTTCTAGCTTTTTCCAGCTGCTCTGTCTTAGGAAAATATACCACTAATGTCTGAAAAGTAGAAAAAATCTCAAACTCAGGAACAGTTTGAGTAAAACAGAATGCTGCTTGCTCAATGCAGTTATCTTGCATATCTTATTGTATCATTACAGCTCATCAGCATACACTGTTAATTTTCAAAGACGTGCAAGACTGAAACAATCTATCATTTCTAAGATTAGTGCTGCTGGTTGTATTACATTGCAGGGCAAAGTAGTCATAAAGCAAGCTGGCTTTTTTCTTTTTTTTTTTTTTTTTTAAGAATAATATTGTTGTTAGTTGGGCTGGTTTTGGTTTTTGCTTTTTGTTGCTGTTGTTGATTTTTTGTTTGTTTTTTTGTTTGTTTGTTTGTTTTTGTTTTGTTTTGATTTTTTGAGAATAAAATTTTTAAGTTCAGCAAAGCAGAACTATTTAGTTATGCTAACAGAGAGCTTTCCTAACAAATGGTTTAAATTTACAGGTTTCCTGCATCTGACATCCATAAATAAGGAATGCTGACAGTTGGACTTGGTGATCTTGTTGGTGCCTTCCCACCTCATGATTCTATGATTCTGTTTAGATTGCACATACACTTTTTGATTGTGAATACACATTGACACTACTACCTTGAAAAGTGCACTGCACAGTAATGTAGTGTTACTGAGAATTTTTCTGTCTACAGTGAGCATGACTTTCAGTTTCACTAATATTAAATGCCAGATCCCCTCTCTTTAGATGGCACTGACTCATACTATCCTGCACTAACATACAAAGTCTTCAGCTCATTTATCAAAGTTCAATAATTAAAGCTTATGCCAAATTAAATGAATTAAAGAAGTACTCCAAAAATCCATCCTGTAGCAAATACTGAGGACAATTTCCATGCTACTGTAACAGTTCAAGAGAAACTGCAGAAATAACCATGCTCCCAGGGCTCAGTCCTAGAACAGGTTCTGTTCCATACTTTTATCAACTGTCTGGATACAGTAATGCCAAATGCACAGCCTAAATTGAGAGGTGCTGTTGAGACTCTGGAGGGAAAAGAGGCCTTATAACAGGATCAAGATATACTGGAGCAGTTGGACCAACAGAAATGATATGAATTTCAAGAAAGGAAAATGCTGGGTTCTGCACCCAAGATGGAGCAATGTCAGATACAGGTACAGTCTGAGAGATTAGTGACTGGAAAGTAGCTCAGCAGTTAGGGATCAGGAGATCAAGCTCAAGATGAGACAGCAGTGTGCTCTGGCAGCTCAGAGGGAAAACCGTGTTGTGAGGTGCATTAAGCACAGCATACATACTCAGTCAATAAGGGTTTTCCCCACCATATTTAGCAATGGTGCAGACTCTCCTTGAGTACTGTGTACAGTTATGAGCTTCACAATACAAAAAGGATGTTAATGACCTTGAAAGCACCCAGAGTAGGTCAGCAAATCTGGAAGGTATGTCCTGTGAGGAGAGGCTGAAGGCACTTCAGTTTCTAATCTGGAAAAGTGACTTAGAGATGACCCGTGCTCTCCACAATTTCCTGAGGCAGAGAAGCACAGAATTAGATGCTGGACTTTTCTCTCCAGTACCATATTGCAAGGTGTGTAATAGCAGTACAAAACTGCATTAGGAGGAGATCAGAATGGACATTAGGAAAAATTTCTATACATTGAGGGTGGTCAAATACTGTAAAAACATTTCCTTAACAGATGGTTGAGGTTCCATGCCATTAGTGTTAGGAGACATTTGAATAGTGCTCTTAATAACATCTTCTTGTTAGCATTACAGTTAGAAAAGACTTCACTGACAAAACTAGAACTACAGAAATTGAGTCAGGAGTTCCTATTGGTTCTCTGCCAAAAGAACTTCAGCAGAATTTCTGTCTTTGATGTTGAAACTCCAGAATCATAGGTAAAACAGACATTTTAGCCACAAACATCTTCAGGCCAATGACAAACAATAATTAGCTTTACAGTTCATATCATATCATCCAAACAAAATGTCAAATTTAAAAAAAAAAAAAAAAACAGTTATAAAATTTAAAAAATAAAACCAACATCAGTAAATGGAACTGTTAGATATACCTTCCTGTTTCCTCATGTGGTACCAAACATCCATTCAATTTTAGAAATAAATTCATTTTTAGTAGTACAAAATTCTAGATAGAATTAATTTCTGATCTCTAAATAAAAAGAATGTCTATAACAGCACAAAATCTTAGAACAAACATAAGCATTGAGTTGAAAGTCCTTAAGAAGCCAATGTAATATTTCAAACTTAATTATATACATACAATCAGCAAGTTAAGGGAGAAGACTTTTATTGTGATCAGTGGTAATGCAGAAAATGCCCTACCTCACTTTCTGTGCTATTAAAAGTCATTAACTCAGACATTTTACTCTCTATATGAAGGATTTCTGTCTTGAGAATATCATTTATCAGCAGTCTTTGCTACTTTGGCTAGATGGTGATAGTCTCAAGTATTATTGTAAATTTGATGATTGTCTGTGAGAATCTGTTGCATTTATTAGGTAATGCATATATTTTCCCCTAAAATGATCCAGTTTCCATTGCTGATTCATTACACATTTTGCTACAGAAATTCATTCCAATATAATTGTAGTAAAACAGTACAAGAGTGTGAATTCCTCTGTTGTTCCTAATGTTCATACCTTACCAGAACCATAAACATGATAGAGAGCTGCACTACTTAAAAGTGAATAATATTTTGGACAAGCAGGCACTATGATATTTAGTTTTTAATGAAAAAAGTAAAAATGTATAGCCAAGGTGATACGAACTACTACCATCTGAATTTGCAAAGCAGGTACAAGTACCTCACAAATAAAAGCTATTGCAGTTTTTTTCTGCCTTGTGGAAGGATTTATAAATAGTACATTTACATACCTTGTACCATTTAAACATACAAAAAACATGTTTTAATTCAGCAGAATATCAATATATTAATTCAAGGGAGGAAAAACTGCCAGTCACGCAACACAAATATGAATTTTAGTGTTTCTGAATTTTGAAGTCCTTGATAGAGATTTACGGAATTTTACTTTTTCTGACTTGGATACAGTAGCTTAAACCACTATAATTTCCAATAGTTATTAAATACAATTGGATATTATTGTAATAGGTTATTCTAAAACAGTGTGAAAGAACCTATCAGCTGTATTTTTGTAGCAGTGACTGATAGTTTGAACACATGTGCATCCATTTTCTGAATAATTTACAACTTTGCTTATCTTTAGAAGTTTGACCAACAAATCGAATAAGCTAAAAAGAATGCTCTGTGGCATAAAGGATAGATCAGATTCAATTTTCATGTAAGTTATAAAAGTATCAAAATACAGAAAGATTTTTTTCAAGGATGTATACTGAATCCTCAATTCATGTTATTTCTAAACAGACTATGAAATAAGAATGCACAGAAAAAGAAAAACAGTACAACTATCTCTGAAAAATCAATTACTCATGTAGTCATGTACATTCATCCTGACAAACAGTGAAAAGAATGCAACCAAATTCTGAGCAATTTTGCATAAAATCACAATTTTTCTTTTCCAGAAATAATCTTTCCCCCTAAATTTCCATCATCCTTTCCTAAAAAGAATTAAAAAAAATAAAAAAAAAAAATTCAAATTATCTTGCTTGCCTATCATCAAGGAACAAGTGTCAGCAACATCATCATCAGTATATGTTACTATTTATCCACCTCTAGTTTCTCAGATATCTGTCTGAGCTAAGCTTAATGTCCCAGTGCTAGAATTAAATAAGAACCTGGAAATAAAATAAAACTATAGATAACGAAAGTATCTACATTAGAAAGAGACTATTACTACAGTCTATTTTTGGTTTTTTTCTTGCTCTCTTCTGGAGTTAACTGTCAGTTCGTGGACTATTATGTCACTAACTGTCCTGGTCTCAGCTGCGAAGCCCTGACTGATGCCCAGCTAGACCTCTGAGCAGCAGAAGCAAATGAGGCGAATCCCTTCAAAACTCCTTTTGCATGATGTCAAATGGTACAAAATATCCCTGTGGTGAGTTTAAGTCAGCTGTCCTTATTCCGTTCCCTCCCAGTACCTTGAGCCTTTCAGTGAAAATGGCCTTGGCTCTGTACAAAACTGTCTAGACTCAGCTATAAATATCAATGTTGTTTTTATCCTAGAACTAAAGCATATCATATCAGACACTCTGAATAAAACAATTCCATCCCAGCTGAAACTAAGATACTAATAATGCCCAGCTGCTGGTAAACCAGCAGATTATCTTCTTTCTCCTGATAATAGAAAATGGAAAATAAATGCTTTGGAAGAAAAAATGAACAAGAGTATGAATGTTTTTTGTTCTCTTTTTCTGTGATACAAAGAATGTATACATGATATTACTTATATGCTGAGGGATTTCTGTTAGGTTGGAGAACTACCACTACTCCTACCCCCACCAACAAAATTCATTGTTTTACAGACTATTTAAAACAAAATTTAAAAAAAATAAAAAAAAAAATAAAAAAAAGCAAAAAACAATCTAGAAGTAAGCATTTACAAAATTCATTTCTATAAAACATTCCTGACATTATGCAGAATCTTTAGTGTGAAGACATAGCGAAAACTGAAAAAACAGTGATTTCATTAAATATATTACATTCCTGGTGACAGGTTGGCCATGAACCAGCAGTGTGCCCTTGTAGCCAAAAAGGCCAATGGCATACTGGGGTGCATAAAAAAGAGCGTGGCCAGCAGGTCGAGGGAGGTGATCCTCCCCCTCTACTCTGCCCTGGTGAGGCCTCATCTGGAACACTGTGTCCAGTTCTGGGCTCCCCAGTACAAAAAAGACAGGGATCTCTTGGAAAGAGTCCAGCGGAGGGCCACAAAGATGGTGAAGGGCCTGGAGCATCTCCCCTGTGAGGAAAGACTTAGTGAACTGGGTCTGTTTAGCCTTGAGAAAAGAAGGTTGGGAGAGGGTTTGATCCAGATTTATAAATACCTGAGGTGTGGGGGCCATAGTGGCAAGGCTGGTCTCTTTTCAGTAGTGCGTGGGGACAGGCCTAGGGGAAATGGGCTGAAACTTCAGCATAGGAAGTTCCTCACGAATGTGAGCAAGAACTTCTTTACGGTGAGGGTGACGGAGCACTGGAACAGGCTGCCCAAAGAGGTGGTGGAGTCTCCTTCTCTGGAGATATTCAAGACCCGCCTGGACGCCTACCTGTGCGACGTGGTGTAGGGAGCCTGCTTTGGCAGGGGGGTTGGACTCGATGATCTCTAGAGGTCCCTTCCAACCCCTACAATTCTATGATTCTGTGATTAAATTATTCAATTTCGCATTAAAATTATAAGTATCATACATGTAGCACAAAAAGATATTTGGCAAGCAGTTAAAGGTGTAAACATAAAGTAGATATACTTTATACCAGAAAAAGACATTCAAATACATATACTGAACAAGTAATTATGTATGAGTTAAGCTAGTCCTTTTCTTTTTGAAGTTAGTCTTTTGGAATATTTGCCCAAGTTTTCAGATTTTTTTATGGATCATCATTTCAGCAGACTATTTTTAATGGTTGTGTCTTTTCAGTACACTGCTGTTTCAATCTGAGGTTTGCTTATCACTAGTATCTTCCTTTCCAAACTTACTCACAATTAATAATAATAAAATTAGATAAAAGTTGTTCTTGCTAACATTTGAATATATTTCCCACCTAAAAAGTGTTGCTGGTCATTGTGACAGGACTTCAATGTCACTGTCAACAATAGGATAAGGGAGTTATACACTCTTTCACTACTGCTGCAAAGTAGCACCCACTTAGCCTCCACTGTAAATACAAACTCTGATTGTTGTTAATTTTATCATTACATACCAAAATGAACCTCAAACTTACTTACACAATCAAGAGAAATACATATTTATTCCTAAGAAGAAAACACGCTCCCTTAAAATTATCTTCTATGTTACAAAAAACAAACAAACAAACAACAACAACAACAAAACAGTATTCATACAAAGAACTAGCTGACTATATAAACAGGATTGGGTATACAAATCAGTCTCTTGTGACCTTCCTAAACTCCCTGACCAATAGAACACTGTTCAGATAAATAGCAAGCAATTTATTTTTACATTAATACAGTCAATCCGGACCCATAGAGAATTACAAATTAAAATCTATAGATCAGATTTACTATGTCCTCATGAAGTGGGAGATCAACATAATTCCATTAGCTACACCATTCACTAACCATTATCAGAATAAGGTCCAAGCTTATGAGAAATAATAGAAATTGTACTATGAGAATTTTAATACATTTTCTAAATTTATTTAGAAATGATACCGTGCTTAATTTCTTCAGTAATTTTAGTAGATATTAAACCCCTCATCCTGTTCTTATCACAAATGCAGATGTAAATATTCAACAATGGATCCCATGCACCATACTCTAGCACAGTGTCAGAGAAATTCTGCAATGCAAAAATTATTTTGAGGGTAAGGGTTCCCAGACAGCTAGATACAGTTATCTTTATTTGTTTTTCTATTAGATCTCATAAACAGACAGAGGCACACAGTGCTTTTCATTAAAAGTTTGAACACCACTCTTCACTAAAGAAAAATGCTGTGAAGAGAGCCGGTTAACAATGAACAAATGTAGGATCTATACAAATACTTTTAAAACAGAATGAAATCTCTTATTTCCAGCTGGGAAATCTACTTAGCCAGGAGCATATGTTTGTACAATTCAGCTAGAAAATCAGGGGCAAAGTCTGCACTTTGGGATGCAATCACTGGGTTTGAAAAAGTTTGACATATCATACAAAAGTAGACACAGGAGGACCTTTAAGAAGTCACTCCTCTCAGACCTATACCTAGGCAATTCTGGTAGATTCTAATTTATCATATATTCATATTTTCTTCAACCAAGAGGAACATGTATTATTCATTGCACAGCAACATTACAAGGTAGCATAGTCATGACAGTGAAATCTAATCAAATTCTGTTTCACCACAATCAGCACTTCTTCAAGGCAACTTGTTAGTTGTCTGTCTGTTTTTGATATGTATTTGAGATTTTTGTGCTGATGGATTACTATCATGAACTAATTCTTAATTCAGAAGCTCACATTTGCTCCATTTATGCATGTAAAATACAAGAACTAAAATTTGTTTTTAATTGGATTCATTATTAATTGAGAATCAAAGCCAAAATTCCGTTTACTCAGAGTCCTTCAGATTTTACCTTGTTTCTTTGCCAAGTTACTACGCATCCTCAAGGCTCTTCTGAGCCTCCATCAATAACTTCTCCTTCTTAACAATAAACAAGAATAGACTGTCAAATTTTTTCAGCAAATCATGAAAATCATTTCAAAAATTAGCTCATATCTAAAACACATTAAATATATATACGTATATAGGGAATTACTAAAAAAATGGGATAATTTTTAGATAAAAAGAACATACAAGAGCAAGATCTACTAAAACCAGATAAATAAATAAAAGTCCACAATAGAGGGCAGTAAGCAGAGATTGCTTAGAGGTGTAGCATGTCTAATTTCATGGAATAACATAGTCTGTATATGTCCCCAACAGGAACACAGAATGAGTTTTCAAAAGTCAACAGCTGCATTGCTGTAATTAGTCAAGTACGAACAATTAAAAAGTTACCAGATAAGTGCTCATTTCTCTATGTAGACTGTATATGGGCATGTACTGTAACTACTTCAAACATACATGTCTTCATCTACTAGTATCTATCAATTTTGTTATATGAACCCACTCTTAACTAATCTTGGTTGTGACCTCTAAGGGATTATTCAGGCACTGAAGAACAGAGATAATCTACTTTCATTTATATGAGTGGTTTTGACAGAACAATTTCAGTTTGCATAGAAGGCAAAGGGAGAGAAAGTTTACTTCCTAGCCTGATCATAAGACTGGTTCTCCTGTAAGATGGAGCACTAATGAGTTAGTAGATTCATAGAATATTATCTTGTTTATGAAAAGAAAATCAATGTCAACATTTCTGGCTCTCCAAGAATCTGTTGCCTGAAAGTTAGGAAAATGTTTCTGACATATAAATATAACACTTGAAGCAAGAAATGTAGTTTAAAACATTTCTGAGATCTCAGGTGGGCTACAAATTATGTCGTACAAGGCAATATCTCTGTTTTGAGACTACAGTTACAGAAATCAACAACATCCATTATCAGACTATATAGAATTTCTTGCATTGAACAGAAAGTAAGCAGCTTTAGCTTATAAGGAGCTGAGAAGAAAAGGAAGGAGTGGAAGGAGAAAGTCTGTGCATGTTTTCCCTGAAAATAAATAAATATATGTCTACTTTAATAATGTACAGTTGGAAGAGTGGTTAGGATGGTACTTCATAGATGTTATAGTTAGAAAAATTATCATGGTGAAAAGGAAACAATCAAGGAAGAAATGATTACCCATATCCTAGGCTCACAGTGGAAATCAATCAACCTGGTGGGAAAAACAAAAACAAACAAACAAAGAAAAACCCCACTCTTTAGAAATAGGTATTTGCAAAAGTTGCACTTAAGAACTTTTTGTAGACAAATACCAAGGACACATAACACACAAATTCATAATGATATAGTATAAATCACAAATAGAACAAGTGCATGTAATCTAAAAACTACACCAGGAAACAGTCAGTCCTCCAAATTATCCAAGGGAATCCTGGTTTCATCACCTCAGTATAAATTTATGGCTGTAAAGTTATTTGGTAAAGCATATCTCCAAACAAATGTTTAAGTACGTCAATGTAGTTTAAGAATGATTTTCAGTTTTACAATTATCCTTGATAACCTATACTTCCTGCATTTCATTGCCACCAAAGAAACAGTTGAACTTTTTGCATGAAGTTGACCTCCATAATTAATTATTTTTCATGTGTTTTGTTTTCTTCTTTTTCAACATTCTTGTAAATATGTTTCAAAATATAGTGAACAAATCTCATAGTGGCTTGAGATTAAAACACTTAACACCTTGATGTGCATGGTGATACCACTTGCTGCAGCACTTTACAGATCCTGTGTGCAAGTTCTATCATTCTGAAATTAATCTGCTTCTAGAGTTTCTGTGTTTGGTCTTGAGAAATCTAACAGCTGTTGGCAGGGCTATTTAAGTAAAATGCAAGCAGGGAAAACACAGGTGAAAAAAAGCGCGTTGGAACTTGATCCAAAATGCTGACATTTCACTTCACCTTGAAAGCTCAAGTAATTAGAGACCATGGACTCCTTCTACTTTGAAAATCAGCCACCTGAAATAAGTGTTTTCATATCAAACCTACTTTTCTCTGTCTTCAGAGATGGTGTACAAACCAAAAATACTTCTGTACAACTTCTCCTCCTAATCTGCACAACCATCAGATAAAGCTGGAAGATTTTGTATGCTGTATGGTATGCTGACCGCTCTGTTCACAGCCCACCTGAGGGCAGGATTTCCTCTGGGTCATCTTATGCAGCACAGATATTGGCCACATCTTTCAGGTGATAGGTCAGTCATCAGACTGAAAATACATAATTGCCACCACTACTATTTCCATCTCATCTAAGGCTTCCTAGAAAGATTCACGTCCCTGAAGAATGCATGACACAGATACATACCAATGAAACACAAACCAGATATTTCTATATCTAACTGACATAGACCTCAATAACAGCAAAAGCCAGTTTACACTTGACATGCCTAAAATACAAAATTAATACGTCATTTTTTTCTTAAAAATAAGAGAAGATGCCCTTCAATGAATCATGATTTTTTTCAATTTTCTTCCATGTTGCTTTACTGCTATGTTTTGTATCAGTCTTGCAATTTGAAGCCTTACCTCACATGCATATTCTACATCAGAGTATAATTATTTATATTCAGGAAATATTTTTTTCTTGCAATTTTCTCTTTTGAGGAAAAAAATGAAGAAAAGAGCACCAAAGCAGAGTGATTAAATCTTTTTTAAGATCCATAACTGGAGATGCATTGTTTTGAAATACTATCACACTTTGTTATTGCTTCCATCAAGAAAAACATTTCTGTCATTTCCCACAATTAATACTGAGAAGTTTTAATCACATATAATCCAAATCATGTTACTTTTCTGATCCTCTTTGTCTTGCTGTGCCATTTTGATGACTTCTTGTCCTGTGGGTTTGAAATGCACACTATTATTAGCTCATTAGGTCTTCTAGCCTCTGGCTCAGTGAAGAATGATTCACTATATTTCTTAGCCATTGACAGTTTCAATTCCTTAACCTCTAAATTTCCCTTGATAGATAACTATGCCTTACCCCTTCTTATTTCAGCTTTCCAGAATATCCCTTGTCACTACATTCTGAAGTCAGCACCATAATCCTGTACATTGCAAATATAAATACATATAATTTTCCTCTGTCAGTCAAGATTTTAATTCAAACAATCTGTTCTTAATTCATTATAGATTCAACTAACTGACAGAATTAGTTATTTAATATTTAATAATAAATGAATCAGCTTCCATTTTTCAGTCTGGAATTTTGGATTATGACATATCACTCCTGCTTAAAAAGCTTATAAACTGTTTTAAAAACAAACAAAATAAAATAATGAAGTGTCTACCAAAGTAAGTGCTATCTAATTTTCTGGCAATTGCTTAAGTTCACATACATCACAATTTTCTAGTTAATTTCCTTGCAATTTTGATGCTGTGTATAAAATCTGTACAGTACAAAATCAGAAGGCTGAGCTTACTCCCACTAAGCCAACTGGAAGACTACATTTCACTGTAGTGGTATGAAGACAAAGATCACTGGCTCTCTTTTTTATTGTACAGCTGATAATTTGGTTCACTTCAGACACTTAATGCTTATCTCCTTAGTTGCTTTAGAAATTGGTTCCTAAGTGAGAAAGCATTTGGTAAATTCAGGCTCCAATTATTGCACTACTGAAGCATATTCTATCTCGTTTAAACTCAGAAAAGTCTACTTTTCATTCACAAGATTATTTGCATTTACACAACAGGGAAAGAAAAAAAAAAAAAAAAGGAAAAAAAAAAAAAAAAAGTATTTTAAGTATTTTACAAAGACCTTTCTGGAAACTGGCATCAAGAATGGATACAGAATTTTACTCATATTATTACAAATGCAATATTCAGAAATATTGCTCTTTCTCAGTCAGTATTCTTGTACATTCACACATTTCTCTGATCTTTGTTACACAGCTTCAGTTAGCCAAGCTGTCTTTACTTCCAGTTCACAGACCCAATATCCCAGGAAACTGCTATCTACTTTATAACACTAGTGTGCTTCTCTGAAGGAAAAACTCAGATCTTTCTCTGAGTTAACTGTATTGGAGTTATTTTGCTTAAACAAATCTATCATACAATTAAAACTATATCCTTTTTATTTAACTTTTTTAACGTTAACACCATTCTTCTTCTCTGGAACTTTATCAGTGTTGCCTAGATTGATTATAACAGTGTACCAACAACACTGGATTCTTAGCTCTCTTCCTACTCTTGAGTACAAATTACCCAGTTTAGCAGGTTGTTTAAGTCTCTGTAGCTTTCAAATTTAAAAAAGAATCTCATTACTGATTGATCCCGTAATATTTTAATACCTCACAAACACGAAACAGTGATATTAAAGTGACTCAGAAGGCCAGCTGTATCCTGGGCTGTATCAATGGTGGCACTGCAAGAAAGAAGAGGGAACTGATCATCCCCCTGTTCATCCCTCAGAAACTCCATCTGAAGCCCAGGTCCCTAATCAAGGCATAAGAAAGACGTAGAACTGTTGAAGCAGCTGCAGATGACAGCCATGAGGATGATCAGGGGGCTGAAGCACCCTTTTCATGAAGAAAGTCCAGAGGAGCTGGGTTTGTTCAGCATGGAGAAAGAAAAATTTCTCAGTAAACTGAAAGAGGAGATTTAGATTAGCTGATATTGGGAAATTTTTCACTCAGGGAATTGAGGCGCTGGAATGATTTTCCCAGAAATATTACAGATACCTTTATCCATGAGGATATTCATGCCTAGCTTGGATTGGGACGCTATGCAATCTGACCTAGCCTGGATCTAGTAGCGGGCAAGCCTGCAAACAGCAAGGAAGTTGCAACTAGATTAAGATCCCATCCAACCAAAGTCATTCTATGTATGGTTCCATGGCTCCCTCAGTGAACAGGAAAAGAGGGAATGGCAGTTCCAGTGAGCTGTCGGGACTTCACACAAATACATTCTGCCCTTGCTCCATGTGTGGTCCCTTCCACAGAGTGCCATCTCTCCCAAACAAATCCTGCCTGGGTGGCTCACGTGATACAGCTTTTCGAGGCAAGGTCCATCCTTCAGGTGCTGCCCCGCAGGCTGCAGTTACCCCGGTACTCCCGCGACACCGTGGGCCGCTCCCTGCAGTCTGCAGTTTTGGCTCGGGGCCGCTTTCGCATGTATACGTGGGCTCTACGCAGTGCCCACGGGCTGCAGGAAGATGGCCTGCTCCTTCGTTGGCCTCTGCTGGGCCACAGGGATCTATTTTCCCTTTCTTAAGTCTGCTCTCTTGGGCACAGCCCGTGTCACTCATGACTCAGCTCTGGACAATGGTTGGTCCCTTTTGGGAGCACACCTTTTGGCCATCCCTGTAGTGCTCAACTACCAAAATCATGCGACATAAGTCCACTACAAAGATATAAGTGCAGAGCCAAAGTATTCTACCTACTGCAGAACTGCTGCAGGTGTCCTATGATAATCACCAGTACAGTACCTTTTATACAACACTAAAATCTTTCACTGTGGGAGCTTCATAATAACACAACCGTATGAGATGTTTCTGGGAATGTATGAATAGAGACAGTTGAACAAAGAGCTCTGGGGAGAAATACTTCTAGACCTGTAGAAAGCATTATAGTACTGCTTTAGGCTTACTGGTTACATTACTAAAATATAGGAGGCTATCATTATCACAAAACAAATTTTGTGAAGACAGATGAATCTTTTAGCCCACTTCCTGAATCATAAACAAAGACCTCCTCCTGTGGCTTCTGGATGAAATGTTAAGAGCAGAGAACTGTACGATCTATACTGAATTACTTAGACATTTTAGCAGAGCTACCATCATAGGCTGTATAAATCAAAGATAATGGCTTCAATAGGAAAGCAATCAACTTCTAAAGAGAACGTCTTTTTTTTTCCTAAGGTTGTGCAGTTAGATTTAGATATTTCGAACTCTTTAGGTCTTTGATGTAGAGCATACTTAAATGATTATAAAAATCTCATCTGGAAAACACTCTGGAAAGATTTCCTGAGGAGTTGACTGGATCCTTCTCTTTTTGAGACTTAGATCAGTTTGTTATATTATTATTCCCTCCTTTGCCTGCATTCTGTTATTAGGTAAAGACTTCAGCATTAGAAGCTGAATTGTGTATCTTAAGATACTGCGATGAACCATTAAGTCTTTCTTCTTAGAACATAAGGTAAAGACTTCTAACTGGTCTATCACTATTCAATACATGCTGTGGTTTGGTTAATTAGACTAGCTGCTAAATTTGTCCTTGGAAGTCAAGAAATCGGTTACACAAATGACTCTAAAGGTAATTTAAAGAAAATCTATAAACTTAAAGTTTGTATTTGTATATGTTTTTTCTCAAATAATTTCAGGACACTCCATAAATGTCAATAGTAAAATTACTCTACAAATGAACTACATTTTCAGCAATTGCTTGCAACATTAGAAACAGTCTAACACAGAAAGAAAACATGAAGGTTATTCTATACACTTTAAGGTGGTTGTTCAAAAGATAAAAGTCATTTTATCCATTATCTTAAGGGTATTGTAAAGTTTAATTAGATAAGGCTTACAAAGTACTTTGAGACACTTGAACCGTGAGCTGAATATATGCAAGAACTCACTCTATTTTTAACATTAAAGACAGCAATACTCTAATTATATTTAGCATTAAATATCTAATAGCAGATAGGAGCCTGACTTGTGCTCTGACCTTTACTTGTACAAGTTTCTGAACCACAGAACTAAATCTACCAGCTTAATATAATGGAGTAACATAATGCAATAATAATCTCAAAATTTACCCAAGTAACAAAAGTTCTGGCACACAGTAAGGTTTGCTGTTTATTCTGTTTGGAGTTTTTTAAGATCTTTTTATGTTGTTGTTGAGGATGAATAAATTTATGAATATATAATGGTCTCTACACATAGTATTAGAAAATGTTAAATAAAGTACATAAAGTAAAAGAATTTCATGATGTCAGAGAGAAAACGATTATCTTCATCATTGAAGATGTGGAAATTAAAACTCAGTCATCACAGAACTGCAGAAAATGGGTGTCCTCCATCCATCTGACTCATTGTCACCAGCTGCTGCCATCTCATGCAGCTACATCGAGCAATGTGGCCATTGCAGTGCCTGGACAAAGAGCCCCTCAACCATATTAGAAATTCACCTTCTGTTTTGTTAAGTCCTATGATTAAAAATTTCAGAATACCTCATAATAACAAATATTGTCAGAACTTGTTGACATATGAAATGATGTACTTCTTGAAATTAGAATCTAAAACTGCTAAAAGTAAGCCTTCTTAGGGGAAGTCAAAGTATAGAACTACTCAGTCCAAAATTTCACCTTCTTATTTCCTTGTATGTGGCGTGCTAACTGGAAAAGTCCGAAGATCTCTTCTGCTGTGTAAACTGATGACAGTAATGAAAGGTGCCTCTTCAGGTCTGTGTTAAGTACAGTCTGTGTTAAGCCTAGCTGAGGGGTTACCATTCCAAGAGGAAATGTGGGACAGGACAGGACAATGTTCAGTAAATACAAATTCAGCAGTTAAGACCAGGTTAGGAGAAAAGGCAAACACAACATTTTGACCTATGTATTCTAGACTAACATGACCCTTAACAAAAATTTACAAAAATATTATGAAAATAGAGAATATACTTGAAGGAAGTTTGTAGATTACAATTATGAATTCATTTACCCTCTTTATTTATTACAGACGTTATCAAGAGAAGGCTGTAATGATAATTTTTATAACTATAAGGTTCATAGTCATTACCTATATAAAAACTATTGTGCACATTCAAGAACAAATTCAGAAATAAAACACCTATGCAAAATGATTGTATTAGCCTTAGTTGTCATATATTGCTCTCTTTTCCCATTTCCTCCATGATCTCTTAATTCCCTGGTTGAAAGTCCTGCTATGACGTTTCATTCAGATTAACCTCTCTGGAAAATTTACACCAACATATTTATCTGAGAACAATCAGATAGACTCCATGGTACAGAGATCCGTTTTTGGCCTAACTAGTCAAGAACTTTTAAACAAAGTTGATGGTATTCCGTTAAAAGGACTGTAGTCACTGAAAGACAGTGGAAATAAACAGAAAATCTTCATGTCAAAAAGACTAATAATTCAGTCTACTAATTAAAGAACTCTTATCATTTAAATGCCTTACAGGCTACATGCAGCTCATACAAAAAGTATCAAAATATCTGGCACAAAGGCCTGGTGAGACAGGGTATTCTGGTCTGTTAGATTCTCTGTCTTTGTTTGATTACATGGAATAAAATGTGGAAATACTTTTCCACTGGTAGTTGTCATCACTCTTCTTTGGAACCTAAAATGAAATTCAAAGAGAAACAAAATGAGTTGTAAAAAACTAGTTCAGATTCTCTATCATCAACACTCATATATAACTGTTCTTTGTCAAGCATTTCTGAGATTGTTCTAACAAACAGATGATGTTCCTTGTGGGTTTCTCCAATGTGATTTGGTTCTTCATTGCACATTTTGCCAAAAAATAAAACTGAGGTCCTTTCATTAACTTGTAGAAGCAGCATTTTATCTTCATTAAAGCAATGAAACTTGAAATAGTTGTACAAGGAATAAAGGACTTGTCACTACTATAGAAGCTCAAAGCACCTTACTGATTTAAGCAATGTCACATAATTAAGCAAACCAAACTGTTTGGATCACTAGAGTGTTGTCAGCTGTGAAGAAGGTAAAGCCCACTCTCCAGAACTGATACTTTTCAGAGTCTGTGGAATATTTGTTAGAGGTGTCTTACTGAAATGTCCACCTCTTGAGAGAAGGTGAAACCTTAACGATAGATTGCACTGGATAATCCATTCCATTATAGCTTCCTAAGCAATGTGACCCGTGACATTAGCTGTTAGCAAACACCAGGGAAGACTGACAGACTGATTCTAGTCAAAAAACAACGTGGAGTGTGGTGAAGGTCCTATGGCCAAATTCCGTGATCATCCTGAAGGATATGGACTGATGATACTTTTGGAACTAATTATCTACCTTGGTTTTCTGAGTGAGTCCTTAGCCGGAAGTTTCCTACCTTTCTGTCAAAAACAAGTTTTCAAGTAAGCTTTGCAAGACAAAGGTATGTTTGACTTGGGACACTCAACCTCCCCCGGAAGGTTAAAAAAAAAACTAGTATAAAATGACTTAAAAGAGAAGAAATCTGGGAGGTTAGTGGTTGAAGGATACCACTGCAGACAAGCTCTGGGATCAGTTGACAAGCTAAACCTCTCTCCCCTCTGTATAGGGATGCATATTGGGTAAGATTCACATACATGGAAATTAAGATTCACACCAGAAATCCAGAAATTTCTGTAGAATTATTCCATGATTTAATGGAATTGAATTCAGTCATGTTATTTCTTATGTCCTTGGATAGCTTTGCGCATGCTTTGCAGAGAGCATATTTAGGACTAACAGTCCGAAAGAATCTGTGATGTTTTTCTTTAGTAAAGTATACTATTCACTAATCTAACCATGAGAGTTCTCACTGGGAGTAGCTGAACTCCTTCAGAGTGGTCATAAGAGCCCAGTTTCATAGCATAAATAGCTGTTGCAGCAGAGTATATTATAGTATATATAATAGTATATTATTGGCATATCTACACCAAGCAATTTCATATTTGCTTCTCCTAGAACTTACACCATCTTCAATTTAAAGACTCAACGAGACACCTTTTGGGGAACTCAACTTCCCTTAACTACAGATTGAAAGTGAATGTTTATGACTTGGCTTTATAGCAATTTATTTCAAGAAACTTTGTTGTCATTAAATTCAAGAGATTGTTATTGAAAATTTTCTGAACTTTCATTTTTTTTTTTCAGTTTCTGTCTCTGAGGTCTCGATCTCTATTTAATTCAGACTGTGAAGTTCTACCAGCAAGAAAACACTTGATGTTGCTTTTGCTCTGTGTGTTGTTCCTTTGCTATCTAATTTGCAGAACTGGCATCAGTATGACAGAAACTGCACTGATGACTTCAGAAAACCCACAAAAAAGCTGGAGTTGCATAATGCCCTTCAACACAATTACAGTCCCTGGAGAACAAACCTCTTAGTCTTGCTGCAAAAATCCCGACTTTAAGCTTCCATTCATCCATCACACTTGCAATTGCATTCACAGGACTGTGAGAATTACTAGAAACAATTTCTGCCTGTACACCATGTCTATCATCGTTCCTTTGATGGGAAAGGTAAACAGTTTACATTGGAAGGTATTGGCAAAACACAGTACCGTTTTCACATACAAATATCTTCATATGTCGCTACAAAGCATGACAGAGATCAAGAAAATCTTTGTGGAGTCTCTGGGAAGAGCTGGAAGCTGGAGGTTGAACTAGAGGAATACTACAATTAGAAAAGAAGATACTAATCATTAGAATGAAAGTGATGCCACGGCAAAAAGCCATGACCACTGAGGAACAAAAGTCAGCTCCTGCATAACTGGACAAGACTGGGGAATACTTTGATTCTTTGCAGTGTGTGATGGAACATTATCAAAGAAACAGAACAGTGTGTCATTTGAGACAATCAGTATAACCAATTAAGCATTTACGTACATATTCTCCCTTTAAAAAGTCCAGTTTTAGTTTGACTAGCTAACTATAAATACAAAGTTTACATATTTCAAGAATCTAGTAAGGACGCCAAACTGAAGAAGCTATAATCAAGTTACTTAGAATTCAGAGTTTCAGGCAGTTTCAGGCATTTCTGCTGTTATTTGCACAGTGTTATTTACTAAAAAAAAAAAGACAGTTTCTTTCAAATTCTCTCTTCATCCTGGGAAAAGATATGTCTATCTGAGTAGCCGTCTCATCCTGCATTACTGCATACAGAGATCCATTTAGAACAGAACAGGTCTTCTTACTCATCTATTTTTCCAGACTTCAAACAAAGGTTGAAAAAAAGCAGTTTGCAAATCTAAAATAATTGTAAATGATTTCTGTAGTCACATTATATAGAATCACATATTCAAATTGAGGAGCACAGCAATGTTAACAGTTTTCTAAAACTAATTTTAAAACAGCTTTGAAAATATTATCTACTGAGTCTGTTCACATCCATATGTCAAGCTTCACTAGTGTGCTCCACTTTCTTTAGCTTGCTTAAGTTCTGAAATTTTTACTGTAGGTTGAACACTAGAGCAGAACAATCCTTCTGGACTAGATCCTTCTGGACTCAACAAATATTCTGCTTTTGGTTCCTGTATTTTTTAATCATTGAGTCTAAAATGCAAGATCTAGTATGATCTTGCAAAAATCAAATCTAAAATCGTGACCGTGATGGGACCCAAAACCACTTCAAAATTAGCCTTTAAAAATGGTCAGACCCTATGAAAAAGGTTAGATAAAACTTGAAGAGGAAAAGATTATGAGTATAGGGAAAAATTAGTTGATGGAGAATCCAGAGTGCATTTTTCAGAAGAGTTCAAACATAAAAATCATGTATGGTATTGTATTATGAAGCCTTAGGGATTAACTGCAATAATTGAAGATGAAGGAGTTTCTTTTTTACTATGAAAGATGTTTACGTGAAAAGCAAAATAGTCAAGAGAAAGCAACGGCTGAAGAATACTTGATGGGTAGTTTAATCTTCTATTAATATGCAAATTTTGTTCTTTAGGACCCTACAAAGAGTTGTGGGTTTTGTTCGTTTTTATTTTTATTTTTCTCAGACTATTAAAAAAGCGTCTTACTTTCCCAGAGGTCTTTTTTGTATGAATCCAAGTGAAACACTGTATTTATGCTAATTCCCCATATATGCTTGTGTGCACCTTTTTTTTTTTTTTTTTTTCTTTTTTTCTTTTAATTATATGGAGAATCTTGAACCACATTTGTAAAACATCCCACAGCAGATTTCATTCTAAAAATTTTCTTTAATAGAGCTGAGTCCCCTGTTGATCTGTGTTATCATATGTGGATAGTAAGAAAGTCATCTTTAACCAAAAGAGAAGAAAGATAAAGCCAGTGGGAAAAAAAAAATCATATGAGATTGTGAACAACACTGGACAATTATTATTATTATTTTTATTTTTAACAAGAAAACTTAATCACATAGATGGCTCTGCAAATAGGCAAAAATATTCCAAGTACTATTACTTTAAATTTTTAGTCAATGACATCTTTAAGAAAAAAAATTAAAAACAAAAAACAAACAAAAAAAAACTTTGCTTTAGTGCAGAGATAACATCTCTGTTGGCATAAGTTCAAGAACAAATTTCCTGATTTCCTCTAAATCTAGCCAATTGTGCTGCTTCTAGAGTGAAAATAAATAAAAATAAAAACACCAAAATATCACTTGCTGTCATTGAAGGGGAAGCTTGGAGGTCTTTTATTTGATTGTTGTATTGTGTATTTGGGATCCTTTCACCTACTTGGCCTGCAGCAAGTCAATCATTTTTCTCTTCTCTACTTTCTCTAGGGAGATAAAACAACCTTATGAGCCAAAATATGCCTCTCTTGCAAGAAGACTTGCTCATCTGAGGGTTTATTCATGAATAAGGAAAATGGGATTAGCTTTAAAAAGTCTCTGTGGAATTAGGAATCAACATGAAGTCTGAACCTGGTTTGTGTGAAAGGCAGCTAATGATTTTGATCTGACTTTCTACAGTGAATCCTCTTTTTCACTGTTCCCACATGAATACCTTCCAGCTCATATGCCTCACTCAATGAGGATCTGGGATATGGATCTCGCTTAGCACAGACTTCTCTGAGATAGGGATTACTCCATCACTGTGAATACTTTTGTGCAGTTATAAAACTGGTAAAGGAGGGAGGCTCATGCCCTGAAATAACATCAGTGCATTAAAAAAGTGTTACATTACCTTTTTGTCTGATGGCATATTATGGAAAGTTAAAAAAAAAGAACTCCAAAGGATGACCACAGGGAAAAAAAAAAAAAAAAAAAAAAAAAAAAAAAAAAAAAAAAGACAGCCTTTTCTAGGACTACACCCTAGATTTAGAGATTTATTTAATTTATTGAAAATAAAATACAATAAATTTTATTTAAAAAAAAAAAAAAAGAAAGAAATTCTCTGAATTATATACCTCTCCTTGTGCTGATATATTTGTTGTCATTGAATTTAAGAAAAATACGTGAGAATTATAATAAAAAAGCAGCATACATTCTTCCTTCTGGAAAATGAGTATTAATCACACAGAATTATTTTTCAGGCTCTTAAAAGGTTATGGTAACAGTAAATAGACAATAAAAGTCACACATGAAAAAATAGACAGTATCATAGGAAGTAAATATGTGTTTCTTTGGAGAGTTCATGCAACATTATAAGCTGCACTGTGGATTTGGAAAAGGAACCTCATGAACTTGACCCAGTTACAGACACAACTGTGCCTTTGGAGAAAAAAAAAAAAAAAAAAAAAGTTATTAGTACATTGACAAGTATTTATTTAAGTCATGAAAAAATGCAGCTTCAATATTTGGCTCTGCACTTATATCTTTGTAATGGCCTTAAATGGCAGGATTTCGAGTAGTAGAGCACTACAAGGATGGCTTCTACAAGCAACTCAGAGCCTGCTCCACTTCGCTCCAAAAGGAACCTACCATTGTACAGAGCTGAGCCATGAGTGACACAGGCTTGATACCAACAACTGACAGGTGAGCAGAAGAAGCAAACTAACCTAAAGGGTTTAAAACCCTAAAATAACCTTGCAAGATATTCTTGATTATATTGTTTAAAGCTATACAAGAATTTAACTATTTTAAAAGAAGCACGCAGAGGTGCTGTTATAGGTGTCATCAAAATACCCAAAGTTCATGAGATTGAACTTAGTGAGCAATATACTGCTCTGGTTAAATGATACTCACATTAATTCATTCATAGATAGCTCAGGCAGGTCAGCATCCTTAAATACAAATAGAATAGCACATGTTGACAAACATGACATGGGAGAAAATTCAGTTTTAGAAATAAGAGCTAAAAATTTTTGAAGAAAATCAGCAGAATAGCATGGAAGTATATAAAGTGTGAAGAACTTTTTGCTAAGTCATTAAGATCTGAATTGTCCAGCAAGTTTTATAGTGATTTATCATGGTTTTATGATTTTTGGTTATTGGTAGGCCATATGATAACTTCATGTAATACACTGGGAGATAAAGAGTTAATGTTCCAGTTCCAGGTATCTGTCCCAGAAGAGAAGAACTACATTCCCCAGAAGACTGTTTGCTGTTCTGTTATCATTTCTGCTCAAGGGGACAGATATAAGGCCTTGGTAGGCCACCTGACATCCCACTTTTCAATTGTCAGGCTCTCCTTCCTGATGCTCAACCTGACTGTGCAACTCACCTCAGTGTTATGGTGAGGTCTTCAGTTCTCAGACACTCTCTCTCATTATATTTGATTTATTAGCTTAAATTCTAACTATATTGTATTATAGCATGTTATCTTGCATTCCGATACCATAATTAGTAAATTTGTTTCTCCTCAGATCACTGGCACAGTCTTTAATCAGTGAATCAGAGAATCAGAGAATTACTCAGGTTAGAAAAGACCTCAGATCATAAAGTCTAACCTCAGCCTAACCATACAGCCCACCCTAACTCTAACCCTCTGCTAAATCATATCTCTGAGCACCACATCCAAACGGCTCTTATACACATCCAGGGATGGTGCCTCAACCACCTCCCTGGGGAGCCTATTCCAGTGTTTAACTAGCCTTTACGTAAAGAAGTGTTTCCTAACGGCCAACCTAAACTTACCTTGGTGCAACTTGAAGCCTCATCCCTCATCCTGTCACCTGTCACCAGTGAGAAGAGTCTTGCCCCACTCTCACAGTAAGCACCCTTCAGATACTGGAAGAGAGCAATAAGGTTTCCCCTCAGCCTCCTTTTCCCCACACTAAATGGCCCCAGCTCCCTCAGCCTCTCCTCATAGGGCTGATTTTCCAAGCCCTTCACAAGCCTCATTGTCCTTCTCTGGACCTGCTCCAGCACCTCCATGTCCTTTTTATACTGAGGTGCTCAAAACTGAACACAGTAGTCAAGGTGCGGCCTCACCAATGCTGAGTACAGGAGTAGGATGACTTCCCTAGTCCTGCTCACCACACCATTCCTGATACAAGCCAGGATGCCATTGGCCTACTTGGCCACCTGGGCACACTGCTGGCTCATATTTAGCCTCCTGTCCATCAGCACTCCAAGGTCCCTTTCCATCAGGCAGCTTTCCAGCCACCTCCCCAAGCTTGTAGGGTAGCCTGGGGTTGTTGTGACCAAAATGCAGGACCTGACACTTTGCACTCATGCTGCTAGCCTTGGCTCTTCGATCCAGTCTATCCAGATCCCTAAAGATTCGAGGTCCCCTGTTTCCCTTTTCTGAAGGCAAAAGTGATCTGCGGATCACTGTCTGGCTAGTCACGGAATCAAGATGAAAAAGCATGTAAACCATTTGCAGTGATGCAGTACAGACATTCTGTGCTGCATCTAAAGCTAGTGATGTGCAAGACAGTGTGTGTGCATGTGCATTTCAAAATGGAAAACAAAACAAATTATTTTTGAGTCATAAACTGAAGCTGAACAGCCTTCAAGTTCTTAGCTAGGCAGACATAGAAAGTCAGTTCTTCAAACTGACAGAAATATTAACCCCAAAACAGTTGGCAGAGACAATTAACAAGAAATTCTCAATTATACACTGTCTCAGTCAAACAGATACTTCTGGATTTTTCTCCCCATTAATGTAAATCAAATTAGTAATTTATAACAAATTGAAGGCAATTTTATCTCCATTAATTCTCACCCCCTCCATCTGTGCACATATCTGAATGAATAAGTCAATCTTAAAAAAAAAAAAAAAAAAGACATTGACAAAAAACACACCACTTTAGTTATTTAGATATGCATCAACTTAGTTACAACATATTCATCTTGTGGCATGTACGCAGTTTTTAAAGTGGTCTTCTCATCCAACCCTGCTGTGTGCATCTCTTTCAAACAGCTAAAGTAAAAATGGACTAAGAGAATATCCCATATTCCATGCCAATTATTGCCTAACTCAGAAAAGTTGTTTTGCAGTTAATTGCAAACAACTGAGATGTTTATTGTCATGTAATTAAAGTACAAATCCTTGCTACATGGGATTCCTATCTTAATTTGTAGACTGCTCAGGAAGTACATAACTATAGAAAAAAGATAGAAGATAAGGATGCTTGTACATAATGAGTCTTCTGATCTTGTGAATGCTTACACATGTCCATAATTTAAAACTGGCTGAATATCATACTAAATTAGTAAGAATATTTTCTTGTATCAGTTTGTCTTTTACATCTCTTTCCATTGCAAGCATACAGGTTTTAACCTCAAAGCCTTATTGGTTAGGTTAGTCTGAGATTTGTTATTACAATACTGTAATTTGTTGCAGAAACTCCCCACACAAGCTGAAAAAAAAAAAAAAAATGGTTCTGTGGAAACAGACTGAACTATTATACTCATTGGCTTTAAAGAACTGCATTTTGGTTCAATAAATAAAGAACAATATTTGACTAATATCCTTAAGATATGAAGGAGTCGTAAGAAAGAAGCTGGGATTATGTTCTGATAAAATCTTTGCAAGGTAGAAGAACAGAACATTAATACCATGATAGATTTAAGTTTCCCTGTTATTCCTGACAGTTGCATGTATCAATATAATTGTAGGCTATTTTAACATCTTTTGTTCATTTAAACTATTGTCTGAAGGAATATATTTACTGAGAAGGCAAAACACGAGAAGCTTTGCACCTCAGAAGACAATCAATATAAGGTCCAACATCAAAAATGAAATAGCATTATGTCAAAGGAACACTGCTTTCAAAGTTACTTGCTATTCTTCCTCAAAATCAAGCTACAATTAGAGCAAAAATAATTGTAAAAAATGTATTTGTTGATGTTTTATTGCTGATGGGACTGCTTTACTCTGATCACTGATGCACCTAGCCACTGCATAAATATGGGAAGCTAGCACTGAAAACAGTTCTTACAATCCATCTATCCATGCCTTTCCTCTATTAACTCTACTAAAGAGTGCAACAGCTGATTAATCAAAATCAGACAAATCTGCACAGTAAGAAGAGTATTTTAAGACATCTGAATCATTTCACCCTACCAAAAACCTTTTGAAGAAAGCCATCTGTGAAAATGGCTGGACACGGTATTTAGTATTCAAAACAAAATGAGATGCAGCGATACATTCAATCTTCAGTCAAACTATGCCTTACAAAAAGTGTGAGGGGCAACGGCAATGAATGAATCCCTTGGGTCATCAACTCCACTCATCATAATTACTTAATCCCTTTCATAAACTTACTGACCTTCATTTTAGAAATTACTTATTATACCCACTATTTCTATCAGAAGGCCATTCATGGATCTTCATTCTCTAAACCATGGGCCCTTTTGATTTCCAGGCTAATGTTACAGAAGGCCAGGCTTTTTTTCTTATTCTATCAGCACAACCTATTAACACAGCCTTTTGTTGCTGTCATCATGCTTTTTCTCCTGTCCCCTCTCTGACCCTTCTCTTTCACCTCCACCTTCCAATTCTTCTTTCACTAGCAGACAGATAGTAACCACATACAAAATTCATAATTCATCTGACCTGCTTCAGTGATGTAGACTTTCAAACAGACTTATAACTAACAGAAATGAATTGCAGTAAGCAACTAGTGAAGACTCAGAAAATGCAAATATACCCAAAATAAGGATGTGCAAGTTTGCAGAAGTGGACTGACTTTAAGAGATCAAGTTTCTGTGGAAAATAGCACCTACAGGTCACAAAGCGTAGATGCAGGAACACAAAACAATACCTATACACTTGACACCAGCATATATTACACAGAAACACAAAATCAGGGAATTGTGAGGATAGTAAGTGACCCCTGGAGATAACCTAGTCAAACCCCTGCACTAAAGCAGGTTCCTTAAGTCTGGATTAGACAAGAAATCATCTGTCTCAAATATCTCCAGAAAAGGAGACTCCACTGTCTCCCTGGGCAGTTTGTTCCAATGCTCTGTTGTTCTCAAAATGTAAAGTTTGTTCTCATGTTGAAATGGAATTTGCTGTTATAAGTGTTATGATCTTCTCTCACTTTCCACTTCTCCAGGCTGTACAATAACAGGTCCCTCAGCTGATTTGATAAGGGAGGTGCTTCAGAATCCTCATCATCTCTGAGGCCCTCAGCTGGTCCCTCTCCAGCAGTTCCCAGTCATTCTTGACATGGGAAGCCCAGAACTGAATGCTGTTCTCCTGGTGTGGTCTCACCAGGGCAGAGCAAAGAGGGAGGAAAACCTCCCTTGACCTGCTGGCCACCTTCTTTTTAGTAAACCTGAGGATACCATTGGCCTTCTTGGCCACAAGGACACACTGGTGTCCACACATGGCCAACCTCTAGTACTCCAAGACACCCATATACTTCTCTGCAGAGTTCCATTCCAGCAAAACAGCTCCTAGCCTGTACTGAGAAATGTGGTTATTCCTTCTTCCTCTACACTTGCCCTTGTTCAACCTGATAATGTTCTTTTTACATCTTGCTCTCCAGCCTGACAGGTCTCACTGATTGGCAGCACAGCCTTCTGATATGTCAGCCTTCTCTCCTAGCTTTGTCTCCTCAACAAACTTGTTGAGGGTGTGTCCTATCCCTTTGTACAGGTTGTTGATGGAGATGTTGAGGAAGACCAGACCCAGTGCCAACCTCTGGGAAACACCGTTAGCTACAGGAATTCCAACTAGATTCTGTGCCACAGATCACAACATTCGGAGCTCTGCCAGTCAGCCAATTCCCAATCCACCTCATGATCCACACTTCTGTCCTACTCTTCTTAAGTTTACCTACAAGGATTCTGTGGGAGACGTTGTCAAAATCCTAGCTGACGACGAGGTACACAACATCACTGCTCTCCCCTCATTTATACATCCTGTCATCACAGTCACAGTATCACAGTATCGTGCAAGTTGGAAGGGACCTTAGAGATCATCGAGTCCAGCTGCCGGGATTCGAGCCTTCTGTGTAGCAGAGCGGCACTTCTACCACTTTGTGCCACAGGGGGGATTCGAACCCGGGCCTCCAGTGTTAAAAGCGGCACTTCTACCACTGCGCCATCGGGGCACACATGTCATGACATCATTGAAGGCTACAAAATAGGGTTCTACGGTTAGGCTGCAGTTGGACTTGATGATCTTTGAGGTCTTCTCCAACCTGCATAATTCTATGATTCTATGATTCGTCAAGTGTTATTTTCCCTTGGTGAATCCATAGGAACCTGTGATTGCGAGGCTACTTTCAGATGTCTGACGGAGGCCTCATAATCTTTCACTTCCTAATCATGTAGCCCATAGTAAACACCCACAACAATGTCACTCATATTAGCCTGTCCATTAATACTCAAGAAGCTCTCTGCTCATTCATTTTATATCCCTAGACAGAGCTTAACACGTTCCAGCTTCTATCTCACATAAAGAACAACTCCATCACTTCTCCTGGCTGATGTGTTTTTCCATTACCACTTGCAACTGATTGTACCATCTTATTCCAAAGGCAGTTGTCAGAATATGTGGAAGTATCAAACTGGTACTCCTGAGCTATGTCTTGTGAGAAAAGCATACTTTTAGGAGATAATATTCACTCACACATATGTTTGTATTCTCAGTACAGGTACTACAGGGATAGCTGCATTTGGCCCAAATGAAATCTCTTTACCCATAAGAAAAGTGTGTAATCCTTTATCTTCATTCTCAATAGCATCACTAATTTCTAGTAGATGCAAAACCAAAGAACATGCATAAATATAGAATACATGCTTTGTACTTACCAGATAATAGAAATGAAATAGTAGGAGAAGACTAAACTGGTATGAGATTTGTACTATTTTTGCTGAGACTGGCAGCCTTTTATAGAGACTGTATTTTTAATGCAGATCTCCTCTAAAGAGATATAACTTTTAAGTTCTGTGCAACCTTTCTGGATTTATCCAGTGACAGTGTTTGTCTTAGAGTGATTGCTAATATAGATGAAAGCTGTGTAAATTGTTCTCCCTTCCCTTTCCCTCTTGTCCCCTTCTTTCCTATCCATTCCTTTCCCACTAGGTGGGTATTGGGTAGAACAGGAAAAAATTGACAGGCAGAAGAGCTAACTCTGGTGCTACATATAGTTTAAAACTTTCATATTTGAGTCCGGATTGGAAGTCTGCAAATGCAAATTTCTCCGTTATTGATGCCAGAAAAGCAAATATTGATGAGCAAGAATGATTATACACATTTCAACATGCATAAACTATCATTCCAAGTTTCAGCAAAAATACTCTTGTAGTATAACATAAAAGATATGGAGATAAAATACTGTTGTCTAAGGAGCTACTTAGAATTCTACAACAGTACACCACAAAAGTTCTTTGGGGAATGTAACCTGCCCTGATACTAGCAAAAAATACTTCTTCATGTCTCTAAAAATATGCTGGCCATGAGCATCTACAAGAATTGCAGCCAGATGTGCTCCTTCATACATGTTTTTTAGTCAAGTCAGTCCATATAGCTGGCAGCAACAGCAGTGATAGCAAATCTATACAACTGTCACAGTCCCTGTTGCTGTGAAGAAATAACCATTCTGCTTCTGTTTTTAACAAATATAAGTAAATATCACTGGAATTCCCACTATCCTTAAGCACCACAAGGTAAACATCTTTGACTGATTCTTAAAGTCACTCACTCTGTGAAATTTAAGTGTGTAGAGAAAATAAGAGTACCTTCTTTCCTAACAGGTACTCTCCTACACGGAGAGTAGAAATGCCTAAAGTAGACAAATATTTAAGTACTACACTGGAATTTGGAATTTTGTTTCCCATATTGTACTTCTAGACTTTATGAAAGAGTCTAGCATTTGAGATAATTTTCAGTAAGTTAAATAATCATTTTCTGACTGTGCAGTGGATCCCCTTGCTTTGTTTCTACAGAAAAATGAAGAAACTAGTGATCTATGATAATTAAGGTAGGAGACTGCATAAGGTTGTCAATCATCTTTTAATTTAATTTCTCTTCCATTTTAGCCTTAAGAAAACCCACATTTGAAAAAAAAAAAAAAAAAAAAAATGAAAAAAAAAAAAAAAAAAAAAAAAAGCTTCAAGCTCTCTAGTTATCAGAAATTAAACACTAGAACAGTGGAAAAAGAAAAAAAGGCATTACTACTAAGTAAATCTCATCTGTACCAGAAGACGTTTTCACATATATAAATATTTTATCATTTATAATGCTAATCTACAAAATATTTGAATTGTTCACATATAGAGAGAAGAGAAAGAAATCACATATATGAAGCCATAGTATAAGATAAGGCAAGATAAAGATCCAAAGGACTCTCCAGAAAATGTAGTAATGTAATCAAAATTTAATGTCATTAATGAAGGGGAAAAAAAGTGTGTCAAGAACATGACAAAACCCACAAAATATTATTAATATTATGATAGCGAAGGCAAAGAGTGCATTGTTTGATATGCATGGTAAAAAGGATCCAGCTGGAAAGAAAAGAGACAATACAAACTGTATAAAAATACATTGAATAATACAAACTTAGGAAAGCTCTGTTATCAGAACATTTATAAGAATATGCTATATGTTTAACATCCTAACGTATTTCTTGCATTTTTTTTTTTCATTAGATACATGACCAACAGTATGCAAAGTAGTGAAGTTCTAAAACAGTGTTTGAGTGGAAAGATACAGTCACAGATACTGTACCTAGCATAGCTTTTTTTTTTTTTTTTTTTTTATGCCTCCAAGATGTGACACATGCAATAATATAGTTTATCTATCTCCATCCAGCTGAGAATAAGGTAAAGGTTAGAAGGAAATAGAGGTGAGGCTGGATTTTGAGGCTCTTTATTAAAACAGTTATTCTGACAACACCAAACATTAAATATGGCCAAATACATGCTCATAATTACCTGTCTAGAAATGCTCTATTTCTGTGAATCCATGGCCATTTTGATGAGAACAGTTAAAAATTGTTCTCATATGCAGTCCCAGATCCTTGTACAATTCCTTTGTATTTTCTTCCTTTGGCAGAATCAACTTCTAATAGGTAACTTCTTGCCACTAAACAGATTTCTTGCTACTTTGTCCCTTGTCAGCCTGGATCCCTTAAGGTCACCTGGAGTTTCATGGGAACTCATAGTTCAAGAGCTGAAATATCCCTCAGGACACAACCTCACTCTTTTTTACTGTCTTTGGCCCTTGTCAACAAACTCTTAATTTCACAACTTTTTCACCAACATTAACCTCCTCTTCATAGCTGGCCCGGGCCAGGCTCAAGAAAGTGGTCAAAAGCATTACTGCCAAAGTAACTAAAAGAGAATGAAAGCTATTTTCATTCTTTTCAAGTACTTAACTCATCTTAGTACATTTAAAAAAAAAAAAAAAAAAGCCACCATTTATCACTTTCAAAGAACAGAAACCTGTTTTCTATTGATAGAGGAAACCTTCTTTGCAGACCATCAGCCTAGTAACGTGATGGATGTGTTGGACATGGTAAGAAATAATTCATGCAGTGAGTTATTGCAGTACTCAGTACTCATAACAAAGAGCACATATGTTACCTGGGTGTTTTTAAATGTAGTACTGATATGACTGAACTTGAAAAGAGGTAGAACTAGTTCTGCTGAAGTATCACATGCAGGAAACACTTTAAAGAGGACTCAGACAAGAGTACATTTAACACACTAAAAAAAAAAAAAAAAAAAAAAAAAAAAAAAAAAAAAAAAATTGAAATGATTGAAATAAGTTTTGTAAATTTTACAAACAGGGTACAGGCTTTAGGTAAGTCTTCTGCAGTGTTTAAACCTTTGCAATTGTTTGCAGCTATTTTCAAAATTAGTTTCTTGTTCTTTTATGTTTCACCATAGATGTTATAGAGAAAAACATCTGAGTTACTTGCCAAGCACTCTGATAGTAGATTCTTTCTGTATAGCTGGACCTTTGTTATCTAAACTATAACATTAAAGGGAGCACAATTATTTAATTCCTTCAAAAGGGGTATTTAACTATTATATAGGCAATATTCAATTGGTACAAAATAAATTTTTAAAAATCATCTAGCTCTATAAAGTGCAGGAATATTAATCCACTACTATTTCTCACATATTTTAAAATGATTTATGCAAAGATGACTACAAGTTCTGTTATTGAAGTGTACCAAGTTATTAAATAGTTCTATTTTTCTCCCCAGCTGTGCTTTATTTTTTTTTCCCAGTTCTAATATATTTTAACATATCATTTTTTTCCTAAAGGTCCTTTTAAACTTTTTTTTTTTTTTTTGCCATATAACTATAGGTTCTAGTAGAACAAAATGAAAATATCATTGAAATATTAGACTAGAGAGGCTGCAACAATTTCAAGTTCCTGAACAACTGTCAAGCAAAACAAAAAAAAACTTAAAATGGGACATTAGATTTGACAGACACATTTTTCTAAAATACTTAGTATCTAGGTATTAAAATACCTAGTTCTTACAAATATAAATATATATATAGCCATAGTGAGACTTAAAACTAAAATTTTAGAATGGCTTGTGTTGGAAGGGACCTCAAGGATCAACAAGTTCCAGCCCTCCTGCCACAGACAGGGCTACCAGCCACTAGATCAAGTACTACAGCAGATTGCCCAGGGCCCCATCCAACCTGGCCTGGTTGGACGTCCCCTCCAGGGACAGAGAGATCCATAACCCTTCTGGGAAAACTGCTGCAGATAATTAATTAGATAGAAAGTTATTTACAGAGACTTAATATCTCTAAAAGAGAAAATGTACTTGGGCATTTGGACTCCAGTCACACCCTCTTGTTATAAGCATAGAACTTACTTATCTTACTGCAATAAAAGAAAGACTTTGAGGATGTTAAAGGTATTGTACTTAATCATTATGTAGTCCAACCACAAGTGTTCAAGTGCTGTAAATACCACATTAGAAACAATACATTCCACTAGTACTTAAACAGTTTTCTTTCACTCACATTTGTTCTCCTAACATTTACCATAGCCATCATGCTGCAATTACTGTGATGCCTCAGCCAAGAGAGAATCCAAGTCTACTAGATCGATGTTACATTTTAAAAAATGATTTTGCTTTCTGCACTGAAATCAAATTCTCTAGCAGTTTTCCTATGATTTTCTGTCTAAAAGGAGTTTGCATCCTAAACATTTGATAGGCATATCAAATTCAATTTGTGCTAGTGGAAAAAAAAAAAAAAAAAAAAAAAAAAAAAAAAAAAAAAAAAAAAAAAAAAAAAAAAAGATATTCTGACGATGTCTGAAGTAATTAGCTTTTTTGTTTAGAAAACTAAATAAAAATGTATAGTCTAATAGTCTAAGGACACCGAAAATTTCTAAGCTAATATTTAGGTTTCCAATGAGTAAATGAGTTAGAATAAAAGAGGCGCATACAGACACACATTTTAACTATTCCACTTTCCATTGAATTTTTACTTAGAAACTACCCTTCTCGCTGTCTTTATCAACATATTCTTGCACTGTGCTCATAACTCCTTATCAGTATCCATTTCTCTCCTCCAACACCTGAAATTATTAATTGATTTTTGTGCAATTGGTAGATATTGCTAGCCCTTTCTAGACTTATTGTCTAGAAACCTTACCTTGTCTTACTTAACCTCTCCCCATAAGTCTTGTTCTATAGTCTCCCCACCAGCTTCATTGTTCTTCTCTGCATGCACAAGCAACTCAATATCCTTTGTATAGTGACTGACATAAAAGTAAACATGAGATTAGAGATATTGTCTCACAAGTGCTTTGTGAAAGGAGACAACTCCTTCCCTAGTCCTGCTGGCCATACTTATTCCGATGCAGGCTGGGATGCCATTGGTCTTCTTGACCATCTGTATATACTGTTTGTTCATACTCAACCTATACTGTTTGTTCATACTCAGCCGGCATTCCCAGGTCTTTTTTGCCAGTCAAGTTTACAGCAACTCTTCTCCAAGCCTATATTGCTGCCTGGAGTTGTCACAACCTAAGCACAGGACCTAGCATTTACCCTTGTTGAATGTGATGTGATTGGACTCGGCCCATCAATCCTGCCTATACGAATCCCAATACAGAGCCTTCCAGCTTTCCAGTAGATGGATAATCCTTCCCAACTTGGTATCGTTTATTAATTAACTGAGAGCACAAGAAGTCCCCTCATCAAAAACACAGATTAAAATATTAAACAAAACTGTTCCGTAGACTGAACCCTTGGGGATGGCACTTGTGGCAGGTTGATAACTGGATCAAATTTCATTCACTATGATTCTTTAAGTTCAGCCATGTAGACAGTTATCCACACAGTAAGGCATACACACTTGCATTCAGACATCTTGTTTTGTGAATGTGGACTAACTGCAACAAGATTTTCTTAGATTCAAACTTCTTTCTTCTGAAACCTTAATCTTTTATTTTTGTTTTCAGAAAAGAAGGAGACCAAGACTATTCTTATCACAAATAAAATGATATCTAGTAAGATTCAATCTCTGAAAAAATTTAGATACTGAATTTTGTGATGTTGTTATGTCATTGAGGCTCTACAAACCAGAAAAATCTCACATATCAAAAGCCTTGAGAAGTGTGTGTTTGAAAATTACTGACTAGCTCCTCCTACCTTAAATTCTAGTCCTTTCTTCCCTGTTTTGGTAGAATTTTAGAGTTTTTCAGTCTTCTCCTAGTTCAAGAAATTTGAATATATTCAAGTAATTATCTCCATTTCATTCTCACTCTCATTTCTTCAGCATAAAATTTCATTCATTCTCATACTTCAGAATAAAATAAGTCAACTAAACTTTTCTGAGAGATTTCTTATTTCAAAAGTTTAGTAACTCTTGGTCCTGCCAGAACTCTGTGTTCAAAAGAGATTTAGAACAAGAAAGATTTCCCATTCTTTCTAGTCTACTGTCTTCAGTTACACACCCTCTGTCTTCTGCGTTACTGAGATTTCACTCCTATGAGAAGATTTTTCCCCTGTGTATTCTGACCATTTCCCTTTAGCTTTTCCAGCTTGTTTTTCACCCAGATAATCTACTTGCTCTATTGCAGTCAGCCACAGAATTTTGCACAACCTGAGTATCCTGGCATCTTTCTACATAGATGAATTTCAGAATAAAGTTTTATTGCTGTAGAGATTCTTTAAAATCCAATATTTGGACAAAATGCTGAGTGAGGTTTTTTTATTCTTCTCAAATGTATGTTTAACTGAGTGAAGCTGACCTTTCCAGGAAGTAAAAAACAAACTAGCAAGCAAAAAAGAAAAAGCCAACAACAACAACAAAAACTGCAAGTCTTCTACTGAGGAAGATACAGAATAACATCAGACCATTTTCTCCCCAGGAGCACCAGACTAGTATCTGCATTAACACACACTTCAGATAAATTTAAATTTCATTTCACCATCTCTAAGTTTATATCTACAATTGTTTAAAACCGATATTTCTTACAACACTCTCAAACTTTTTTTTTTCAAATCATTTTCTGTCCTGGGGTAAGATCCTGGGGTAAGGTAGGAGAGGGGAAAGCAAACAGAATAAACAAGGAAAATAATAATAATAATAATAATAATAATAATAATAATAATAATAACCTCCTTCTGTTTATAGTAACAGGCATAATCTCTATTACAATACTATTTTCCTATTTCTGTTTGTTTTGTACAATCTCTCCTGGACATGATCAGAACAACATGTCAGTAACTCAAATTCTTCCTATTTATATGGTACTCTACTTCTTAAAATTCTATTTTTTAATGGAAAGAAAAATGAAAATCACATTTTGTATAGTCTACATTTGGACAAAATTAAACCATGAAGAGGAAGGCTGTGATGCTGAATCTGCTTGCTTTCCTTAAATAGAAAGAATACTGAAAGCAGAAAGAAAAACAAGGTCTATAAATAAGATATTTGGACAAGGCAGTACAGGATTAAAAGAATTCATGAGAAAATACTGACAAGATCACTGAAGTGTAATATAGACCAATATAGAAAATTAATTAGTATTTTATAGTCTTTATCCAATTGCTGTAAATTAATGAGGTAGGTAATTATTAGTCTTTTAAAAATTTAAGGGAAAAGACATCTTCTCTTTTTATATTATGTATTTTTCAAACACATTACTTCCTGTTGGATTAAATTTAAAAAAATAAATTAATTAATCAATTATTTTAAAAAAACAAAAACAAAAAACAAACAACAAAAACAAAAACAAAAACAAAAAAAAAACAGTTCTAGCAAGCCTAGGAGTCACCTATTTAACAATTCATCTTAATGCAAGAGACTCTTCATGGATTTTCCTTCTGATTGCAATAGAACTTTTCTTTGATAATTTCAAAAACAGATTTTTCTTCCTGAAGAATAAAAGGGAAAGAGTGAGAAAATGAATGGAAACTGAAAGTAATGAAAGGTTATCATAAAGAAGATAGGGACCCTTTTCAAAGTATAAACAGAAAGAAAGTAACTACTGTGATCCACATCACATTTCAGAGGATAGCATGTAGCAGAAGGCTGCAGAGAGGGCAATGCTAGCAGTTGGTTGTAGCTCTGCAGTATCACACATCTCTTGTTACAGCAGGCAGAGTCAAGGTGGTCTCTCAGGGAAACCATGAGACAGTGTAGATAGTCTGCAAAATTCCTATGTAAAAAGTGCTGCAAAAAGACTGTCCCCACTGGCCCTAGTAAATACTTATTCAGTATGGTAGAACAAGGTAATTTTTTAAATTTTCCTGTTGAACCACTAATATATATAAATATATATATATGCAGTTGCGCTATCTTTATAAATTCATCAGACTGTTCTGAGAAAAACAAGAGAGGGTTGGAACATCATGAAGAGAATCAGTACTGCCTCATTGACAAGAAACTCAGTAGTTTAGACCTTTGCCTGTGAGACACTATCAAAATTCTTTTCTCTCCTTGATCTGTGATGACCCTACCCAGGCTTCCTGCCATGCTGCCAAGTGCCTTAGTTGTTGAAGTAATGCTCTGGTTTTCTCTCTTCTTGCTCAAGTGTAAGTCTTTCTCAGCATACAATTTACCGCTAAGAAAATCTATCTCATTCCTCTCTTCCTCATGCTTTTTTAACTGGGGAACATGTCATTTCAGAGAGGACTACTGATATTCCATGGGTTTATTGTTTATACCAAGGAGAAAATCATCAACATAAGAGGTAGAGACTACCCATGGCGCAGACTATCCAGTGTCTTCAATGCTAACATGCTCTTTGGGGAGTCCAAGTCTGCTTAGGCAGAGGAAATTTGGCTCTACAGCAACCTGGCCGAGAGCCCTAAAGACAAGGCTCTCAGAAGAAAGGATCTTGCCTGTTCTACCAGTATACCAGTATTTTAAGGCACCCTTCTCATCTTTCCAATTGCCTGCAAATGAAATGCTTACTTTCTTATTGAACAGAGTATTTTGTTGAGACAAACACACACACAAAAAATTATTTTATTCGTCATTTTATTACCAAAACAAACAAACAAACAAACAAACAAACAACAACAACAACAACAACAACAAAACAGTGACATTAATTATTCACATGGTCTTCACAATGCAAAAACACAATTCTATAATATTAGCTTGAGGCTTCACTTCTTTTTAAACGTTCAGTGTTGTTACTAGAAGTAGCAGTTTGATAGTCTTAGAGGAAGGTGGTGAATCTTTTATTTGGCTGTTAAAATTAGCGAAAGCTGTATTGGAAGATGCTATGTGCTCCATCAATAAATAAGTGATTCTCTAAATAAGAGTGTAAGCATAAACTGGACAAGTCCCAACAGATCTTACCATGTAGACATCAGTACATCCAGTTTAGTTATGATACTGTCTTTTGCAAGCTATGCTGAAATAATATTTTTCAAAAAGGATTTTCTTGTACAGCTTTGTCTCTGAGTAAGTGACTGTCTTCAATGTTCCTTTTAGTCTACTTTCTTTAAATCTGTATCATTGTTATTTTTATTTCCAGATCTCTTTCTATCTCAGCAGCAAAAAGCAGAGTCCATGTTAGGTTGTTGTTAATGTGTGCTGGAGAAATGGAACAGTTACTTGATGTATGCCAGAGCCCAGACCTTTGACTACTACAACTCCTCCATGCCTATTAAGAGTTTTTTCCTTACTTTGTTCAACAACTTCTTAAAAGATATCTGACAGCACAAAACCATGACAGAGGTACTGCTTCCATTTTAATAATAGTGAATACCTTGTGCCTAAAATGGTATAGTAGCAAAAGGAGCACAGTTCAACTAGCTTTTATATCAAATGCTAGCATTTGACAGAATTTTATTTTATATTTAGCAAAGATACCTCCCAAGGGAAAAGTAAGAATATTATTATTCAGCAAAGTATTACCCATGCCATTCACAGTATGAGGGGATCTTATGTGATCTGACTTATATACCAGACGAGGTTTAGTCTAGACATAAGAAAGAACTTTTTCTCTCAGAGTGGTCAGGCGTTGGAATGGCTGCCCAGGGAGGTGGTGGAGTTGCCATCCTTGGCATTGTTCAAGAGGTGTCTGGATGAGGAGCTGTGAAATATGGCTTAGGGGTTTACTGTAGCTATGGTAATGGGAGAACGGTTGGACTAGATGATCTTGTAGGTCCTTTCCAACATTGCAATTCTATGATTCTATGATTCTATGATTATGCCTAGCCCTCTCTGGAAATTAATGAACATTATTAATTAGCTTGCAGAGGATTAAAACATATGGGAAACAGGATACAGTCAAATTGGCACTACATCAACAGGTTGAAGTCAAGCTAAAATTCAACAGCTCTGCCAGCACAAACTTGCACAGCCCAGGTTATACCTGATTCACATCTACTTATGGAGCAAATTGCACTACGATGCACAGCCACTTCAAAGAAATCTGAAACTAAAGAATATATAAAATTAATTACAAGAGGTAATGGTTACTTCAGTGCTGTTCAAAATGCAAAAGCATCAAGTCAAGGGCCATTTATGCGAGGGAAATGTATATCCGGGTATAACCCATATAGTTATATGTTTCAGAAAGTCAAACAGATGTATTCTTAGTATGTCCAGCAGCACAAATTATTCATATCAGTATTGTAATTGAAGAGAGGAATTGATTCAGCTACCCATAAATTCTGAAATTGAAATTACCTTTTACAGTAAGTAAGTAGTTCAGCGTATTTAACATATTCACAAACTTACTCAGCACTCACTCCAAATATCTGCAAGGTTAAAAAAAATAATAATAAAAAATCAGATTTTATGTTAAACTACTTCCATTTCTTTCCCAAATTAGCTTTCCTTTTGGAAGATAATGCTGAATAGTTATCCATGTAATACTTTCATTATAACAGAATAGAGAATAACTACATTAGTCTTGAAAGAGATATGAACTGTAAAGGTCGCTTTCCAGATAATGGGTTTCATCAAGGAGACTGAGAAGACACCGGGCAAGATTCAAAAAGAGCATCAATTACTTTCCTTCACTTCAACGATTTTTGGGGAAAGAGGAAAGGCAGATTTACTAATTCAAAAAGCGTTTTCTACTGCCACTGATTTTAGTCTATCACTATACCTTGTTGAATGGGCTTTTAGCATACCTGTGAACAGGAGATGGTAAGCAGCAAAATCTGCGTGATAAAAATTCAGGAAATAAAGCTCCCAGGCTCTTCCGATTTCTGCTAATATATATTCAATTCATTAGTTTTGCAAGGAAGATCAACTTCCTCTTTTTTTTTTTTAAAAAAAAATTTTCTCTTCAATTTAAACAGAGCTACAATATATTTTCTGTATCTTCATTATATAGCACCTTTCATCTCTGAACACTTTAAACAGGTATTATTTGCTTTTTATACTTGATGAAATCAGAGTACAGACAGGCTAAGGGTCAGGTGCTGAAACCTGAACTATGCCAGAGAACCAAAATGACTCAGTATTTTTCTGAGAAGAAAGAAGCACATAAATCTTCCCAAATAACCTGCAGTGTTTCTGTTGCAGGCCAGCAAAGCAATAGGTAGACACCCATTTTATTCTCTTTTTTTTTTCTTTTTTTTTTTTTTGTTTGTTTGTTTTTGTTTTTAATCAGAATGAACTTGTGTGAGATTGTTGTCTTTTGACATGAAGAATTACACTTGTAGTAGATGAGTCTCATTTGAGTGATACACAGTTAATCTTTTCCCTTCCACAATCCTGCCAAAATAAACAAAAGCCAGACATTGCCTTCCTCAAAATGAGCCAAATTTTCTGCTGCAATAGGGAATTCTGCTGAGAATGCAGTAGAAAATTTAAACATCTATATTTCTTTGATGAACTAGGAAGGACTAGATTTACTAGTGATACTTCTTTACTATCCCACCTGGCCCTTTTTTCTACTCCTGCTCTATATCTCAGTGAAGTCTTGCAGCAAAGTAGTTCACACGGCCTCCTTTCCTAGTTCTTCTTACTGTGTGGCTTGTATTTTCTTTTCAGTTTTCACTGTACTATAAAGTTATAAGAGTTTCCTCTCTTGTAGAGAAACTCTTCAGGGAAAAGAATGGGTCACCACACTTTTATTTTATTACTTTATTAAAACTTTGAAACACAGTTGTCCAGAAGTTCAGTACATCTAATGTGCAGCTGATCACTGGAGCCTATCCAGATACTAGCATTCACATTAAAAAGTGAAGTCTGTACTCAGGTCCACCTGTGCGTTACAAGAGGTGGAAGACTGTATCAGAACTTTGAATAACACTAACCAAGATTAAAGGTTTTGACTGCATACAAAGAGTCACCAGAGCAGTGTAAAAAGATGGAGAAGGATCTAGAGGGCAAGATGTGTAAAGAGAATCTGAGGTGTACAGAGGATCTGAGGTCCCTGGATGTGTTCAGCCCAGAGCAGAGGAGCTGAGGGGAGGCCACATGGCTGCTGCAGCTCCTCACAGGGAGCAGATATCAGCACTAAACTCTGCTCTCTGTGACAGCAACAGGGCCAAACAGAACAGCATGGAGCTGTGTCAGGGGAGATCAAGTGGGGGTTAGGAAAAATTTCTTCTCCAGAGGGCTGTGGGCATAGAGCAGGCTCCCCAGGGCAATGATCTAGGCCTCAAGCTGCTGGAGTTTAAGGAGTGTTTAGACAATGCTCTCCAACATAGTGTTTGAATTGTGGATGGTCCTGTATGGACTCAATGATTCCTGTGCATCCCTTCCAAATCAAGATGTTTTGTAATTCTATGCTTCTACAATGCCTTTATTGTATAGTGATCCCTAAAAACAACATCTGAGAAAAATGAACTTTCTCTGATGATCCCAGACCCCTCTGGATGCCTACCTGCGCAACCTAATGTAGGGTACCTGATTTAACAGGGGAGGTTCGACTATGATCTCCTGTGGTCCCTTCCAACCCCTGCAATTCAGTGATTCTGTGATTCAGTGATACTAATGATTTACCATCTTAATAAAAATGCAGAAATATATTGAAAAGTATATTTCTAAGGACAGGGATGATCAAGCACTAGTAAATATTGCAAATTATTAAGCACATAGGCAGTAATAAACTGACAAAATATTCCTCCTTAGCATATATCTTACCTCAACTGCTTGTATTTCTCATCGAAGAAAATTATTTTCAAACACCAAAAAGAGACTTATGAACAAAAGCATCAGAATATGGTAACATTAACATCTGTTTTTCTGGATAGCTTAATGTCAAAGAGAAAACAAATAGCTCTGGAGAAACCTGAGATTCAGACTTGAAAATTTTATGGCCACATGCTACTGAAATATCCTCAGTCAATATGTCAAGCATTCAGCTACTTCCATTTCTGAAGCAGGATGGTCTAAAGTTCTGTAAAGGGTCCAATTAAGCATACTTCAACAAGTGCCTTTGTTATTTCATCTTCATTGTAACTGACTCCTCTAAGAACCGTATAGAGAAGCGAGTTATTGTTTTTCATCTCAAACTCTTACTTCCATCTTGCAGCATATATTAGTTAGTCACATGAACTCTGAAGAAGGGTTTTGCACACATCAAAGTTACTTTATTGTTTTGGAATTTTTAGTGTATTAGTTATTCATGTACCGGTAAAAAGATAATATCCTGAATGTTTTGATTCTTCAGTAGTATTGGTGCAACACTCAACTAACTCAAATTATGTTATGGTGTCAGGCTTGGAAGTTTCATTTTAGATTTCATTTCTGTTCATTAGGTATTTATATATATATATTATATATATTAGGTATTTATATTAGGTATACTAGAGTATTTGATTGCTTTGGTATATTCTGAATAGCTTTGTTATGGACAAAAGTCCACCTAGATTCTGCTTGAAATGTACAGTCAAGTTAGTGGATTAGCTGAGAAGTTAATGAAAATCTTTAAGAAACAGTACAGTGTCTAATGGATCAGAGTGCTTTTTGATCTAACTCAATAAAGCTAAAGCAAGTCTCACTGAACTTCACTATAGTTCAGTCTTTGTGAACCATATTTAATTAAAAAAAAAAAAAAAAAAAAAAAAAAGCAAAAATTTTCTAAAAGGAGATACTTTCCAATCAACAAGAGATAGTAAAAAAAAAAAAAAAAAATCCTTCATTTATCTGAGCAGTGTGTTCAAGCATGCTAATATGAAGACTGATATTTGAAAATGAGTCAGTAAGCAAACTTGGCTAAACATTTATTCTTATATAAAACATGTATGACTATTTCTAAATACAGCCCAGGACCTATTAGAACTGAAATCCATGATCCAAAGCACATTAAAATAAAAGGAATGACTCCCATTAATATCAATGGCCATTAGATAAGGCCACAAGCAGAGAAAATCCCTACTGAAATCAGTGGGAGTTCTGCCTACATAAACTCTCTGGAAGCTGATAGTATTTTTCCTTCTTTCATTTTTTCCATAAATATTTTATAGAAAAAACTCACTGAACTTGTAACTTATATGTACAGTATTATGCCACACTTTTGTAAGGACCTTGCTAGTCTTAGCAAAGCTTTCTTGTACATATCTCTTTGTCACTTCAGGAGCAATGTGAAGATAGAATCTCCTTTAGGAAGCATATGCCATGGTTTATCTTGACAGTGTCACTACATGGAAAGTACGGTAGAATAGAAACAGGTCTTATATTCAAGCACAGCTTATGTGTTTAAATGCCAAACTAAATACATTTTTACTTTGTTTCTAAGAGAAGAAAGTAGTCTTTCTTTCAGGGTCTAATAAAATGAATTACTTCTTGTTTCCAAGCACAGCAACATAATACAGTGAGTGCTATTTAGCTGACTTTAATAAGTGCATTGTTAAAGGTTCTATTAAATATCATATGAAATGTTTCCTTCAGAATAAGAATGAATATATTGCCTCCCAATGCTAATATAAAGCTCTCCATAAGCTTCTGCACAATTAATGTCATGAAAAAATAGACGAACTTTTGTCATTTGAGTTCAGTTTTTTGTGCTATAAACATCCAAATGCTAATTATGGATAAAGGGTTGGGTGTTTGTTTGTTTGTTGTTTTGTGTGTTTTTTTAAATTATTTTTAATTTCTTTTCGTTAATTGTGAATTTTAAAAATATCACAAGGAAGCATAAAACTCCCTGAAAAGCATTTATTAGAACATACACCTGGGGAACATACACTGCTTTTTAACATTATTTTCCAGCTATTTTTTAAAAGAAGTACAATCTTTAACAAACATGGAAAAAGTGCACTGATTAAAAAAAAAAAAAAAAAAAAAAAAAAAAAAAGCTGAACGTTTTAAACAGACAAGAAAAAGCTACAAGATATGTTAACTTGGCAGTAGTAAAAATACAACACAGTGCCACACAAAGACAAGGAAAAATAAAGTGATAATATCAAGACCTGCAGTATGTGTTGTCCAAAACTCTAAGGTCTGAACATCCTGCTACTGATGTCTCCTTATGGGCAGGGTAGATTTGGAGAAAAACCTGTAGTACATAACTATTCAAAGTTTTTTTCGTAAGATTTAACCAACCTCTAGATTTATAAGTGTCCACAAATTAAACAGTAAACAAGTACTTAAGTATGATTTTTGTCTAAAGACCCTAAAAACTGACATTGTATTATAGGTACAAAAACAACAGAGTAAGAGAATATATGAAAAACAAATGGCAAGTAAATGACAAAGCAAGAAACAATGTCTAGGCCTAGTTCCATCACCAGGTCAAATATTTATATTTCTGTATCTTGGCTGTATTACACATCTAAGTTGACATATAGTAGAGCTGGGCTTAACTTCTCTGCACTAGTTTTATACATCAGCAATGCTATTATTCTAAATATGAAAAATCAACTTGAATATTTGCACTACCAATACATGCCAAAGAAACTCTATCGAATTTTATTACAAAATTATATGCATGTATTCACAACTTCTTTTTCATAATAGGATTATTGCTACTCTAAAGAGCTTGCAAAACAGAGTTCTTTACATTCTTATGAGCTGAAGTCAATTACTCAATGTCTACATTCTAAACTCTTTACACCACTGTACTGCATCAAGGGCTGAAAAGTATCAGGCTCAGTCCATCCAACCATAAGAACCTTATGTTCAAGACTCTTTGATATCTCCCACTGTGAGGGATGCTCTGCTCTGCATTACTTGCCGGCAGAAAGAAACTCACTGCTCTCCCAGAAGCCAAGTACTGGGTGGTTTGGTCTCTGCCCAGAGCTGCAAACATCATGCCGAGAACTTTCATGAAATGTACAAGTAGCAAAAAAATGGATTATGTAGGAAAAACACCAGCAGTACTGTTTTGAGAAAACTTCATCCCGAGAGCAGAGAAAGGACCCAGGGAGACATAACAGAGGACCAGAACCAGAGTAATGTTGTATCTATCCTCCACCAGGACCTTGATTTTGCATGGGAATGAGGGGAAATGATCTGAAGAATCAGGACTGATGTAATAGTATGTTTGAATGTGCTTGCACAGTGTTTAGGTGGAAATTTTACATAAGCTACTGCAAATTTTAATAAGGGGAGTTTATTCAGATAGGTTATCATATACAGACCAGGATATTCAAAGTCCATTGATGAAACACCCATGGTTATTCAAATGCTATCAACAGTATTGCTACTAACATCTTTGGGTACAAAATCCTGAGACTAATTTATAGAGAAAGGATAAATCTTCACTACAGATTGAAACACAACAGAAATATTTCTCATTAATCATGTTGGTTTTGATAACATACACAACTTATATATATGAATAGATGATCTACACAGTAAGCAAAGAAACCATGCTGATTGTCAGGAGAATAAGACTTATACTGTAGCTTTTGGGTTATTAGAAAAAGTGTCAGAAAGGTTAATCCAATTCCACAGTATAGGATTCCCTCAAGACTCAAAAGCAAAACTTAAAAATGTATAATCTGGTCTCCTGTGTCTGTTAATCCTTTGCTCCAATGATTAGTTCCTGTTTAGGTTAGCAAATAAAAAAAGATTAAATGAAGGTTAAAGGTTCTCTAAGCTTGTTTCTTTTTTTCTTCTTTTTTTTCATAAATCATTATGCTAACGAAACTTAAGTAGGGTTTTAGAGTAGCTACTGGAAGTCTCTATCTTATGATAGAATGATGTGTTCCTTGGATACATAAAATGCATTAGGCACAGACTCAAATAAAATCAAAGCTGTTAGGTTACTAGGGTCAAACAAATTAAACTTTCTTTTAGATTTGCATCAGCATCTGAGTCCAATAACACGCTACTTAATTGAATACTAAGCACTGTCAGTCAATTTCAGACAAAGCAGCTCTGGTTATGTAATGGTTTTCAATTGTGATTATTTCATTTTAACATATGGAATATTTCACATCACACTTCGCTAGCTTTGCTACTACTGACATCTTAGTCTAAAGTGGAAACTGTTTAAAGTCTTATGATCTCTAAACTGTTCTAAAATATGAGCTATTTAAATATGTATTTCTCAGCAACTAATGCCTGTCAATAAAAATAGCTAAATGTTTTTAATAACATCTCCAAATTTATGGGAAGTAGTTCTGCTGATGAGGTAAAGAGAAAGTCTGAGAATATACTTCTATTATTTTCTTCATGGAATCATATGATTGTTAAGTTGGAAGGCCAAAGATCATCTAGTCTGACTCCTCTGAAATGACATTTACAGATAAATCAGAACCGTAGAATGGCCTGGGTTGAAAAGAACCACAATGACCATGTAGTTTCAACCCCCCTGCTACGTGCAGGGTTACCAACCACCAGACCAGGCTGCCCAGAGCCACATCCAGCCTGGCCTTGAATGCTTCCAGGGATGGGGCATACACAACCTCCTTGGGCAACTTGTTCCAGTGCATCACCACCCTCTGTGTGAAAAACTTCCTCCTAATATCCAACCTATACCTCCCCCACAAGGTTGATCAGGCATGACTTGCATTCCGTGAAGCCATGCTGCTTGTTCTGTATCACCTCCCCTCTCTCTCTTCCATGTATCTTAGCATAGCTTGCAAAAGGATTTGCTTCATGATCTTCCCCAGTGGAGAGGTGAGGCTGACAGGTCAGTAGTTCTCTGGTGCATTCTTTCTATCCTTCTTAAAAATGTGTGTAGCATTATATTATTTTCCAGTTGCCAGAGACTTCATCTGACCACCAGGTCTTCTCAGACATCACTGGGAGTAACTTCCAGCAGAAGTTCAATAGGTAAACTACTTGAACTACCTTTTTTTTAAGATATTCCCTAAGCCACTCATGTTCTCCAAAAGATCTGAAACAGCTAGGGTACTTACAAAAAAAACTTGTAGTATATATTGGTCTATCTACCTGCACAAGCTAGATGTTAAAAAATGAGAAGATGGAAACTAATAGTGTCATTACCGGGAGATCACCCTTTTAATTATGTTCTTCCTCCTCTCCCAGTCTTCATATTTCTGTCTGCAGGAGGTGGGGGGGAATTTGCTTTTGTATTGCACAGTACCTGCTACACTGTAAGCAATAAAAGCAAATAAAAGGTAATAGAGATTACAGTAATAATTCCATTAGGAAAGAAAACAGCATGCCAAGTCTGCTGCATCACTACATTATAATTCCCAGCAGGAGCAACAGGATAATTTCTCTCCTAAGGAAAATAAAAAATAAAAAATAAATAAATAAAAGAATAAGAAGAAATGCTGGCACAAGCCACATGCCAAGACAATATCTGTTTTAGTACTTAATACTTGCAGGTCATCTGATCACACCTGATGAATGTCAGGTCTGACAAATCATCGGGCATCCATGAAGTGGAATACATAATAGTACATTTTAAATTACACAAACATCATGCATCGCTCTGTTTTGAATCTTACTGCTTCAGTGCAGTGGCTCTTTTTTTTCATGTAGGTAGGTGATATTTCTGACACAGAATGAAGCACTTGCCACTGCATGTAAAGGACTACTGAAATGATAACCATATCTCTTAGAGATCTTCATGGAACGTGAATAGTTCCTCACCTTTTTTTTTTCTTTTTTTTTTTTTTTTTCCCTATGCATTTGCTTTTAAACTATGCTTTCCTGCACAGAGCAACAGGGAAGCTTTCCAAGTGTTCTACTGCACTGGAAAGCCTTTGTTGTAAACACTACAGTCAAAATGCATGCACATACAATGAACCATGAGCTGCTAAAAACATGAGCCACAGTATGCAAGTGGTTTAGTTTACCCGTATATTCTGCAGAGCTGGAAACTGGCCTACTCTTCTTTCTGAAAGGGAGAAACAATACTATCCTCACTGCAGTTTCCTTCCCTTAACTCATTCTAGCAGACTCTTAAAAAAAAAAAAAAAAAAAAAAAAAAAAAAAAAAAAAAAAGCAATCTGTTAAGGGCACAATGTTCACAAATCAATCAAAAAAATCAGATACTGGTCTCATTTCATTCAACAGACGTTTTGCCAATGGCAGCAGTTGAAGCTGGGTAAGAGTCAAAGATTGTAAAATGCTAATCTGGCATGCAGTCTACTCCATCTTCTTGTGGAAAAGCTGCTGTTCCCAAAAGGGATAATACTATGGCTGGAAGGAATGCAAAAAAGCTTATGACCATTGCTGCAGTTTGCAAGAAATACCATTCTGTGGATGTCATTGAAAAAAGTGTTACCACTTCTTTTTAACAGAGGCAAGATAAAACCTTTTATCTGAAGTAAAATGCTGATTTAACTTGTAAACATCTTTCTGCAGTTAATAATAAAATACATTTTCTGGCTAAAATTGCTAATTTGAAAATAACGTGTCTTATGTGTTAGCAGGCATTAACAAGCAACATTTTTGAGTTCTGATTCCTGTCTGACTGTGCTTAAAGTCCCTATTTCCTTTATTTAACTTAGCTCTAACATTATTTAAGTATTGCAAGTTAACATGAAATCCCAATCTTTTGATCAAATTTCCCTGAAAGTAGTCTTCAAAAAGTCTATTTTCATTTCTCAGAATGCCAATCTTTTGTTCTAGTGCTGTCAGGACAACAACATGATTTGTCCTTTTCAGATGAAATTTTTATTTGAAATGCTACACATCCCACAGAACATTGGCAAAGCTCTCTCTTCTGTTTGGAAGAATACCCATGCTTACCTAGACATGTATATGTGCACTTTGAAAAAAAATCTCAACTGCTCACACTCCAGAAAACAATTTTTTTAATCAATAAGTAAACGTATTTCATTGATTTTATTTGCTTTGTTTTAAATTATTGTCATTCAGACATAGTAAATGGCAAGGATGGATAGTCTGGCTCCTAGGCTAGTGCATTTTAATGCAAACCTGACCTGTATTAATGTATGAGGTGTGAGTGCCCCAGTTCTGGCTGAGAGGTGACAGACTCCTTTGAGAGTTGAGGCCTACCCTGCTCTATGTTGGACACAGCCAGTTTCAGATGGCTCCAACAGCCCCACTGCAGGGCACAGTTGATTTAAGAAACTACTACCAGACTGCATGTGACAGCATTGAGAGGAAAAAGGTGTGAAAAACAGACCTGCAGAAACCAAGGTCAGAGGAAAAGGAAAGTAAGTGCACCAGAGCAGAAATTCCATTGTGCATGGAATCACAGAACCTCAGAATCATAAAATCATTAAGGTTGGAAAAGCCTCTGAGATCATCACCACCAAGCCCACTAAACTGTATTCCTCAGTACATCTATACATTTCTGGAACGCAGTTACTCCACTACTTCCCTAGACAGCCTGTTCATTTCCACTCTTTCTAAGAACTGTTTCTGAGTATCTGACCTGAACCTTCCCTGGCACAGCTCAAGGCCACTCTGGTCCTATCACTAGTTGTGTGGCAGAAAAGGTTGACACCTACCTCATTAAAAATTCCTTTTAGGCAAGTGTAAAGAGAGACTGGGAGTCCCCCTGAGCCTCCTCTCCACACACAAAAAAAAAAAAAAATTCCAGTTCCTTCAGCCACTCCTTATAAGACACATGTAGCAGCTAGGTTGCCTTCATTTGGACATGCACCTGTGCCTCAATGTCTTTTTTGCAATGAGGGACCCGAAACTGAAACTGTATATGAAGTACAGACTCACCAGCCCTGAAAACAGGGGGAGTACAGGGTCCTGAATCTGCTTTTTGCCAGGCCCATATTCCTCAAGATCATGAACTCAGTCAGGGAATATTGACCACAAACCAGACTGCTCCATTAAGCTCTTATGATGTCCTCTGCACTTGTGAGCAACTGATCCAGTAACACCTTATCTCTGTCTGTTCTGTCCAATACTTGAACCAAGAAATTATTCTCAGCAGACTCCAGGAGTCTCCTGGATTGCTTGAAGTCCGCCGTGTTTCTTTCCTAGCTGATATCTGGGTAGTTCCCAGTCTGATCAGGTGGTCTCTAACCTGCTCTTTGCTGCACAGATTCTATTCCCTCAGCCCCCAACTAGAAGTTCGGGGACTTGAGGGACATGAAAATCCTGACTGCCAGTGAAGACTGAGGCAAAACGCTTGCTGAGTAGTTCAGCCTGTTGTCACTTCATCCTTCTCAGTTCTCAGAGGGGGTATGCTCTTCTTTGCTTTTTTTTTTTTTTCTGACTAATGTACCTGTGTAAACCAACATTCCTCACCAGCCTAGCACTGCTCTAGGTAAGGAGGTAAAGTAGTCTGAACCAAATGAGTTACTCTGAGCCTAGAAGGAGAAGCTGGGAGGAAGATGTTTTAATTTTTGTTTTTGAGTTTTATTGCCCAATTCTATTCTACTTGGCAATACATTAAATTTGCTTTCCCTGTGTCAAGTCTGTTTTGCCCATGGTAGTAACTGATGGGTGATCTTCCTGTCTTTACCTTGATCCATGAGGTTTTCATCTTATTTCCTCTCCCTGTCCTTCTGAGGTGAGGGAGAAAGAGTAGAGCTGGGCGGGAATGTGGCAGCCAGCCAGTGTCTATCCACCATGATTCCATTTCACTAAAACCAGATGTGAAAAAAAATGTAAGCATCCAAACTGACCGTCATCTTGATTTTATTTATGTATTTAATTGATTTCTCTGAGAATCTCTGAGAATATGTCACTTAAGCAAAACTACAAATAGAAATTGAAATGTTGTTGAATCATTTTCCCCCAAGGAACCTTTGTAAAACCTACAAATAGTAGGCAATTGATTTTTCTTCCTACCTTCCTCTTCTGCAAACATCCACAAAGACGCACATGTAGCCCAGTTTTAAACCCACACTATTTCAGAGCAGGGAGAGAGGGCATTAGGAGGTCCTGTGGCACTTACAAACTGCTGCCAACAGCCCTTTGTTACTTATATTACAAGAGAGTCAGCATCAGTCTCTCTGACTGTGGCATATGTAGCAAGAAAGGAAATTTACACACACATGCCCTCTCAGCCATCTGGTAGCAGTACAAGCCCAGAGCACAGATATTCTGTGGTATCTGTGGATTACCCTGCTTAGGATGCCGCAGCCACCATTCAGTTCTGAAACTAATCGAAGATGCAGGTCATGAAGAGTTGAGAGACAACCTGGTAACTACTACTGCTTAGTGAAGCTCTCTGCAGAAGACTAATTTGAGAGTTTTGACTACAAAGCAATTAAGGTAGATGTCTTCAGATGTGAAAATATCGTTGAATTTTACATAACACCCATTTGTACTACTAAAAATTGTTTCAATCCACTTGCAAATAGAGATGTGACTACCTGTAGCATTCAAGCTGACAACAACAGCATGCATTTTCACACTGGATTACACAGAGCTTGCATCTCAGCCTCCAAAGCAGAGAATATTAATGAACCTTTGCAAATATTATTACTATATCCTTAAGTGTCAGATACAGTGGGATAGCTTCACATTTTCTAATCCATCATTTTGCAAACAACATTTTTTTAACTAGCATACAATTAGATACATGGGACTTACCAATAACAGATACCTTCCTCACTGTGTAGCAGAGAGGAATCATTAACAAACCTTACTATGCATGGAGCACTCTGATATTCAATCAGATGGATTAGCAGCTCAAAAAGTTCAGAAGAAAGATAGATAGTAGTCAGCTAGGGTTGCCTTATCTCCATACACTCTCACAAACATGTCTCTTTTACTCTGCTAGTGCATAGCTCATTGAAAGATTTAAAATGCAGTCCTGTTTTCAGCATAAAGGTCTTCCTGTTTTTGCACTTAATTTGAAAACACATAACAAAATCTGTTTTAATTTTCTGCAATTTCATTTTTGTTTCTTCACTTCTTTTTCTCAGGTTTTAGTTACCCTTTTCCCTATCTGCTTTAAAAAAATAAATAAATAAATAAATAAATAAATAAAAATAAAAGCAGGGTGAATTCCAATAAAAAAGCAGAGAAAGAAGTCAACAAAAGAAAAGGCCATGATAGTGAGGGTACATTCTATTTTTGTGTCTAAAAGGCAAAAATGAGTTATTTTGATAGTTTATGAGTATTTCCCCCCCTCTCCTTTTTCCAGATTAACAGATTCCCCAAATCATAATTCAGGATGATTCTCCACTTAATGTGTATTCTGTCAATTGAATGTGACAGCTGCTATACACGTCTTAGACCAACCAGATATTGTCAGTTACGTAACTGTGGGAAGGTCAGACATTGGTTAGAGGTGAATTCAGTGTTTTCAGAATTGAGTATATATTATCAACATATGCTTAGGTTTTTTATTGTTATTATTATTTTAAGTAAGAGCATAATGGAACTAAAATAAGAAAAACACTTTAAGGCTTTGTGCTTTGGGGAGATATGTTGTTATTTCTCTTACGTTTCTGTCTGTATTCCTTTAAGGAATAAAATTGTCAGCATATAACAGAAGGCTTCTCACAGGCACCAAAACAGACATATTGTGAACAGCTGTGCTAGCAAACAGGCTTAAAGAAGGGCCAGGAGGGAGGGAAAAGAGAAAAAGAGGAAGATATACCCTTTTCTTTTAGTATCAGTCTAAGAAATCACTGTCCAGCAGTTACTACAGGCGAGTACATAGATTTCAGTTTTTGTTGTACTCATTCTTTCCTGCTCGCTGAGAAACATTTCAGCAAGAAGTTTACATCTACAATTAGACAGGCTGAGTTAAATACACATTTTGTCCTCTTCCAGTTTTTAAAAGAACTAAAATTTTCTAAACTAATGTTTTTAAAATATAGGTAGGTGTCTTTTCATTTTTATTTTTTTTTCACTGACCCTCTATCATACACGTCCCAGATGTTTAAATAGACTTGTACCTTTCTATCAGTGTAAACAGGTATCATTTTTTGTTCATCAAACTTTATTATTAGAGAGAATAGACTGTGTGAACATGTAATATACAGAGCCATCGAGTTCTGTGTGTTTTCAAGAGTCAGTTTTGATTATCCTAGTTGGTCCCTTATGACATGGGACATTCTGGGATTCTATGTGACAAATATGCACATGAAAACACAGAGTATACAAAGGTATCAGTATTGAGAGGGACACTGACAGCTCAAGATTCTCCATCATTTTAATATATCATGATGATCATGCTCAACAGCTCTGAGACTGAACAACAAAATCTCAATGGTATAACCTTCAGTTTACATCTAAGCTGTTGTTTGCGGAGCCTGCGATACAACCTAACCACCAGAGACAGCATGGTTAGAATGAGGTGTGCATCAGCTAGAGTATTACAGTTTTAAAGAAAACAAATTCTTATTGTTCTTAGGATTTGTTTAGCTATTGCTTTGTTTGTTTGTTTGTTTCATTGGTTGTTTGGTTTGGATGTTTTTTTACTATTTTGGTTTGTTTTTTTTTACAATGGAATAATGGTTTGCATAGAGTATTTTCACACCATTATATTTGATGGTGCAGGCAGTGTAGGACAGAAGACTATGACTTTGGGGACCACATGTTTCTGTATTACGTGCATTTTAACTTCTGTTGTATATAAATATGAAATATTTTTGTATATGTGTATTTTTGAGTTTTCATACTTCTACATAAACACACACATATAAAAGTTAGTAACAAACATGATGTTATTAAAACCTCTCATTACTTGTAAAGCCACCATGCTACGGCACTAACAATGCAATCTTTCTCTCTTTTTTGTAAGCGGGAATAAGACAGCTCTCTGAGGAATCAGGAAGACCTTGCAAAAGAAATCTTTATTTTCTTCACAAATATAAAGTGAAAAGTTTACAGAAGTATACCTCTGCATTTCTTTCCTGAAAACAACCTTCTAATCTGATGCAGATTTTGTAGAGTAATCATATTTTCCCTTTACTGAGAATATTTGGTACCAAGCATAATATTTTTACCTGCAGTAGTATGAATTCCATTTAAAAATGAAAACAAAAACCCATTCAAACACAATAATTCCCATATATTCCAGGCTATTGCTAGCCCTCTAGCCTCTTGGTTTTGTTACTTTTTGCATTTTGTTTTGTTTCTTTAAAAAAGAGAAGCTTCCTCAATGGATAAAAATTTCCATAATTTTTTTCACAATATATGGTAAGTAATTCTTCACCATACAGAACATTATAGTGCCCACTAAAGAAAACAGAATGATTCCAGACTTGAATCAACATGGTAAGTAGTATATTAACATAATACTGAATTCAGACATGTTGTAAACTCACAAAGGAAATGCATTAACCAGCTTATCTTCAAAAGAGTTTTTGAAGTACCCGATCTGAAAAGAATGACCTAAAATGCAGTAATTTTTTTAAAGCCAGTATACGATATACAATTTTTCATCAAAGAGTTTCATGTTGATATGCTGCAAATTTTAAAACATGACATCAATGTTGTTTTTAATTTTGGACAGAGCTAGTTACTTGATTACAAATTATACCACATGATTGGGTTTACATTCTTGTCTACCACACATAAAAACTTGCATGGTTTTACTTCATCAGCCTGTAAGGGTATATTTACAATGTGCTACCTGTTGCAGTAGGCAATTACGGGGACCCGGTTGTACAGGATAGTTCTCCCTATTGCCCCTATATGCATATGCTTGCTTGAATATGGAGCTATGCTTAGAACAAGGTCAGTATGACCTTGAAGAAGTAGTAAACAAGTTTTGGGGAGTTGATCAAGAAATAGAACAATGGAGGAAAGATCGTTAAGGAGATTGCTGATGTGGCTTGTTGCTTAACCCCCCCCCCAATCAGTATACAGGAGATTGTATCTCAGACCAATCGGGGATTGATGAATGTACTAGGGGACTATAAGAATAGACGTGTTGCTACAAAAAATGCCTTTGCTGCTCACCAGATTGGTGTACGGCTGCAGTTATTGGCCCTGATCAAGCGGTTGGTCAGACACGCAAGGGTTAACACACAGGCTTGAAGAACCAGCAATAGCTACCTGCCTTCAGACTGTGGTCAGGGAACATCTGTATTTCCATATCGTGTGCAAACTATTGCTCTCTGGTTTGTGTAGAAATAGAAGGGAGAAATGTAGAATAGAGTTTATGGCTGAGCAGCTCTCTGGTGTGGCTAATAAATCCACAAAGAGCAAGGATTATCTGCCCACAAGATGCATGACTTTGTAATTCCCTAGCCTGCCCTCTCTTCCAAGCCCTCACACATTCACACTCCAGCCATGATGCAGCCCCATGATTTTCAAAGGACAACAGTGACGCTTCCATTTTCAAACTGCCCTTGCTAGTTTGAAAAGCTTGTGAGTTTCTTGGACATGTGTAGGACAACACCAAGGAGAATGTCAGGCAACCACATCTTTGAAAGCCTTTTCTTCATGTTGAAGAACTGTCCACAGAACATAATTCTATCCTGCTATGATGTACAGCTCTTGTTTTCTTTATGCTTGAGTTTGTAAATCACCATACTGCAGTCACTGTTCATCTGAGCAGAGTAGCAAAATAAGATGTTGTTCCATAGTTAATGATATGGCAATGATCAGTGCAAAAGTAAGAGATAACAGATTCTAAAATCAGAGATATTCCCTTTATATCCAAATAGCAAGTTCAATAATGAAAAAATAAATAAACAATATGTATAGATAACAATCAGTTATCTCTCCACACATTCTCCTTTAAGCACAGCAATACTACATGTACATTCAAATGATTTCCTATCAGAAATCACTGCTGTACTTTGTTATACAACTGGGTGTACACTCATACGCTGTTTATTCAGTTGCCCTGGGTTAGTAGAAGAGTATATGCCAACTGCACGACAGAAATAGCCTGAAGCAATAGGTGGCTGAAAGTAGCAAATAACATACTAAAGCTGCCGAAGTATTTTTTAAAATATTCTAGTTCTGAGTTTCTGATGTTTAATTTCTCCTGCCAAAGGCACACAGTAGGTGCCTGAAGTGAGAGATTGCATTCTACCTACACTCTGTTGTCTAGTAACCACAATGCCCAGTACAGCTTTGCAACAGTCCTTTAAAACAGATTTAAAAAAAAAATAATCTCAGTTTACAGTCCTTTTTCACTGTTTTTCTTCCCCACAGCTGTGATTGTTACTTGTAAAAATACTGGTGCTTGTGTCAGAGGTCTTGGTGTGCCACTAAGTGTTTAGACCAAAAAAATAGCTTTCCATTAACAAAAGAAATGAAGCTATATATAGTAAGGTGAAAGTAAGATCCCCTTTAGATAATCCAGATAATTTTTTTCTCTTGTTTCTTTGCTAAACAGTCTTATTACACACATCTCTCTTTTCAGGTAAAAGGAGTGTATTTTCATTTACAGAAACATCAAAATTCACCCTTATGAAGAAACTAACCCTGGTATAAGAACCACTTCTTTAAACTATGCCAATTAAAAAACTGGACAAGTTATTTCACAAGAGCAAGCAACAAAATCACAATAATGAAAATATTTGAATCTTGATTCACACTACTTGCTAAAAAAAAAAAAAAGAAAAAGAAAAAAGAAAAAGAGATTTTATGCTCATTTCAGCCACCTAGCTTCTTTTGTGAGTGGCTTTCTTCCGGGGCATATATCTCCTTGTGGAGTTATATTCCTTCCCTGAAACACACAGAATAAATTGGAGTACAACTCAAGAGAGATAGATATGTTTGTTATCTGCCCATCTCAACCCCTCATTCCTTACTTATCATAACTATTTAAAACTGAAGTATTATTCTTTCTGTATGAGCGAATATGCACCTCTTTAAAGAGCTGTATGATAAGAAAGGTTGTTGGTAACATCAGGGATACAGACGCTAATGAAGTTTAGGAAACTGTAGTTTATACACTATACTGGCTTTGAGCCATAACAGGACTTGAATAGTAAAAGTTGATAAGCATAGAAAAATGCCTTCTTTTCAAAATACCCTACTTAGTGTTAGGAACAGTTGTTTATTTTGAGAATTGTCTTACTTGGAAATTTCAAGATGGAGAGGAAAGTAATGTGTTTTGGTTTTTGTTTTCTTTTGTTTTCCCTCTCTAAGTTCTGTTTAGGAACTACCAAAAAAAAAAAAAAAAAAAAAAAAGTTCTGTTTGTTAATACAAATAATTTTATGATTGTCCTGCAGTTAAACAATAGAGTTGTACTATTACATTTTTGGCACTGTTTGGAATTATACAAACAAAGTGTATTTTGTTTTGTTTTACTTGAATCAAAGAGGGAGCCATACCACAAAGTGGAGATTGCACAGTACCAGTTTCTCAACATCCAATCTGAGCCAGTAACTACTGTAGAAACGGGCAATTTTCAGAAACCCCATTTCCCAAAGTCACCAGTATGAGTTCAAAGGGCTAATTTTAATATGAGCAGGAAAAATAGTTAATTCTTTCTGCTTCCAGAACCTGACCAGGACAGCAACAAAAAATATTCTGTTAGTTTTTCTTGTTTAAAACTCAGAGCTGGTCAAAAACTATGGGAGGGAGACTTCTGGCAATATTTTTTGTTGTAGGAAAATGTTGAGTAAGCGGACACAAAACACATTCCCTCTACCCTTCCAGCAGTGCTGGAAGCCTGTAAGCACAGCAGAGATGCCCAAGCACACAAGTCCACAGCTGCAAGCCCTGTGCCCAGCTGTCAGGTTGCTGAAGCCTCCAAGGGCATCTTCTCAGGCTGCCTGACCTGAGTCACTGGGATGTTCTCCTTCACATTTCCTTCTGATGCAGAGAGAAGAGCAACAGAGGCAGAGCAGTTTCCAGCAAAATGAAATTCCCTTATTTTATCAGTGCTTAAAATCTCTGCTACTGCTTTAGTGGGAAAGGTGAGAAGGGATGATTTTTTCCTACCTTGTTATCAACAGATTTTAATTATTTTCACATTCCCCAGACATCTTTTGCCCTAAGTACCGATAAAGTGCAAAATTATGGAATGAGCTCATCAGGAATCTATTTTGTAGCAATATAAAACAAATGCTGGGGAAAAAAAAAAAAAAAAAAAAAAAAAAAAAGAAAGAAAGAAAGAAAAACAGGCCCTTAAGATTTCATCCTAATCTGTCTCAAATGCAGCATCAAAAGTATTCTAATGAAACAGGATAACAATCTTTCACAAAGGAATTGGAAGGTTGAGTAGATCAGTAATACTGATATAAAAGGTCTTTCTAGATAATGCCATATATGCAGTGTGACAATTCTACCCTGAATATCATTCCAGCTGTTTTCTGGAAAAGAATATTGAAAACCTTTGTTCATATTAATAAAGTCTGCGCTCTGTCTGATATAAGGGATAATTTTTTTTAGAATTTGAACTCATTCTTGCTGAAAATATGTATTGGTGCGCACTACAACCTATCATTAGAAATGCTTAGAGAGGGCAGTTGACAGAACAATCACAAGAAAAACATCTCCCATCAGGCTTCCTCAAATGCAGATGGGAAATCAATTTCTCTGTTCACAGGAGAGAATTCCAAAGGACTCCCAGTGAGAAACTCTCCTGCTGTTGCTTTGCATTGGGCCTTGCAAGAACCAGGGAGAATATTAAAGGGGCAAACACTCATTTCAGCTATTGCAAGGAGTTTCTTTATCATCAGAATAAAAATAAAAGATAAAACTGATTCCAATTTTCATATTTTCCTGTTGTTTTTTTGTTTTCGGGTTTTTTTTGTTTGTTTGGTTTTTTTTGAGGGAACTTCCTCATCCACTTAAATTAAACAACTGTAGCTTCCAGACAATCAGTAAGACATTAACAGCAGATGAATGATTTCACTTAGGATTCTTGTGTGAAACACAAATCACTTTTATGCTGTTAATCCGTAGAGCAATACTTTTTGATATCTGTAGAGTTTCAATATAGTTTCATAATTGTTGTGTATGTTCACAAAATTTCAATTCATATGAAGTCTGAGCAATCTCTAGACAAGCCGGCTGCCGCCTGGTTAAATATGCAGTACATACTGAAAACTGAAAATTTTGCTCTACTCATATAACTTTAATGATTCTAACCTTAATAATGATTCAAGTTACCTCATTTTCAACTACATCACCTCTGATTCAGATAATTCTTCTTGGATAACTCATTACTGTCCGCCTTTTTCCCTAATAACAGATGATGTTTGATGTCAATCTCATGTAAAACATAATGACACAAATTCTTCTGGTTTTAGAAGGGCAGTATAATAATGTTCCACCAAATATGTATAGACATCAAACATTTGTTATTTAAGACCTAAAAGTTCTTCCAATAGCTGCTCTGTTGAATTTTGAGCTGTATGATTTATTTCCATAGGAGTCTGGAGAAGTGGAATCAGGATAAAATTTTAAAGAGAAAAAGCACTGTAACTTAGAAATTGGATTTTTAAAAAATATAATTTAATTATTGTAAAAATCCAAAGTAAACTCTTACTCAAAAATCAAGTTTCCTGTCTGGACTTAGGCTCCAGTACAAGTTTTTTATACCTGATCATCTTAGCCTATCCAACTTACCACTGTAGAGCACAAAATCTGAGTGCTCAGACAAATACAAAATTTTGCCCAGTTTTTGAAAAGCTCTTTTCTGCTGTAACAGATTGTCTTCAAATGAATGAATCATGATATGAGCCTGGGTACTTAGCTATGACATCTGTTATGTAGTAAATTACATTGCATGCCACATGCATAATGAAGAGGAAAGAGGGATTGTAGCCTCATTATGTGATGGTACACGAATACAGGCAGTGACACCCAGGACAGATGGAAAGGCTGCAGTGACATAAAATGTACAAATAATGTTGTTGTTTTTATCATTTGGAAAATGAATGTGTTAACTCTCATGAGGATTAGGAAAAAAAAAAAAAAAAAAACTGTACTGAATAAAATAGTAAGAAGTTGTGAACACTGATAATGAAGATCTTTCTAAAAGTTGCTTACATTAATTCACTTGCAAGAAGTTTGACTTCTTCATAAGGAAGACATTCTGTTTCCTTAATTCATTTCTTTCTTGGTGGCTTAGACTTCAAAAACAGTCTACACACGTATCACAGGTAGTCATGATATTCAAATATCAGAAACTGTGCTGATTGTTTAATTTAATGAAAATGATTCAGAAGTTGTTTAATTTAATGAAAATGATTCAGAAGACCAAGCCATGCTTTCCAGACATGCAGATAATTTCCTACCATTATGCAGTCAAGTAGATTCACTGAACAAAAATTAAAACACTCACATTAATAATTAAAATAAAATAAAATGAAATAAAATTAAAATAAAATAAAATAAAATAAAATAAAATAAAATAAAATAAAATAAAATAAAATAAAATAAAATAAAATAAAATAAAATAAAATAAAATAAAATAAAAAGAAATGCCGGTGAAATTTTGAAACTCCAGTCCATTTCCACTGCACAATGATGACTATAGAAATACATTCACTGCCCATTTAATAAATACTGGCTTCTGAAAGGCCAACAAGGACAAGTGCCCTATAGTGTCATTTCTGAACTTAACATTAAAATGCAGCTGCCTGTGTTTAAACATTTGGGCCCATGCTCAATATTTAAACAACTGCTCTGGGCACATGGATGACTATGCCTAATGTAAAGCTCGCAGGCTTGAAAATTGTGGCCTAAATTGTGTGAGGAAAGAGTTATAGCTCTCACTGAAAACAGTAAGTGATAAAGTGGGACAGTCTGTTAAGAAATTATTTGGATAAGGTTAGGAATGTCTAACTAAGCTGTTTTTTATTGCTCAGGGATCAAGATGGATAGAACAGAACTAGGATATTTATGGTATTCCAAAAATGGAAACTACTAAAAGGAAATTCTTAATTTAATACAGTAATATAGCTATTTCTAGGCTGGGCTCATGCAGAAAACATAAAGCAGGTATAAGGAAGTGATTAGAATGCAGACTAATGTAGATCATAACAACAAAAAAAAAGTATACAAAGCTATTCAAATAAATCATTAACATCATGACAACAAAGAACAGGGAAAGCATTGCTTATGGGAGTTTCAAAAAATTGTAAAGTTAATAATGACAACAACAAAAAAAAACATTCCCCCTATCCTTACTCAAGAATGTGCCTGTATTGGCAGGCATTGTCTTAAATGATGTGAAAACATCATTCTTCAGGACAAAGAAAAGGAGTATCTATTAAAGCAGATTTATTATTACAATTATTTGGCTGGAAACATTTTTGAAAGTACTAATATCCAGAAATGAAAAACACAAAGAAGGCATTAAAATATTTCTATAACAAAAATACTGTTGTATCTAGCTTTGTATTACTATTTCCTTCCTCACTGTATGAATATTGCTGGAAGAGCTGCAAAATATTAACAGACTTAAAAGTGATTTAACTGATTCCTTCTTTATTTTAATTTCTGTAATTCATGCATCCAAGAAAGTGTAACCTAAATAAAATTTAAGAAATCTGGAGAAACAACAACCCTGCTTTCTGCCTGAGTGTTATATTGACAAACATTTATTGCTGCTAAGTTAATTGCATTTGTATATCACTGAAGAAAGGCACACACCTACATTCTGTATTCCGTCTATTAATGTGGTAAATAAGGAGACAATTTCTGAGTGCTCAAGTGAAAGAAACACTACACTAATCTGAGAAATCAGCTCCAGCCCATCGCCCCTGCACTGTAGAAGATGGGAGATGTAGCTGGAAAAGAACTGTAAGTAAATCTAAGTTACTCACAATGCCTTTGCCAGCTTGGTCCTTAGAGAGTGTAAGTGTGGCATCCTGGGAGACTATGAACAGCAATACATAAGAGCACCTTAAAGTTATTTTTACTCTACATTACCCGTATGGGTTATTTTCACAGAATCACAGATACGTAGGGGTTGGAAGAGACCTCGGGGTCATCTAGTCCAAACTCTCATTAAAGCAGTAGGTTACAGGAAAAGCATAAACGCAGGTTTAGGATATCTCCAGAGAAGGAGACTCCACCACCTCTGTGAGCAGCTTGTTCCAGTGCTCTGTCATCTTCAAAGTAAGGAAGTTTTACCTCATTGAACTTTCTGAACTTCAAGATGGAACTTCCTGCATTCCAGATAGTGCCTGTTGCCCCTTTTTCTGTCTGCAAATAAGCCTAGCCTCATCCTCTTGACATCCACTCTTTAAATACTTATAAGCACTGATAAGATCCCCATTCAGTCCCTTCCTTCTCCAGGTTGAACAGCCCCAGAGCTCTCAGCTAAATCTCCAGGACCCTCACCATCTATGTTGTCCCTCAATTGACTCTCTCCAGCAGTTCCCACACATTCTTGACCTGGGAAGCCCAGAACTGAATGTGTAATGTCCCCACACCAGGGCAGAGCAGAGATGAAGAAGAACCCATCTTGACCTGCTGACCACCTTCTTTTTAGAAAACCTGAGGATACCATTGGCCTTCTTGGCCACAAGGACACACTGGTGTCACAGGGCCAAACTCCCGTACGCCAAGACACCCATATGCATCTCTGCAGAGTTCCATTCCAGCAAAACAGCTCCTAGCCTGTACTGAGAAATGTGATTGTTCCTTCTTCCTTGACATTTGCCCTTGTTCAACCTGATAATGTTCCTTTTACATCTTGCTCCCAGCCTGACCAGATCTCACTGACTGGCAGCACAGCCTTCAGGTATATCAGCCTCTCCTCCTAGCTTTGTCTCCTCAGCAAACTTGTTGAGGGTGTGTTCTATCCCTTTGTCCATGTTACTGATGAAGATGTTAAAGAAGACTGGACCCAGCACAGACTCTTGCAGAATATCACTAGCTACAGGCTCGACAGTGTGCTGCTTACCACAACCACCTGAGCTCTACTAGAGAACCACTTCTCAATCTACCTCACTGTCCACACAACTATTCCATACTTCCTAAGCTTACCTGCAAGGATGCTATGGAAGGCAGTGTCAAAAACATTGCTGAAGACAAAAGCTAGAGAACATCCAATGCTCTCCCCTCATCTGTCTCACTTAACAGTTGTGTACCATTTTAATTCAGGTCCTTCTCAAGGAAGCCCAGGCAGGTCAGGAAGCTTTTCACTTGAGTGATTTTAAACCAAGACTTTGATCTATTTGGCAGATGCTGAGCAACCATTTTGCTGTGCTTCTGTGTGTAGGTGAGGAACTGATCCTAAACTGCTTTTTCTTCAGCGCAGGAAAGCCAGCTTTTTATGAGCCAGAGAAAAACACATAAAATTACTTTGTTTTGAAGACAATTGCGCAGTAACTATCACAGCAGCTGGGAAATCGAAAGACTGAGAGGAAAGAGGTAGTATATGCAAATGGCTTGACTAACCACTGAAGTGGTTGAATATTTCAGTAATACCTGTGTTTAGGGTCAATCTAAATTTGCAGACATAAGACTACCTCACAGGACTATCTGGAAAAGACCATGAACATAATGTCAGACATTAACTGGCCATATGTGTGAACTGAATGTGATTAAGTGTTAGATCAAACACCGAAAAGAATGAAATAGGCTATCTGAACAGGTTTGTACTATAGGAAGTCTATGTCTGCAACCAAAAATAATCATGAGGGCACAGACAAAGCAAGAGCACAGACTAATATCTTTGACGTTGATGATGGAAGAAAAGTCCAAAAAAGAAAATAAACAAAATTGTAATAACTCTCTGGAGAAGTATTATGAGAATACAATGAGAAATAGTGTAACATATGATATTACAATAAATGGCAAAACTATATAAAACTATATCAGCTTTTGAATATGTGGAATGCTATAAACAAAATCATTTCACATTCATCACTAACCTCAATACTGAATATACCACTAGATGCTGTTGTCTTAGCAGACCTGCTAGCCATAGATTATTCAGATTATTTTAGGACAACCTAAGCCTGGCTGATGCTCTGCAACTGTCTATGAGCATGCAACCCAAATGTTGTCCTCATAGACACAGTTCAGTTCTTTATTATTGTCCAGAATGCTGAATGACAACATAACTCTTCACCATTCCTCAAAACCTAAAAATGCCTGGTTTGTGGGAAAGGAAGACAATATATGGGAAGGAGTCAGTTCCCTAAAGAACAGTGATAATATCTTGCCCAAATAAACAAAACAATGGCAAAAAAAAAAAAAAAAAAAAAAGGTTCTCATTCTTTTCTCTGTCACTTATATTTTTAAATAAATAGAAAATACATGTCATGACTGTAATAGATTTCAAGATAGAGAATATTTGTGGTCAATTACTGAAATTTCATTGTAGTGCTTTTACCAACTGCTTGTTTTCCTCATTCATTTAAAGTAAAAGTAATATAGATTGAAAATACATTTTCCTAGTGGTATACCAGAGAGCATAATGAGAAAAACATGGGCTTCATAGTGTCTGTTAAGTATCTCCTGAGATAAAAAGCAAACTGCACTATGCTGTCTTACATTAAATTCAGAGCTTCTACATCTTTAAGGAAACAACCGTATGGTAAACCACCATTTTTAGCACATGAGCTAATCAATCTATGCCAAAACCTTATAAGTTCTTATGGGCTTTTTTTACCACTCATATATATCCTTTACATTTATTCCTTCCTAATCCTTTTTAATATGCTGTATGTGTTTCATGCCATCCTCACACTAATGCTGTGCAAGTTAAAACACTAAAAATTTAATATTACACAAACTTTATAAGCTGCCATTTCTCTTAGATAAATACACGACTGTTTATGTTTCATAGAGGTTTTAATAAAATGCCTGTTGGGGCACTGTTGCTGTCTGCCATGTGCATCAGGGTTGTTCTTCTCAAGCAGGTGATCATGAATTTATAAATCATTTATCCAACAGCCTTTCTCAGTTTCATAGCGTCTGCAACATACCCATATCCTTGGACATGTGCTAAACTATTTTACTAAAAATGCATTAAATTGGTCTTGTTCAAAGATTTTCATGTGATTTTCTTTAGATTTAGTTTGTAAAGCACTATTATTTCAAAAGCAACTGAATCTTCAATTTGAAGCATCCATCTTAGTGTCAAATGCTATACATTAATCAGATGGCAAGAGGTGGTTATGGGTCAGTTTTCAGCTGTATGCAAATCAGAAGACCTACAGCTATCTTCTTACAGGAAATCAGTGAAAGTGCAGGTAGAATAAATCATGGTTCCAGGAATACCACTACAACCAACAGTAGTAACAGTGTCTTCATGGGAAAGGAAATGGGCAGTAGTAGGCAACTAGACACAAGTAAGGAATTAGACAGACAAACAAATTGGACGATATTAGATTGGTTTTCAGGAATGTCACTTACAGACACAAGAGCACTGGATTTTCTTCAAGACAATACCATTACTTAGAATTAGTAGTTGATTTTTCAAGAGAGAAATGTGTCACTACAGCTGATGGAAAGTAAGATTTGTTATAAGCACAGCACACCTCTGCTGGTCATGATGCTGCCTTCATGTGTGCCTCTAGCTCAGAAATGTTCTTTTCAATGTAATAAAAATATTTTTATACTCTTAAAAAATGTATATTTAGAATGCTGGGGTCTAACTTCAAACATGCTGTAAAATGTATTGCTATGAATATATTATGTATTTCTATGTTTCATGTCTATCTGTCCAGAAAAAGACAATAATGTGAACGATTTTGATTTTTTGTGCTCTTCCAGAAAACTCTTTCACAGTCACATAAAGTTTGAATTCAGACACCCTGGACAGGAAAAGAAGGGGGGAAGTATACGGTTGTGCCTAGCAAGAAAAGGAAGAAGAAGAAGAGAGGAACCAATAAAACCAAAACCAGAAAAGCAGCCTTCCCCCAGTACCAAGACTACATCCAAAGAGAAGATAAAACAATTATTAATTGTAGATGATCCCTCCCTGCAGGGAACTGAATTCCCAATACACTAGACAGACCTTCTTAGAGAAGTCTTTTGCCTCCCTAGGTTGTCAGTGAGAGGCATCACCAAAAAACTGCATAGCCAGGTATATGTCTATGCAGTTTTTTCCTCATAGGGAGTGATGAAGCAGCTATCAAGGGCTATCAGAAGGGACTTCAGAGACTTAGGATCTCTTTTGAAGGAATAAGGATACAGTGAATGTCTAAATCCTGTTTCCTGTGGTAAGGACACTGAAAGAAACAGAAAGATTCAATTAATAAATGTAGTTTCATGGCTAGTGCCACCACCATAGTTTTAGGTTTTTTGACAGTGCAATTACCTACATAGAACCAGGCTTGCAGTCACCAGATGGATTTCACCTCTCTCAGAGTAGTGAAACCAACACAAGTGACATCAAGATTGGTGGACGCTTGGGCTGTGGTGTCCATGAAATGGTGGAGCTCACACTCCTGAGGAGTATCAAACAGTAAAGAGTAAAATCAGAAAGCTTGATTTTAGAAAAGCCAACTTCTAGCTCTTCAGAGAGTTAGTCAACAAAATCCCCAGGGAACTGCCTTTAAGGACAAGAGAGTGAAGTAGAGCTGGCTTTTAGGAAGTTTTCTTACTGCACAAGAGCTCTCCATTCCCAGGTGTCAGGAAATGAAGGCAAAAGACGGGCACACAGTGGTCAAACTGGAGAGCAATAAGAAATGCAGAGGCAATGGAAGAATTGACAGGTAAGATGGGAAGAGTGTAGGGATACTGCTAAGTTGTGTAGAGACAGTGTCAGGAAGGCCAGGAACTGGAAATGAACTTAGCAAGGGATGCAAAGAACAAGAAAGGCTTCTACAGGTATATCAACCAGAAAAAGGAAATCAAAGATGGTGAATCCTCCCTAGTGAGCAATACAAGCAGGCTGATAACAACAAAAGAGGAGAGATCTGAGGTCCTCAACAAAGTTTTTGCCTTATCTTCACTGCCAACTGCTCTGCACACAATTTGGGTAGATGGACTGGGAGAGCAATGTCCCTGTGTGAAGACTAGGTTCACAACCACATCCATAAGTCTATGGATCTAAACGAGACGCATCCCAGAGTCCTGAGAGAACTGACTAATGTAGTTCCCAAGCCAAATTCAATGGCATATGAAAAGTCAGGGTGGTAAGGTAAAGTCTCTAGTGTCTGGAAAAAAAAGGTAATACCTCACCCATTTTTAAGAATAGAAAGAATGAGCCAGACAACTGACCTGTCAGCCTCATCTCTCTGCTGGAGAAGATCATAGAGCAAGTCCTCTTGGATGCTAAGACACATGGAAGATGAGACAGAACAATCAGCACAGCTCAGCTAGGGCAAGTTGTGCCTTACCAAAGTGGTGGCCTTCTATGACTTGGCAGCTGTTTCAATGGACAAGAGAAGAGCCACTGATGTTACAGAATCTAGAATGGTTTGGGTTGGAAAGGACCCCAAGGATCATCAAGTTCCAACCCTCCTGCCACAGACAGGGCCACCAAATTTCAGATCTGGTACTAGACCTGGTTGCCCAGGTCCCCCATCCAACCAGGTCTTGAACACCCCCAGGGACAGAGCATCCACAACCTCTCTGGGCAGCCTGTTCCAGCACCTCACCACTCTCTCTGTAAACAACTTCCCCCTGACATCCTTCCCTCCTTGAGCTTAAAATCATTCCACCTTGTCCTGTCACTATCTACCTGAGTAAAAAGTTGATTCCTCTACTTTTTATAATCACCTTTTAAATACTTTTAAATACTGGAAGGCTGCAATGAGGTCTCCCTGCAGCCCTTTTCTCCAAGCTGAACAAGCCCAGCTACAGCCCTCTGATCACTTTCACAGCCATCCATCTCCAACAGTATCAACATCCATCTCCCAGTATCTTTCCCATACTGGGACCCCCAGACCTGGGATCAGTACTACAGATGAGGCCTCACAGGGGCATAGTAGAGAGGGACAATCACCTCCCACATGACATCTATCTGGTTGTCAGGCCTTTGACACAGACCCCCATAAAATCCAAATCCTTGTCTCCAAAATGGAGATAAGGAACTGATGAGTGGACTGTTCAATGGATGAGGAACTGGTTGTAAGATTGTACCTGGAGAAGGATGGTCAATGGCTCAGTATCCAGATGGAGGTCAGTGGTGAATGGTGTCCCTCAGGGATCTGGTGCTGGGACAAGTATTCTTCAGTATCCTCATCAGTGACATTGATAGTGGGAATGAGTGCACCATTAGCAGTTTTGCAGATGACACCAGGCTGTGTGGTGCAGTTGGTACACATGAAGTACAGGATGCCATTCACAGGGATCTAGACAGGCTCAAGCAGTGGGCTCAGCAGAACCTCACGAGGTTCAACAAAGTCAGCTGTGAAGTACAGGAGAATGGCAAGTTGGATGTGAGACAGTAATGTGAAAGCCAGCCATATCCTGGGCTACGGCAAAAGAAGCATGGTCAGCAGTCAAGGGAGGTGATCCTGCCTCTCTACTCTGCTTTGGTGAGACCTCACCTGGAATATTGTGTCCAGATGTGAAATTCTCAGTAAAGGAGAGTTGAGGACTTCTTGGAGTATGTCCAGGGGAGAGCCACAGAAATGATCCAAGAGGTGGAATATGTCCTCTACAAGGACAGGCTGAAAGAGACAGAGATGTTCAGCGTGGAGAAAAGAAAGCTTCTGACTGATAGCACATTTCAGTATCTAAAGGGGGGGCATAAGAAAGAAGGGGACATACATTTTAGAAGAGTCTGTTGTCATTGTTGCAAACCAAAAGAAGGGAGATATTGATTGGATGTAAGTAAAAGAATTGTGATGAGAGTAGTGAAGCACTGAAACAGGCTGCCCAGAGTGGTGGTGGATAATGTGTTCTAGGACAACATTCAGGGTCAGGCTGTGTGGGGCTCTAAGCAACCTGATCTAGCTGCAGACGTCCCCTGTTTCTTGCAGGGTAGTTAATGACCTTTGGGTGTCCCAACTCAAAAGACTCTATGATTCTAGAACAGAAGAAAATAAAATGCTTGGCATCAAAGAAAACCAAGACTGGGTTAACTGTATTGTTTTGCAAGTAGACTATCCCACATGAGTCAATTGCCAGTTTAAAGAAAACGAAATTGTGTGTCTCAGATACCAACTTTTTGTAGAATTGTCATATGAAGAATGAATTTCTATGATGAGGCTTTTCAATAAGATTGAGGGTTTTTGCTTATTTCCTTATTTGTTTTTAACTATGTCTATCAGCTGCTATAATTAATGAGAGTCCAGCTCAGACTATTTCATCACATTTCTCTGGGAACTATTTCTCTGTTGATCCATAGGTGTTTTTTTTTCAGAAGCTGAGAGATCCATAAGCATGTAGTGGTTCCTGAATAATTAAACATCTTCAAAGTACTGAAGTGGTGGGTGACAGACTCCTTGTGAGAGCACTCAGAAAGTACCTCAGCTCTTTTAGGGAGAAAAAGAGAGTGAGGGGGAAAAAAGAAATGAAAAAAAAAAAAAAAAAAAAAACAAAAAAACAAAAACCTCAAGAGCACTTCATTGTTGTGAGAAGCATTGCCAATGACAGTCTCTGCTATCTGTCATGTAATCATGTGTTTTAGAAATGTTGCTTGCTTCAGTTTTGTGGGGAGATAAGTTTCATTAAAAATAGCCTTTTATGTGTCATTTGATTTTTTTTTTTTTAATTTTTCTTTTTAGTTTTCTTTGCTGTCCATCTTCTGGAAATAATATCCAGGAAAGAAGAGAAAAGACAGGAAATCGGGCAAAATATTTATTCCAATATTCCAAAGAAACTATTCAATGAACAAAGTTGTTTAAAGACTATTTATTACATCTTTCATTATTGTGATCTTTAGAGCTCCTGAAATTATGCATACAGCAGGTGTGCAGGAATAATTTATATCTAGCCAATGTAAACATAAAGTGCAGATAGGATTTTTTTTATTACACTTTTTTTTAATCACATAGAATCACAATCTATGTGCCACATGTCATAATGCAGTAGGTAATAGTAATTCATTTCAGTAAAGCAGCAGATGCAGTTTTGCATAAAACATCATTATAGATCAAGAACCATTATATATCAAAACTAGTAAACGTCTGATGTGATAATATATTCCTCTTTATCTAATTAAAGTGAGATAAACTCTTGTAGAGCAAATCAATTCTGATATGCTGTATTACAATCACTTGCTCAGTAGAGTAAGCCAATTTGAAGCAACTGATCCAAGAAGATCAGATCAGATTTACTATCAAAAGACTTTAATTTTGATTTAAAGTGAAATATCTTCACTGAAGTTTTGTCAGAACTTGATACTAACCAACTAATAATATGTCCAATCTTCAAAGAGAAAACCATCCTCTGTAAATACTGCTGGATTGTCCTGATATTTCAGAGACTTCAACATGCTAGTCTCATTAGTGGAAAGATTAATCTCAAATGGTTAAAAAATCTTTATCTACAAAAAGAGCAAAGCACTTCCTACGGATATATGTCTGCAAGAAATAAATGGTTAAAATTATATGAATGAACAAATTGCAGTCCATCCACATTTTGACATGTGACATTTTTGCCCATTTCTAACCATCAGAATTTTTTAGATGGCAGTTTCTTTAAGCCATATCTACGAGGATCTTAGGTTTTTTCTTTTGCCCCAGAGAATGCTTATTTCTGGTGATGAATATGTGATTGGAGACCTCTGAACTGATCATAATAAATGCTAGCTTTGGACTCCACTGTTAATACAGGTTTCTCTAAGTCTGCACTTACATTTAGGTTCTAGAGACCAAAAAAAATCTTAGTTTTAATGGAAAGAAATTCAAAATAATTTTGATTTGAATTTTGAAAAGCTTCACTGAGATCAGAAATAAAATTCTACACACGGATTTGTTCCTTACTTCTCAAATAGGCAAGCCATATATTCCAGTCATAGTTTTATGGTTTTATGATTTTTTGTTATCAGTATTGCACATCATAGCATCATGTGGTGCACTGGGAGTTAAAGAGTTAATGCTCCAGGTCCAGGTGCCTGTCCTGGAACAGAAGAACTGCATTCTCCAGAAGACTGTTCACTGTTCTGTTATCATTTCTGCTCTGGGGGAACAGATATAAGGCCTTGGTAGGTCATCTGACACTCTCTTTTCCCTTTTTCTTTTTGGCTCTTCTCCCTGAAGCTCAACCCAATTGCATGTCTCACCTCAGTGTTATGGTGAGGCCTTTCCACCTTTTGGACAGCCTCTCTCATTAGATTTTATTGATTAGTTTCTATTCTAATTATATTATGTTATAGTGTATTATCTTGCATTCTGATACCATATTTAGTAAATTAGTTTGTTTCTTCTCAGATTGTTGCCACTGTTTTTAAATATTTTGGGGGTTCCCTGTTTCCCCTTTCTGGAGGTGCGGATTCACATATTCCATACAAATTTTGAGCCAAACATCTTCTTTTCTTCTTGGCTGAAACGGAAACAAACAAAATGGTCAGTATCATAAAATCACATAAAATCACTAAGGCTATAAAAAACCTTCAAGATTATCCAGTCCAGCCATCCACCTACCATCAATATTTCCCCACTAAACCATGTCTCTCTATACAACATTTAAATGGTTCTTGAACACTTTCAGGGATAATGACTCAAACATCTCCCTGGGTAGCCTGTTCCAGTGCCCGATCGCTCTTACAGAGAATAAATTTTTCTTAATATCTAACCTGAACCTCCCTTGGTGCAAGCTCAGATCATCCCCTTTTGTCCTCTCACTAGTCGCACAGTAGAAGAGGCAAACCTCCACCTTGACATAATTTCTTTTCAGGTAGTTGTAAAGAGCTGTAATGTCTCCACAGAGCTTCCTCTTCTCCAGACTAAACAATCCCAGTTCCCTCAACCTCTCCTCACAGGACTTGTGCTCTAAGCCCCACACCAGCTTCACTGCCCTTCTCTGGACACACTTCAGGGCCTAAGTGTCTTTCTTCTATTGAGGTCCCCAAAAGTGATCACTGTACTTGAGATGTGACCTCACCAGAGCTGAATGCAAGGAAACAGTCACCTTCATGCTTCTGTTGGCAACACTATTTCTGATAAGAGCTAGGATGCCATTGACCTTCTTGGCTACCTGGCCACAAAATTGGCTCATGTTTAGCTGATGATTGAATTCAGATCAAAACAAAACATTATATTCCTCTTTCCATGTCTTTTATTTTAACTCACAGCCTGCATATAACCTGCCCATCTCTTCCTAGAGCTGACTTCAGCCTATCTCTAAATATGAGGTAATGAATATTCCTAGAGGGTTTGAAATACACGTTACAATACTTAATTGTTTCCTGTGCTTTGCATCCATTCTCTGGCAGCAACCATATTTGCAAATTTCAAATTCTGAAGACAGAAAACCTTGAATGAGGTGACACACTTTACCCCAAAAATGTGAACAGTGATTACCTTTCTCATTATCTTAAGTTACACAACTGTATCTATTTTTATTTGCCATAAAGTTATCTATTCGTTTCATTAATCCAACCAGTATCTTCTTTGTTTTATTAGAATCCTGTGGAAAAATGAATGTTTGTTTATATAAACAATGTATAGACAAATCCTTTTTTTAATGTATTCTGCTGTCTGGTGAGAGCAACAAAGTAATTCGGAGTGGTGCAGACCAGGTAGCTGTGGTAGCTGTTTTCTAATCTTCTAATCTATACTACTCTTCAGTTACTGGCATTTAAATTAACTTTCACAGGAAAGGGAAGGTAAAAAAAAAAAATATATATATATAATAATAATTAAAAAAAAAAAAAAAAGGAAAAGAAAAAATAAAGAAAAAAAAAAAGACTTTATATTCAAATCACAGTGAAGTGCTCTTTGTTTGGGGATAGGAACCAGTGCTTTTTTAGAAGGCCGCATAATGTGTCACATTCATAAATCTGCTACCAACGTTTCAATGTGCAAATGGAAATCAATGACAAGTGGCATCCCAGCAGCATTTATTAACATTTTTGTAAGCAACATGGACAGTGGGATTAAGCATACCCTCAACAAGCTTGTGACTAACACCAAGCTGTGTGGTGCACTCAGCACACTGGAGGGAATGAATGCAATCCAGAGGGACAATGAGTGGTGGGCCTATTAAAACATCATAAGGTTCAACAAGGTCAAGTCCATGGCTGGCACCTGAGTCAGGGCAATTCCAAATAAAAGAAAAAATAAAGCCAAGCTGTGCTATAAATGGATTGAAGGCAACCCTGCAGGAGTCATGAGTGTTCTGGTGAATAAAAAATTGAATGTGAGTCAGTAGTGTACACCTTCAGCCTAGGAACCAAACTGCATGCTAGGTTCACCAAAAGAATTGTAGGTAGCAGGTCAAAGGAGGTGGTTTTATCTTTCCATTCTACTCTTCTGAGACCTTACTTGATGTAGTGCATTCAGCATGAGAAGGATATGGTCCTGTTGTAGTCAGTCCAGAGGAGGGCCATGAGAATGCTCAAATGGCTGGAGCACCCCTCTGTGAATCTGAGAGATGAGGTATGAATAGAAAATTCTGGGGAGACCTTATAGCAACTCACCAGTAACTGACGAGACCCTACAGGAAAGATGGTGAGGGATTCTTTCTCAGAGATTATAGAGGTATAACAAGGGGTAACTTGTAAAATAAAGTGAGATCTAGGTTAGAAGTGGGAGGGAAATTTGTTACTCAGAGGATGGTGGGTCAGTGGAATAGGCTGTCCAGAGAAGTCATGGATTCCCCATCCCAGGAAGTCATCAAGTTTGGATAAAGCCCTAGGCAACTTGGTCCAGTGGAAACTGTCCAACAGCAGGGAGATTGGAACTAGGTGATGTTTACTGTCCTTTTGAAATGACTGACCCTTTTATCTAGATTGATGCCTTGGAGAGGAGCCTTGAGGGCTAGGCTCCCATGACAGTCCTGAAGCCTTCTTGAACAGAGCCTTGTGAAAAACTGGGGCAGCCTGAGTGGACTGCATTATTGTCTCAAGTCATGCATCTGCTTCTGCCTGTGGCCTGGAGCATACCCACAGCCCTGCCATGGCACCTCTGAGGAAGGACGGACATCTCTTATAAGGAGAGGCAGGAGTAATGCAACACCAAGTCTTTGTGATTTCTCAGATAACCTACCAAAACAGCCACTGTTACCTACAGTCTGTCAAAGAAGAGAAGTGAAATATTTACACTAGACATAAATATATGAATATATACTTTGGATATCAGATACTGTGATTACTGCAGGAGGAATACTTTAAGCTCCATAGGGGAGAAGTACTATGTTTTACTTCATATATACCTATTTCAAGATTTTTCAAGCTTAAGCAAGTGATATGTTTAGAAAAAGTGTGTTCAGTGCTTCATTTACTTTTGAGATGAAGGAACTCATTGAAGAATGTATTATAGAGAAGGGCATTAAAAGAGGAGAACAAAATGAAGCAAATGCTTACAGACAGCTTTTCCTAATCATGGGGAATTCTTAGGCAAGTAGACGTGGAAAATGAAAGCTAACATCCCTACCAGGGTGGAATCTAGAGTCAATATTTTGACAGTGAGTTGATGTATAGTTAGAATAGGTCAGGAAAGCCTTTGAAAGTTAAGACAGGCAGCTTAAGTTGGATACAGTAGATAACAGGAAGCCAGATGGTATGTAAGGGGCTTTGCATACACGGTCAAATTGGCAGACTGAAGTGATCACACAAAAATGGTCCTTTCATTTTCAGCATTCAGTACGGATAAAAGCAGGAGAGTGCTGCATTTCTCAAGCCGAGGTAAAAATATGTTTAAGGGGAGCTTATAAGGGTCTGATAGTGACTGGAAAACTGGGAATAGTTTTAAAATAAATGAGGGGAGATTTAGATTAGATATTAGGAGGAAATTCTTTACACAGAGGGAAATGAGGCACTGGCACAGGCTCCCAGGGAAGTTGTGAATGACCCACCCTTGGAGGTATTCAAGACATGGTTAGGTGGGGAGCTGGGCAGCCAGATTAGGTGTGTGACAGCCCTGTCCATGTTAGACAGGTGATGTCAGAACTTGATGTTCTTCAAGATGCCTTCCAACCCAAGCCATTCCATGGTACTACAGTTCTATTATTTCATGATTCCATATGGCTAGGGTGAGAGTATGAATGAGATTTTCAGCTTTGTGGGTATTTAAAGAGCATTTTCTTCATGTCATTAGGCAGAAAGAATCAATAAGATGTAGAAATAGCATAGAGAGGATGCTACTATGAATATGAAATGACACTCCAATTAGGTGGCTGATTTAACTACCATAATAACAGATTACCTAATATCTGGATTAGATTCAACATTTCTAAAACAGAAGGGACTATGGCAGTAATTCCAATTGGAATGAAAACACATGTCCACAAAACATACAATATTAAAGTGTCTAGAAATAAAGAATTCAGTTGAAATCTTTATAAGTTATTTATTACTCTTCACTGTTAATGGTAGTTCCTTCTTTTCAGATATTAGTCTGTATTTTATCTAACACATTAAAGACGTGCAATAATCAAAGCTCTGTTCTCAAAAAGGTACAAACAGACCTAGTCACTGTTCCTTTGTTAAAGGGAAAGAAGTTTGAATTTTAACCCATCAAGTTTTTATCCTGTCATTTAATCCTTAGCAATATGCTCTAACTGATTCTGAATTATTTTTCACTGGGAAAATTGGAATAACCTGACAACATCAATGGCTGATCGGCAGATATTTTAAGTGAAGACAGGAAAAGGTAGGAAACTGGCATGGCTCAGCAAGGACCTGCTGAGAGAACTGAGGGTGAAGAAGGGGATGTACAAACTCTGGAAACAAGGCTGCGTCACCTGGGAAGAATACAGGGATGCTGTCCGGACTTGCAGATGTGGGATCAGGGAAGCCAAGGTGCAGGCAGAAATTAACTTGGCAAGGGATGTGAAAAACAATAAGAAGACTTTCTACAGGTACACTGACCAGAAGAGACAGGCCAAAACGGGTGTACCTTCTTTAGTAAATTTAAAAGGAGAACTGGCTTCAACAGATGAAGAGAAAGCTGAGGTACTGAATGAGTTCTTTGCCTCGGTCTTCACTGGTGGCCAGGAGTCTAGTCTTTCTCACATCCCTGAGCCCTGCATCCCCAATCCTCTATGTGGGGACCGGGAAGGTAAATCCCTCCCCACTGAACAAGTCTGAACAAGTCCAAGAGTGCCTCTTGAGACTGAATGGGTACAAGTCTACAGGGCCAGATGATGTGCATCCCAGGGTCCTGAAGGAGCTGGCTGAGGTGGTTGCCGAGCCACTTTCCATCGTATTTGAGAAGTCATGGCTGTCAGGTGAGGTCCCAGACAACTGAAGGAAGGGTCACGTCACTCCCATATACAAGAAGGGGAGAAGGGAGGACCTGAGGAACTACAGACCGGTGATTCTCACCTCCGTGCCTGGGAAGATCATGGAACAGATCCTCCTCGACGACATGCTGGATCACATGAAGAATGAGCATGTGATCCGAGACAGCCAGCATGGCTTCACCAAGGAAAGATCATGCTTAACCAATCTTGTGGCCTTCTATGATGGAGTGACGGCGTCAGTTGACAAAGAGAAGGTGACCGATGTCATTTACCTGGACTTGAGCAAGGCCTTTGACATGGTGGCCCACCACATCCTCATCTCCAAATTGGAGGCATGTGGTTTTGATGGGTGGACCACTCAATGGATAAGAAACTGGTTGAAAGGCCGCAGACAGAGGGTGGTAGTCAATGGCTCTATGTCCGGGTGCAGGCCAGTAACGAGCGGTGTGCCCCAGGGGTCTGTCTTGGGACTGATGCTCTTTAACATCTTTATCAATGACATTAATGATGGAATCGAGTGCACCCTCAGCAAGTTTGCTGATGACACCAAGCTGAGTGGTGCGGTTGATACGGAGGGAGGAAAGGATGCCATTCAGTGGGATCTCGACAGACTTGAAAGGTGGGTCTGAGTGAACCTAATGAGGTTCAACACGGCAAAGTGCAAGGTTTTGCACTCGGGTAGGAAGAACCCCAGGCATCTGTACAGGCTGGGAGGAGTAGTCCTTGAGAGCAGCTTGGCAGAGAAGGACCTGGGGGTACTGATGAACGAGAAACATAACATGAGCCAGCAGTGTGCTCTTGCAGCTTGGAATGCAAACGGTATCCTGGGCTCCATCAGGAGAGGGGTGGCCAGCAGGGATGGCCAGAGAGGTGATTCTCCCTCTTTGCTGTGCTCTTGTGAGGCCCCGTCTGGAGTATTGTGTCCAGGTGTGGAGCCCTCAGTACATGAAAGATGTGGAGCTGTTGGAAAGGGTCCAGAGGAGGGCCATGAAGATGATCAGGGGACTGGAGAACCTCCCCTGTGAAGACAGGCTGAGGGAACTGGGCTTGTTCAGCTTGGAGAAAAGAAGGCTGCAGGGTGACCTCATTGCAGCCTTTCAGTACCTGAAGGGAACCTATATCCAGGAGGGGAGTAAACTCTTTGAAAGGGCTGATAATACCAGGACAAGGGGAAATGGATTTAAGTTGAAAGAGGGTAGATTTAGGTTGGATGTTAGGGGGAAGTTCTTTACTAGGAGAGTGGTGAGGTCCTGGAACAGGCTGCCCAGGGAAGCTGTGGATGCCCTGTCCTTGGAGGTGTTCAAGGCCAGGTTGGACGGGGCCCTGGGCAACCTGATCTAGTAAACGTGGAAGTTTGGTGGCCCTGCCAGGCAGGGGGTTTGGAGTTTCATGATCCCTGAGGTCCCTTTCAACCCAGGTCATTCTGTGATTCTGTGATTCTGTGAAATATCTTTTGACAGAAAAGTGTCCTTGATGAAAAGTTTAAATGCTATTAAGAGAAAATTATTTGTGGATTTGTGTTACATCTTTCTACACATAACGTCATTACTAACCCAGAACTATTTTTCAGTTACAAGGTTATTTACTGACAATCCAGATTCACTCCTAAATAAAAAGGCATTCAGTATGTTATCCCAGAGAAACTACGAATGGCAGTCTTCTGAGCGTTATTTTTAGCAAAATAACTATACCCTTTATTTATTTACACATACTGTCTTCTATAAAGTAGATTAGCAGTGTTTCATTAATTCTCGCAGTCACTGACTGGGATGCTTGTTGGCTTTGTATTAGGATCAGGTCTCTAAATCACATTCATTGCTAGTTTTCAACTTACAGTGTATCGTTGAAAATATATAAACTAACCGATTTCTTAATCCATATCTTTTGTACCACATTATTTTATACCACTGTTATTTCTCAATTAAAACATACTGCATCAAATAACACGTGAGTCTATTATAATAACAATGTGACCTTTATCTACACTTTTTTTTTTTTTTTTTTTTTAATTTCACACATACATACAATTATCAAAATCATTTGACAGGTTCTATTTCCATGAGACTTATTGATTGTCATTATTTCCTCATTAAGCAAATCTGTAGCAGTTCTCTCATTGTTTTGCTTCATGTCATGTTGATTAAGAAAGCAAGCTTGAGGTAGAAGGGGAAAATAAATGCTCCATTCTAGAAGTGTTGAGCTACAAAAAGAAATAAAATGACCTGCAGACAGAAGGGTGTATAAAAATAAAGGATGGAAAACGGGAAAGACAGAATGAAGCCTTTTTTCTTTAAATTGTGAACGAATTTGATGTTACATAGTTAAGAGAGAAGAAACAAATCTTACTCCATAAAAGACCAAAGCAGGTACCAGGTACCAAGTTTCTCCTGTGCAGAAATCAGCTATGTATTAGAGACGGAATGGAAGATGAGGTCTTCAATATAATTGTTGTTTCTTTAACAAACTAGCACATACTCAGACAGTGGCTTTGCATTGATGGTGAAAATCTTTCAAGAGACAGTAAAAAAGCACTTCACTTTTTCTTGCACAGAGTAAACAGAACAGCTTGGATGATGTGTCCTTTCAGCCTTCTTGTCAGAAAGAAAAGAAGACAGCTTTCAGTATAGAGTGTCAACATCATTTTTTGTCTGATGATAACCAGCATAAAATTTGCAGTTACGTTGATATTTAATAATTGATTCAGAATTATGAGCCACTCATTTTATGGTATTTATTTTTCTCTTTAATCTAAAAAATTGCAACTCCTGAAGACATCAGAGAGACAACGTCAAACTCTGTATTTAAAACCTCATAGCAGAAACTGCCTGGAAAATGTTGATGATGTAGTAACAGAACCTAGAACCTGCTAGCCAAATAAAATGTTCTCAGCATTTATTTACTGTTCTAGTAGCAGTAAGATCACTTTTCAGATAGTTCCTATGAGCATTTCCATGTGTGAAATCAGTTGTCCTTGTACCCCTCAGCAGGACTTTACTCCTCAAACTAAAGAAGATGCAGGAACCTGAGGGTCTTTGGGTGGCTACAGTATCATCTGACAAATGTTCAGGTGACTTAAATGACAAAACTCACCCAAGTGTGACAGACTACATAGCTGGGTTTGAAAGACAGTACAACAGGGACTTCTGATGCCTCTGTCAAGTCAGGCTAGACCCACATCAGAAGTAGGCACCCTGAGACTCGCACTCATTGGCAGCAGCCCTCTTTTCATGGGTTTTCCCCACAGTGTTGCCCTTCCCCAAGTATAATCAGGGTCCCAGTTGCAGTCTTGCCCCTGTATCCTGAACAGAGAATGCACACTCCTCCACAGGTACTTGCCAATTGAAAAATCAGTGCAGTTTGCAAGGAACTTCCAGAATTGCAGATAATTCATATCGCCTTGACTAGAGTGAGGTGAAAACATCTGCACAGGCAGTTAATATCAGTTACCATGGCTCCACTGATGCACTGAAACATGTTAATCCTTTGCAACTCAGTTGTGTGCCTGGGCTGTAGATTTCCACTGTAAGTAAATTGACATACTATATAGCTAATAATGCCAGCACTACAAAGAAATACAAATGCAGTGGCCAGGCATAATAGCACAGTCTTTGACTACTTTAATGAGTACTGAAGATTGCTAGTTCTAAGAATAGCTGTGTGTCAGATTGAAATTGAAATTAACTTAGAGTTGTCATGACCTGAGTAGAGGTCACTCACCATCCCTTACATGCACTTAGCTGTTTCACTTCGTTTTATGATTGACACTAGTAGAAAATAAGAGGGAGGGTAGAGGAAAGGGGAAAGAGAAAACCGAAAAGGGGAAAGGGGGAAGAGAAAAAGGGAAAGGGAGAAAATGGAAGGGAAAATGGGAAACATGGAAAAGGGGAAAGGGTAAAAGGAAAAGGGGAAAGGGGTGAGAGGAAAAGGGGAAGAGGAACTGGAAAGGGAAAGGGAAGGGGAAGGAGAAAGGGAAGAGGAAGGGTAAGAAACAAGAGGAGTGGAAGAGAGGGGAGGGGAGAGGTCATATTTTGATTATTTTTGTCAAGGTTATTCATAGCTTTATCATCTGTGACTTCAAAACTGAGTTCTCCTGGATTATCCTATTCTCCAGAGAAACTGTAGTAACATGCAAGAATACTTAACTGTATCCTTCTTGCACTAAGAAGGCCGCAGAACAGCTCATAGAAGACTCAAGACACGGGCAACAAAGAGAGAAAACATGGAAAACTATAGAACAGAGCACAAAATCCACTACTGTCTGTAAAATTTGTTCCATTCAGAGAAAAACATGATAAGCAACCTTACAATAAATGCTAGGTGAATATACGTCCCATATTTAGGCTCCTTTATGCAATTTCAGACAGCTCTATGATATTTCTTGAAGATGAAGCTATTCCTTGAAGATGGCATTAGTCTAAAGACATATTTGGAATTTTTGTTACTATACAATTATTAAAAAATACAATGTAATTCACAATTATCAAATGCATTTTCAATTAAGTAGCATGAAGCAAATAATAATTTCAGAATGGATTATGATTTCAAATCAGGATTCTGTTACAGAATATAAAATCACAGCATTGAGGCATCCCAGGTTATTACCATATAATATGTTAGGCATTTTTCTGGAAAATGCTGACTATAATAACACCATCTAGATTCCTCACATATCAACAGCAGACACAGTTTCTGTGACTTTACTTGGATTTGGATCAGGCCCTAGGCAACAATTATTTTTAATTGAAATATGAGCTGCAGTCAGAGTTAATACATTTGAAACATGAATGCTACCAATTTGCAGTCAACATTTGAATAAGTTTATACCACTTGCTTTAAAGAATTTGTGCAACAGAAATTCTTCATGTATTGTTCTGCTCATCCAGAGCATTTATTTTTACTTTTTCTATGCTGAACTGCTGCAACTTGCAGTGCAACTCAGGCATCATAAGCATATATAATGACATAATTTACTGGTATGAATAGCAGGAGAATATTTCCCTGTTCCTAGCTTGGGTTAAATTTAAGATTTAACAAGGGCAAATAATCTAATACAGCCTCACCAAAAAGGCCTGGAAGCTACAGGACACCTACTGGGCCAAGAGATGATTAGTTAGTAATAGAAAAGCTGTGAGCTACTGAGATAGGTGATAATTAGAATTACAGTGAAGTACGATAACAGAATCCAGGTGAGTGGTTGAAGGACTTTGGATCATGAGGCAAGAGTAGAAAATACTCTCATGTTATGAAACCAACTTCTTCCTCTATGCAAAGCACATTAAAACTCAGTCATTGTTAGTTTCTGCAGATGCCCTTTTCTCCAGAAATATTTCCATGAAATAGTTCATGGCCCTCTTGACTTTCACTGTTACATGTCCTTAGAGGGGGATGTGACAGAGAACATCCCATCTGTGAGCATGCTCCTGCTTAATATCTCATTTTCAGGTAATAATTGCTTGCTGAGAATAGTTAATTTCCCTATCTTTGAAATGATATCATCAGAAAGCAGTGGTTGTAAGCTGTATGCAGTCTCCTAGGAGTCGTTAAGTTTTAGAAGGTGAAGAAGCAGAACACACGGGAGCTTGTGGTTGCTTTCTTGCTGCTAGAAAGCTGGTAGAAGCCATTCTCCACTGCCAGTCAGAGAGAAGTGACTGAATCATGAAATAAGGGTAGTTGATACAAATACTTGACATCTATATTTTCCCATTTTCAAAGAATAGATAAAGAATAGATTCTTTACAGTTATATGCACTACTGTTTGTTGTTGTTGTTTAATCTATGATTAATAAATAAAAATAAAAAAATAAAAAATAGAAAAACATGTCTGATTAAAATATCTAACAACAGAAAACAAAGTACCACATACTGAGGAATTAGTTTCTTTTCAACACACACACATACATACAAAGATCAAAAAGTTCATTAATAGAGATTAATAATTAATTACAGTCATTATAATTAAATTATACTTAAAAATATATTATCAATTCTTAGTAATTCTTACTTTAATGAATTAACATATAATGTGTAATGCAAATATAAATTATGTACTATGACAAAAATAATAACAATAATAATAATAGTGATCAATAGAATTTAAAGGATGTTCAGTTTCAAACCACAGTTCTGCTTTCTGGGTAAATCTTGTGTTCACATCCTAATCTTGAGGTGTGCTGAGAACATATGTGGGACTCATCCACAACACACTAACTGCAGCTCCAGTGGCAGTTTTGAGGAGACATGCTCCTTTCTAGATATTAGGGAAATCAACCGAGCTAAAGAACCATGAATGCATCATGTGTCCTCCTACAATTATGTTACAGAGAAATTGCATAGACAAACAACAAGAACATTTTAGATTAACTTCATAAGCATTATCTCCTTGTTTTCTGATAAGCCATTTGGGGTCCCATAAGTATACAGAATAAAAGTATTGCTGCAGAAATCCCACATGGCTTCTTCTATCTGGGAATTAGCAGGAACTGGTGCTTAAGTAAGTGTCATAATCTAATTTTCATCAGGATTTTGGGGAAGTGCTGGGTGGGACAGAATATATTCAAAGAGTATTAATGAACTCTACATTACAAATAGGAAATATCTTTTGGGGGTACTTAAGAGAAAATGTTCAGTTCTCAGAGGATGTGGTATGCTTACAGATTGTAAATTTGAGAGGATGGTCCTCATTTTTATGAATATGAAATGTCATTCAGCTCAAAGTTCTGCTTTTAACCACTGTCTGTGCTGGACGACATTAATATTTCATAGGCAAATACAATGATATTGAAACTCATCCAGAAGAAAAGACAAAAATTATATTAAGTCTGAACTATACCCCATTGCATCCTGGATGGCAGGTTCCAGCAAATCTGTGAATGTTAACATCCACTGACCCAATGGACTATCTTTGCCTCATCAATGAGGGATGTCCATACAAAAAAACAGTTCATTACCTTTCTTTCCAGAAGCATAAGATCTCTGTATATACAGCCCCTAATGGCCTAAATCCTGCAATGTGTCATATTCCATCAGGAGCCAGTGTGCAAATAACATATTTCCATTTTTAAAGTCTGAAAAATGTCACAAAAAGCTTTTGGCATTTACATGACTCAGACAATCACACTTACACACTCTAATTCTCTCTGCAGATAATTTCTAATGTTCAGTATATAACCACAGCAGGATACTAGGAATAAGTATTAAAGTAAAAACTAAAGTTCTGCAGCATAGCCATTAAAGTGCACCAGACCGGAAAAAGAAGGTATTATGAATGATACTATTGACAGCTACTGATTAATAAAGTAAAAATCAAAATGTAATGCACTTAAACAACAAATAGTCTTGATATATACAGGGACTAATTTACAAAATTTCATACCTGTAACTTGTCACAAACTCATGTATCTGCATTAATGAGATTTTCACCTGTGCCTGAGTGAAAAATAAAAAGAACAAAAAAAACCAAACAGAAGTAGCTCTGTGTTTTTTCATGTTATGTTTCTTTACCACATTCAAAAAAAAAAAAAAAAAAAAAGTGTGATCATTTATAAGAAGCAAATGCCATATCTGAATCTGATATGGAAGCATGCTACCTGTATTAGTTGTATATGCCATGTTTTGAAATTGGACCAATAATTGTTGCCTTTTTGAATTGATAATCATAATGCCAAATGTGAGCCCAGCAGCTGGAATTCTGTCCTAGTGGCATAGAGAGAGAGTGATAGAAAGTTATCATTAGAAGGACTTGTCAGAGTGCTAACAAAAAAAGATCTGTTCTTACAGAGATGGATGTAGTTTTCCATCTAAGATGAGAAAATACCAAGTGAAACACAGTCATTTAGTTTGGGAAGAATTTGTAGGCATTACTGTTCTCACATCTTCCTTCTAGGAAAAGAATAAAGTAGAAAAATAAAAAAGCATTTGAAGCAGGATGAAAAGACAGTCAAGAAATGTAGCATGGGTGCAATCATGGGAGTACGTCTGCACATGCATTGATGTGGTGGAAGGACTAGTGTAAACTCACAGCTGTATTGCCATTATTACCAGTCACCAAACAAAAAGTAGCAGACATGCTTCAGAGAAAGCAGAGAACAGTTCTCCCTTGTTCAGTTTGCCTCAGGCACCTTCTATGATTGCTCGGTATGTTTCTGCTCTTATATATTTTTCTGATGAAGGTATGATTAGGTCAATGAATTTTAAGACTCTCGCTATTGTTCTGGGTCTTCATTTTAGGGATTAATGAGCATGCTTTAAATTTAAGGTGGAAAAGGACTTGAGAGTATTTTGAAAAGCTGAAGTCAGGTTTAGATGTCCCACTTAGAAAAGATACTTCTTCCTGAAAAGGGACTGCTCAGATTTTTAGGTGAGTTCCTCTTTAGGTATGTAAGAGATTCAAGGCATCTATCAGTTAACTTTACAAAAGCTAACCAGTGTGGAAGAAGCAATAAAGACATCAGGAAAATAATTTAATTCTCCCAATGATTATTCAGAACATTTTCTTTGAACATTATGAGTTGACAATTAGCATACCTACTGTTATCCACTGGTGGTGATACATATACAAAACAGAAAAGTAATTTTATTACTCAGTTTATTTGGCAATGATCACTACAAGCTGCAAAATACAAGCAGAAGAGAGAAACTGGTTAAAGATTCCAGGTATCAAAATAGTAAAAGAACATCAACAATTCATTCAGCAGCCATTCTGTACCATTCAGCAGTTGCTTAAGCGTATTACTAGTGACAATGTTTAGCTGTCTCATTTCTGCCTCTGTGAAGGGGATACAAACAGAAGAACTCACGCCAGTTTCATGAATTGTATAGAAGAACTTTGTAACTGAAATTATAGTGTTCCAGTGGAATTTAGTGCTTTACAGGTTAAACCTCTTTCTCTTCTATTCTCTTGTTTTAAATAGAAAATCTTTGGGAAGAGGTAAACAGTGAGAGAAAAAAAATAAATAAATAAGAAGAAGAAGAAGCAGAAACACCTCAGTAACACAAAGTATTTAGCAATGATAGCATGTAGTAAATGTAAACAATGCTTCAGAAACTCTGAAAAGAAGGGCACAAGAAGGAGATTTGTAAGTGTGCATATTGCAATAAATTTAGGCTTTTACTTTTGTTTGGAAATTTCACACCTGAGCTCTGTTTTCTAGCATCAGTAGTAAAGGCAGACAAAGGCTGTTGTGTTATAATTTTAATTTGACCATAAGAAAACAAATTACTAATTTCTTTTTTCATTTGAAGGTCTTAAATCACATGACAATAATAATAATAGTTTTAAAATTATTTGCTGATAGAAAGACCATAAAACCTAAAAATTTCATATATTATGCTACCTGTATTTTTGTTGGAGGGGATAAAAACTGGCATATGTAAGTGCCTGACAGTTAGACCTCAGAAGAAGACACTTGTCAAGACAGAAATCTTCCCAGATTTATAAGACTATTACAGTCCTTCACATGATAGCTATCTCATGAAAACATTCAAAAAGAAGCAAGAGGGTTGAAAGGCATTGGAAAATGTGTTACAAATATGAGGCTTCAGTATGCCAGCTTTCTCTTGCAAAAATATGCTACATAGTCTGTGGCTTGGAGTCAAGACTTTCTAGTCTGGACGGCAACATTCCAAAGCATACTTACCCTGGTGTACATAAGGCTAGAAGTGATTGAGGCAAGCAGGCACTTTTTTTTTATCAAAAATTTGAACTACTGAATTTATTAAAATGCCTGTGTGATAGTTAGATTTCTGTGATTTCCTGGGCATTAAAAAAGATGTGCATAAAACTAGGTCAATTTCCAAGACAGCACATAATCACATTAGCAAATGTCAACAGGGGAAAAAGATACAGAAACTGGCACAGGCATACAAACCAAAGAAAATGTACAACTAAACAAAATCAAACATAAAAGATGTCAAATTTTTGTATTCATAAAATGACTAATTTTACAGAATGGAATAATGATTTTAATATAACTCTCATTTTGCTTTACTGTTGAGAAACTTGATAAAGAAAATCCTCACACCAGTTTTTTATTTACGGAATTCACCTAAGTAAATTTAGAGGCAATTACAAAATAAAAGAAACATTTGAAGCTCATGCTAACTGGAACAAGCATCAATAAGTATTTGCTTATAAGTGAGCACTCTATCAGTACTCAAAATATAGCACAACCCCAGAAACACAAAACTGACAGTCGTAAGTTACATACAGTTTGTTTTTATAGAAAAATAATAATTATTTAATTATAGTAAACTGTGATTTACAGCATAGTGCCTCGAAATAGCACAGCTCAAAGACATAGAAGTCTAAACAGATCAATCACCCACAATGATTTATAGCAATGCCAGTAAAGAGTTTAAATGGAGTAAAAACAGTCAGTCGGTCTGCAGTTCTTAAGGTAATTAATCCCATGAATTTGCAGAAAGCAGAGAGAACTTAGAAGACTGCATCAATTTTATGATTCAGTTTCAATTTCATGTAATTACGAGTTATCTGCCTACAAGAAAGTTTGGCTCCTTGAAAACTAAAATACATGCATATTTTTATAATAATGAATATTTCTAGCCAAATGCAGTGCAAAATTAATAGGTAAAGAGATAATCTAGGACATGAGTAACATGTTTCTACAAATTCTGGGCATCACAGAAAAGAAAGAAAAGCCCAAGAAATTAGGTTTGTAGCTTGTAGTAACATAGTTAAAACATTTGTCTCTTCTAACCCTATTTCTCTAGGAAAGTGGGTTTTTATACACTTGATAGTTGTCTGTCATCCACTTTGGAGTGTAAAACCATCCAAATTCACCTGAGTAGTAAAATGCTGGAAAATGCCATGGAGTCACATGGTACTGGGCACCTTGCTAGAGCAGAGCAAGAGATCCATATTGCAGTATCCCTAGGAAGAAAGTGGCAGGGAACAAGCCATTATCTTCTCCACTAAGCCTGACTATGCAGCAAACATGTTCTTATGACATAGATATGAAATATGTGTCAGGAAGGAGGTGAATAATAATAACACTCTGAAGCACATTAGACACAAATCTGCACAACAACAGATGCTGTTAGACCCAATATACATGGAAGAAGCTGTTTAAAAAATCATGTTATAAAACATCTACTATTCCCTCCAAACTCAGGAATAAGCTGTTAAAATTATGTCATCTAAACAGTTTAGCAAAATGAGATCCTAATCACTAACACAGGCCAATCAGCCTCAACTTCATGCCTGCAAAGGTGACGGAACAACTTGTTCTGAAAACCCCCTACAAGCAATTGAAACAGAAGAAAGTTATCAGGAATAGTCAACTTGGATTCCCCAAGGGGAAATCTTGCTCAACCAAACTGATAGCCTTCTACAATGTCATCAGTGGCTGGGTAGATGGGGTCTAGCAGCGTACATTGTGTATCTTGGCATCAGCAAGGCGTTTGACACCATCTCCCACAACATACTTCTCATGAAACTTTGAAAGCATCAGATAGATGAGTGGACGGTGGGGTGGACTGAGAACTGGCAGACCAGCAGAGCTCAGAGGGGTGTCATCAGTAGCACAGAGTTTATCTGGATGCCTTTAATGAGCAGTGTTCCTGAGGGGTCAGAGCCGGGCTTGGTCTTGCTCAACATTTTCATCAGTGACCTGAATGATGGGATTGAGTCCATCATCATCAAGTTTGCTGATGATACAAAGTTGGGATGAGTGGCTGCCACACCTGAAGGCTGTGCAACCATTCAACAAGATGTGGACAAACTGAAAAGTTAGGCAGGGAGGAACCTGGTGCAGTTTAACAAGAGAAAGGATGAAGTCTTGCATCAAGGAGGAGTAACCACATACATCAGTACAGATTAGGGGATGGCTTGCTGGAGAGGAGTTCTGCAGAGAAGAACCTGGGTGTACTGGCAAACAACAGGTTGGCCATGAGACAATAGTACACCTTTGTGGCCAAGGACAGTCGTATCATGGGGTGCATTAAAAAGAGCAAGGTCAACAGGACAAGAGAGGTGATTGTCCCCTCCATTCTGCTCTGGTGAGGACACATTTAGACTACTGCATCCAGTTCTCAGATCTTCACTTAAAAAAAGACAGGGATCTCCTAGTCAGATTCCAGGAGAAGGCCATAAAGATGATAAAGGGCCTGAAGCACCTCCCTTATGAGGAAAGGCTGAGTAACCTGAGTCTGTTTGGCCTAGGGAAAAGAAGACTGAGAGGGCATCTGATCAGTGTTTATAAATATCTAGGGGGAGGTGGGAGGCTGATAGATAAGGCCAGGCTCTTCTTGGTTGATGCCTAGCAACAAGACAAGGAGCAGTGGCCTAAAACTTGTACATAGAAATTCCATACAGACATGTAAAAGAACTTATTTGCAGTAAGGGTGACACGGATCATTGAAACAGGTTGTCCAGAGTCTGTGAAATCTCCTTCTATGGAGATATACAATCTAGATCCATCTAGATGCCTGTGTGACCTACTGTCAGGAACCTGCCTTAGCAAAGAGTTGGATTCAATGATCTCTCGAGGTCCCTTTCAGCCACTTTAGTTCGGTGATGCTGATTGATTCTGTGGCTAATACTCAATATCAGTGACAAGGTCAGGGCTAGGTGAAAAATGAATTATCACACAGCAAATGCTCACAGCCACTGTCTTTGGGGTTTGAGGCAGGCTGAGGTGGGAAGGTGTGGGCTTTAGCTTGGTTGGTGTGTTTTTTTTTAAACAAGAAACAGGTTTATATGAGAAAGTTTTCAAAACATACCTTATCAAAACAAAAACAATTTAGTATGTTCCTGACATTATTTCATGTGGGAAAAAATGATAATTAGTTATACCAAATTATCATATGTCTCAGGGTACCAATTTCAGTTGTTGAGTGATTGTTTCAGTTGGTCTTCCCTTCTCAAATTCTGTGACTGGCAGTTTTTAAATTAATAGCAACTTTATATCAAACATAAAAGACAACTGAAAAAATAAAAGCATACAAACATGTTCCTAGCTAAAGAGTTTGACCACATTGTCATTCAAAAAAAAAAAAAAAAAAAAAAAAAAAGAGCAATATATAGCTTGAATGTCCTAAGGGCTTCAAGAAATATATCATTTTTCACTCCTCAAGACACAGAAACTATAACTCACAGTCTAATGCTAGGCACTCTCAGACTTTCACACACAATATTGGGCACAACATCCTAAAATATTGGTTTTGTCTATTTTTATTGCCAAGTTGCCAAGAATGAAATTCTTTTTACAACACAAAATTTAAGAGTTGATAATATATTTTTTTCTCTAGTTTGATGTCTTCAGCTCCTGACAGTGGCTTTAATTTATTATAACAGTTTCAAGGAGCTACATCTTAGCACTAAATGCCATAAGTTAGTGCTAGACACAGAAGCCTGCCAACTCTAATTCACTGAGAATTATATGAGAGGTCTTCTTTACTCTGATGTGGAGATGCTCATATCCTTGATATAAAATTAATCCAGATTTTGTGACTGTTATGCAAGATTTTAGTCAACACTTTTTTGTTCAAAGTGCATATGTGATGGTCAGGATGGAATAGGACATCTTCATTGTCCTAAGGAGAGTACTTTTTTAGTCTGCCATATTGAGAAAGATTTTAAGAAAAGCAGCAGTCATTGTGATAAAATCCATTTAAGGCAGTGAGGAAGGGGAAGGGGAAAGGGAAGGGGAAGAGGAAGGCGGAGGTGTAGGAGAAGGGAAAGGCAAAGGAAAGGGGAAGGGAAAGGGAAAGGGGAAGGGGAAGGGGAAGGAGAAGGGAAAGGGAATGGGGAAATGGGGAAATCTGTCACTTAATCTGAGTCACTGAGGCAAAAACAACCATGGAACACCTTAAACTGAAGTATCAGTTTACAGAGTTGATTTTTTCCCTGATCTTTGCGACAAGAACACTGGTGAAGTAAAATCCATGGTGTGGCTGTACAGTCTTCTCAAAAGAGACATCTCAGCAACCAAAATGTTATTAATTTTTTTCCTATACACTTTCCCTCTCTTCCCAGCATAGACATCCTAGGTCTGCACAGAACAACAAAGGTGTACTTTGGCCAGCAGTGACTGGCAAGAGAGACATGACACTCTGCTGAGACCAAAAAATGAAATGTGAGCTAGCTCATCAGAATGACAGTTTAAAAACAGTGGCAGTCATTCTCACTGAAGCAGACTGTAGGTAACAAAATACTTTTAATGGATGAGTTTTGTCTTTTTCCCAATTTAAATGTACTCTTACATGCCCCTTATGTCTATGACACAACAGCTGAGTTGAAAACCACTTCAGCCACTTTCCCCTCTCCGCAGTAGGAATTTTTACACAAACATCAATCTGCATTTCCATGTGAACCTCTCTGTTAAACGCATTTGTCAAATAGTCAGAAATATGGAGAAGAAAATAATACCAGTTATGCAAAAGATTCTACAAATAATACCAACATGGGCCACATATTGCATTATGTTAGCAAGACTCTTGTTAACCAGTGGATGAAAGTTGTAAGCTTCCCCCATCTATTTATTTGGCACTTGTGAAGATACATCTAGAGTACTCTGTACTTGTCTGGAATCTCCAGCACAGGATGTACATTGGCTGAATGAAGCAAGAACAGTAGAAATACAGAGGTATTCAAAGAGCCAGATTGTATGATGCAGGATGAGAAACTGAGAGAACTGTGATTTTTAGCTTGCTGACAAAGAGAGTAAAGGGAACAACACTGCCTTCAAGAGCTACTTAATGGAACAATACATCTCTTCAAGGTGCACACTAGAAGGATAGGAAGCAAACAGTCACAGACAGAAAAAAAAAAAAAAAAAGAAAAGAAAAAGAAAAGAAAAGAAAAAAATATCTAATGAGATATTAGTGAGATAAAATCAGTGAGGCTGAAATGAACACTGAAGCAGGTACCCACAGCAGACTGTGAAATCTCAGTGCTAAGAAACATAAAAACTGGACAAGACTATGCTCAAAACAGATAATTCTAGCTGCTCTTGTGTCCAAAAGCAGTTTGAACTAAATTATTCTTAAACATTGAATACATTTAAATTTATGTATAACTTTATTTATTTTATATATTAACATAATTTTAAATAAATATATTTTATTTTATTTATTCTGTATGTTAACATAAAAAACTAAAGCCTTATGAGAAAATTAGCAAACATAAATGCTTTGTCAATTAATTTCATAATATACAATTTGCCCAACTGTGTGGCAACTCCCTAGACTAACCTCAACCTCAGTGTGTTTTAAAGATATGAATTCCAAATCAAATCAAGACACTAAATCTTCTCAGATTTGACTCTTGTTAAGTACAGAATGTTATATTACTCATCAGACTGCCACAGCATTTGAATCATGGAAAGTCCATGCATGACTTAAACACGGATGAAGTTATGATTTCATCAAACACCATTTATAGCAACTAATAATAAATATACACTTGTCATTTTAGAAATCAGGACGTGGTTCACGTATCTAGTATATTCTATATATCAGGTGTTTCCATTGTGAGCTATGTGAAAATTTAACAAATGTTTTTCTTAATCTGCAGAAATAATGACAGATGCCTATTCTGGTTTCATGGAAGGAGATTATTTTATATCAAGGCAGAAATATTTCAATGACTGTAAATGTGCTGTCATCGGAGCCCCCGAAAGAGAATCTTGTTTTTCATTTCACTTTCCAGTGACACTGGTGGAGTTCTTTTTATTCCAGTTGGCCTAGATGTTCAACAGACTTCCTCCTAAACCTGTTCAATAACTATCTATAATTATCCATCCTTTCTCATTATAATTATTGCTCAAGAGTTCAGATTTCAGCTAAGATGGTGTTAATAGCACACCAGTGCTTTTGCTGTTACTGTGTGATGGCTGTGCACCCAGGGCTGGGCCATGCCAAGCTGTTCAGCAAGGAAGAGTCACAACCATTAAGGAACAGGAGCAGGAGACAGCTTGGAGCAAGAAAATCTGGCCTAAATTAGGCGATGTGTTTATTCCATACCACATGGCATCGAGCAGAAGGCTACATAGCTGTGGGGAGATGGCCAGAGGAGGCCACTTCAGGAATTGTCTGGATGTTGGTCTGCTGCTGCTGAGATATTATATTGTTAGTGGGGCATTGGTCAGTGAGAAGTTGTACTGTTAGCTGGTCAGCAGATGGCAAGTAATTGCATTGGGGATATATATATATAAACATACATGTGTATCTGTTTATGTAATTGCATTTTTGTTTCTGTTTTCCTTTTCTGTCTTAGAAAATAATTTTTATCTTAACCCACAATTTCTGTTTTGTTTCCAGTTCTCTTTTTCATCCCATGCAGGCGATAGTGAGAAAACACCTCTATGGTCCAGGTCTGTCTGTCAGCTTAAATCATAACAATTAATTATTTTTTGAACCCAATGTAAGGTTCAAAATGTGGAGATAACAGCAGATTTGACCAGAGCATGACAGAAGAAAACTGGTATAGGTGTTGTAGCAATTTAATAGTTGCACATCATAATGTCATTTTTTATTATCTGAGTTCTTTCAGACTTTTTTCATTCAACCATCGTATTTAATACGTTACTTGCTGCATATGACCCCTCTTATGCCATTTACCGTCTCTTGAGTCTGGATTAAGGCTATCATTTTTCTTTACAATGTAACAGAAGACTAATCTTCGTACTTCAGGAAACACATCTTGGGAAGTATTAATAATTTTGCTCTTTACTTTGTCTCCTTGAGTGCCAAGCTAAGGAGGAGACAAGGGAGAACATTCAAATCAGTATGTTCTTATTGCTAGGTTTTGTTTAAGATTAAACAGCGATTTAAGAATATCAGTAATGATCTGCCCCAAAGATGAATAGTTCTGATTGGCAGGAGCCTAGAACAGTGGTCACTCCCAGAGTTCTGAAACTTCAAGCCTGAATGTGCAGAATTCTGAAAAACTAGTAAAATGTTTGAAAAAGGTATGCGGTCACCCTGGCAGTCCTACAGAAACACAAATCACTGCAATGTGCTGGAGCCTAATGATGCTTACCAAGTCCTGTTCAACACTACTTACCACCCTAAAGAGAAGGAGATTTCATGCTGATGACAAGGTGATAGGCCCCACGGTCACTTCAGTCCCTGCGTGGTTGCTCAAGCCTCTGTGACACAGTTCATTCAACAGACATCAGAGAACAAACCAGTGCCAGTTACAGTCACCCCTATACACAAGACAAAAAGTAAATTAAAAAATTAAAAAATAAAAACAGTAGCTGTGAAAGTCAGCTCATTACTAAGGAAAAAATTGCTACTGAGATGAGGATAGAAGAAGAAATGGGGACGAAGAATGGAAGGAGTAAAAGGACAACTAATAATGAGGCAATAACTGTCTGACCCCTGAGTATGGATGGACTGAAAGAGATCTGAAAGCACTTCAGCTGTCATACAAACAAGCATACTGTCACCTACCTGCTCTGAAGCTGGGATAATGGGGCCTGTAGCCTGGACACAGTGGGCAGCAAAGCCAGGCAGCTGGAATGCTTTTCTAGGCAAGAGAACATTGATGAATGATTGGAAAAGGGACACAAGTCTTCACTTTATGAAGGAAAACCTTGTCAGCTGTGAAGGAAAAATATCCATTCAAGGAAGATCAGATATGTTAACCAGGCAAGTAGAATACCATGGAGAAAAGTGTCCAGTATGTGTGTGAATTAAATGTGCTGGGGGAGACATACAATATTGACGATGATAGATGATAATTGTTATCCTAAGATCCTGATGATATGACACCTGCATGGCAGATATATATACAGATTTCACTGTTGTCATATGTCAACACACTGGCAGTAGTGGCCTGGAAGGCTGAAGAAAATCCAGTCATGAATGAAATGGCTAGCCTACATGGACAATATGAATTAAAAATGTCTTTGTCCCTGAGGGCTTGTGTGTCAGCTGTGGAGATAATCTCCTGCGAGTTATAGCAATTCAAAGACAAAATGTACTACTCCCCACCTGTATGGAGCAGTATCTCAGCCATTAAAAGTGTACCTCTGCTCAAGAGACAGGCTATAGGAGGTACAAACCATGTGCTACTCTGTAGTTTCACCTACATGACCATGGAGCAGGTATGACGAAACAGGATGGAAAATCTTCATTGACTTTAGAGGTACAGGTATGTAAGTTATAAGGAAGAACAGTCAGAAAATGGGGCTCTTCCCAGGAAAATGGCCAGACCTGATCCTAGTGGACAGTCTCTTAAGAAGAGAGATAAAGTGGCCTGATCCAGGAATAGAAAGGCTCTGCCTCCAGCAGGATGGAGGAAAGGGATTGTCGGGCTTATTGGACTTAATGGCCTGGCACATCAGAAGCACTGGTGAACAAGGAACTGGATGCAAGACTGCATCCAAAGGGTGATAGTCATTGTCTCAATGTCCAGATGGAAATCAATGCTGATTGGTGTCTCTCAGTGGTCACCAGTACTGGGACCAGTGCTCTTCATTATCTTCATCTACAACATCAACTGAGACTGAGTGAACCCTCAGCAGGTTTGCAGATGGCACCACGATGTGGGACGCAGTTGAAACACCTGAGGAACAGGATGCTATTTGGAGAGACATAGGCTCAAGCAGTGGGCCCAGAAAAATATTTTGAGTTTCAACAAAGCCAAGTGTGAGATCTTGCTCTTGGATTATGGCTATCCCCACTACCAGTACAAGCTATGGAATGAAAGGATGGAGCACAGGCCTGTCAAAAAGGACTTTGGGATAGTGCTGGATGAAAAGCTGGATGTGAGTCAGTAATGTGTCCTTGCAATCAAGAAACCCAGCTGTAACCTGGGTTGCATCAAAATAAGCATGGACAGAATATCATGAGAGAGGGTCCTAACACTCTATTCTGCTTTGGTGAGACCTCACCTGGTGTATTGTGTCCAGATGTGGAATTCTCAGTACAGGAGAGACACGGACCTATTGGAGTGTGTCTAGAGAAGGGTCACAAAAATGATCCAAAGTGTGGAACACGTCTCCTACAAGGGCAGGCTGAGAGGGCTGGTCTGTTCAGCCTGGAGAAAAGAAGGCTTGGGGGAGATCTGATAGCACCTTTCATTGTCTAAAGAAGGGCTTACAGAAGGAAGGGAACATGCATTTTAGCAGTGTCTGTTGTCATAGGAGAAGGAGAAATGGTTTCAAAACTAAAACAGGGAAGATTTAGATTGGATATAAGGAAACTGTTTTTAAGGTAAAGGTTGTGAGGCACTGGTACAGGTTGTCCAGAGAGGTAGTGTATGTCCCATCCATGGAGACATTCAAGGTCAGAATAGACCAGGTTATGAGCAATCTGATTTGGCTGTAGATGTCCCTGTTCATTGCATGGTGTCATGTGTCATGACACATGGACTAGATGACCTTTGTGGGTTCATTCCAACTCAAACAGTTCTGTGAGTCTACAAGTATAAAGTAATCCAATGGCATCAAGTTATAGTGGGGCAGAATTTACATCCATTTCTGGAGTGACAGGGTGATAAAAAGGAGCCTGCTGCATTGGTAGCCAAAGTGAGCTTAAAGGGGAATGAGAGGCAAAAGGAATCCATTGCAAGTGGTTCAGATGCTTCGTGCATCCTTAGTATAGATTACCTAAGGAGACAGGACTTCAAGGACCCAAGAGAGTACTAGCTGGCTTTTGGTGTAGCTGCCTTGGGAACAGAGAACATCAAACAGCTGTCTATCTTGCCTGGTCTCTCAGAGAACCATTCTATTTCAGAGTTGCTAAGAGAAGAAGTGCCAGATCTAATACAACAGTGCACCAGAGTCAATATCATGACTCTTGATTCTCATTCATAAGAAGATCTTCAACTAGAGAGCAAAGACAATCAACAAAACTCTTTAGCAGTTCCATGTGGCCAGTATGAAAGACCAATGGACAGTGAAAGCTAAAAACTCACAGCCACAACTTGGAGATCAACTGTAAATCAGTCTGCAGATGGTGAAACATTGCTAGCAGGGCATCCATCAACAAACAGTTGTATTGTGAGCTGAGTGTCAAGCAGCTGGCAAGCAATTGTGTTGTGGATATATGTGTGTGTGTGTGTGTGTGTGTGTGTGTGTGTAGTTATTTTTAACATTTTTTTGTTGTTGTTTTGTTTTGTTTTATTTCCTTTTCTGTCTTAGGAAATCATTTTTATCTCAATCTACAAGTTCTCAGTTTTTAGTTCTCTCCCTCATCCCATCTGTGGAGAGAACTGTGTGGTGTTTAGTTGCCTGCCAGGTTAAACCACAACAACTAAGCTTTAATGAATGACTCACACAAAAGGAACAGCAAGCATTTGCATTCATTTCCTCTGTTCTATGAAGAACCACTTTGTCAACTGTTGACATAAAGCACTTGTGACAACCTGTTAGAAAATGAAATTTTCCCAACAAAGTTCATAGAGAAAAGACTATCAAAATAGTCATCAGGAAGGTGCAAAGGAAGTTTCATGTTCCCACTCTTCCCACTCACCTCCCTGCTGATACTTGGTTGCCTGTTTTGGGAAAGGGATGTAATGGGAGAAAGGTTTAACTCAGATAGCTTAAAGACACAGAAACAAAGGAAAGTGAAATAGGCCCCTGTCTGATAGAATTAAATAGAGAAAATATTTCTCTACATCTCAGCACAGCAGCTGTGGCTGTTCCAGAACAGAACTTCACTCGCTTACAACAGGTGGTTTAATGGCTTTCTTAATCTTTTCTCTATCTTAATACCATCATCATGGTAAATGTGTGATTTCATGTTCACTTCTGCTCACCTTCATGGCATTTGAAGTAAAGCTTTAAAAAAGTTACACTTCAAAGACTTCAACTACCAGATTCTCACTAAAGTAAATAAATATTAGACTCCCTGTACACAGTCCTAATCACTTCTGCATCAGCTCTGGAAAAGAATTGTGTGGTATTTTAAAGACATTTTAGCGTAATTACTAGAATGTTTAATCAAAAGTAATATTTATTTGGAGGGAAAAAAATAGTAAGATTTTTTTTTCTTTTAAATTGCCACTCGGTGTGCTGGCATAGAACAACTTGGTAAACCACAATTGTTTTGCTTTGATTTTCATTTTGACAGCATAAAAAGAGCATGGAATGCATTTATTTACTCTCACACATTAGTTAAGACAGATAAGTAATTGTCTGTCTATACAGAACTAATCTTTATCTACCAAGCTTCAGATAATACACAAATCTAATCAGGCTGCATGTCAGTAGTTGGAAAGTGCTACAGACCACTACTACAGTATTACATCAATATTGATATAATAAAGTTATAAAGTCATATCAATACAGATATAGATTTTTCTGAAACCACACAGATTACTGTATACTCAAGTACTCCAATAAATTGTATTTCAGATTGTTTGAGCAAACTCCAATGTCACAGTCCGACCAGGTGTATATGTTGTTCTACAAATGTACTAAAACCAAAGAGGAAAATTTTTTGTAATACATCATAAAGTTGTCATTCACTTTTGTCTGTTTGACATTCTCTTTTCAAGAGAATCCCACACACAAACTGGTAAGAAACTTCAAAATATTTGCAGAGTGCCTTACAGTGCCTAGTGTCTGCCCGAGGTTATACCTAAGTTAAATTAATTCTGTTAACTTCTTTACATATGTGAGCAAATCACAAATGTGAGAAGAATAGGAAATTTAAAACAAAATTTAGGTCACCATTTCTGAAATGACATTAATGCCCACAGCAAAAATCTCAAAGATAAGCAAAATGTATGTTCATCAAAAAAAAAAAAAAAAAAAAAAAAAAAAAAAAAAAAACAATGTAAAATCCTCATTAAGTAATGAATGGCTACTTATTCATAGAATCTTTAAGAAACCTGAATATCTACATCATGGTAACTAAGGTCTCAATAACTGATTTCCTTTTTTCTATTTCATGAACCAGAATTTTCACTGGATTCCATGGCTGTTTATTTCATTGTCATGGGTTTCCTAGATTTACCTGTACCCGTGACAGGGGCAACCACCCCATAGGGCCCCCGGCCCGGAAATGACAGGAAAAAGGGGAATGGAAAAAACAGCGGCAGCAATCTAAGGAGGAAAACTTATTTTACTAAATACAATATTGGAATACTAAATAACACAATATAATACAATATAATTGAGGCTAATAAATCGAACAAAACAGAGAGAGAGAGTCCCCGAAAACTGAGAGGCCTACTGTGAACTCTAGGCGACACGGCTGGAACACTTCCCACTCCCTGGGAGTCCGAGAGAGAAAATTCCAGCCTGGGAGCGAGATTATATATGTCCTCCTCCCGTGATTCATCTCTGTCCACGACGTCCTTTGGGATATGTAGTTCTCCTCCGAGAACTGAGTACTCAGGACGCTGCCATTCCACGGAACTGGAGCATGAACCTTCCAATGATCCATACTGCACATGATGTTATGATGTAGAATATTCACAGCAACACCACAAAACCATGACATTCATACTTTAAAAACCCCTCCATCTTTCCGTAGTTGCTGTGTTCTCCCACTGTAGTTCAAAACTTCCGAGTACCTGATCCACTGTTATTAAAGGAACTTAGACAGCAGAAGATAATAGCTGTGCATGTTCCCCGTCCTTGGAGGTGTTCAAGACCAGGTTGGACGGGGCTCTGGGCAACCTGATCTAGTAAAGGCGTGTGTTTGGTATGTTTGGTGGCCCTGCTAGGCAGGGGGGTTGGAACTACATGATCCTTGAGGTCCCTTCCAACCCGGGTGATTCTGTGATTCTGTGATTCTGTGAAGATATATAGTATTTAAAACATCTTATGAAGTACTAGAAAATGAAGACTACTCTACATTAGGGAGGCTCAGTATTGTATGAAATATGTAATGTATGTATTCATAGTACATATTCATATACTATGGAATTCGTGGTATATAAGGGAGTGGGGTTTTCGTGTCTTTTGCTGTCTTTTGATGTTCTTGCTAGAAGAAGATCTGATCTCTTATGCATGTATTTTAGAAAAAAATGGAAGGAAAATGAAGGGGTAGGGGGAAGGGAAGGGGAAGGAAAAGGAAAAGCAGGAAGGGGAGGGGGAGGGAGGACACGGGAAGGCAAAAGGTAAGGCTTCCCTTTTTATGTTAAAGTATAAAATAAAATATAACATAGCTGTTGATGGAGTGCCACATGCTTGTTGAGTGAGGGTGACAGATTGTCTCAGAAATCTTACAAGAGAAATGATGGTTGCATGTTTAGCATCCCAAGCACTGGAGTGAGCAAGTCCACAAAATAAATGTTCTGCAGTCACTGCTTTACCAGCTAAAATATTCCAAGGTGTAGAGTCTTCTCCTGACCCATCACAACCACTTTTGTGCAGACAGAAAATACATGAAATGAAATAGTCTGTGGAGCAAAAATGGTCTCATTACTATGAGTAAAAGCAAAGGTTTTGCTAATGTGCTCATGGAATATGGATATGGAGCAATCATCTCAGGAAATATTATACCGAGAAATTCCCTTCCTGAGAAGAGTCTAGAGAATTCAAGTAATTTTGCAGCTCTTTTATTTGTCATAACACTAATTCTCACATTCTTTTTGTGAAGTAGCAGAAAGCAAACAGTCTGTTGATTTGCTGTGTGTTCAGTGGGTAAGAGTGTGTGTACAAAACTCAATGCATTATGTTTGCTGTATGACTAAGAATCAAGTGTTCTGGCATGCACTGATCATCTGTTGCTTTAGTCACGCAGAGGGTACCCTTCTTACGCAGGAGACTCATGATGATCACTGCTTGGACTGAATGAAATTTAGAGATTTAAACATAAGGATAGAGCAGTCTTGGATACTGTCTCCTTTGCATCACTCTCAGTGAAACACCAGGCATCACAATGATAGTGTAGTGTGTGAGCATCAGGAAGAGCTGTTCTTGCTTTTGGCTTCAGACAAGGGATTTAAGACAGAAAGAGGTGGACTGGGATAACAAATGCATTAAAATGCTTTATTCATCAAATCCTTCAGGATCCACTAAAATAATAATAATAATAATAAATAAATAAATAAATAAATAAATAAACAGCTGGGAACATTACAAAGGCAATTTTAAGTATTTTTAATTCTACAGTCACTGCTTCAAGTAGCAGAAATAGTAAGATTTTTTCCCCTTCTTAAAATATACAAGTATGTCAGGGCTCTATTACATTGGAGGGGAAGGTGTAGCACCTCTGTTATTAGGTTCTGAGGAACATTAAGGCCTGAATTTTATAACACTCTTGAGAAACCTCCTGTAAGAAAGATCTGCTGGAAATGGAGTAGGTCCAGTGGGGCAACTCACTGTAAAATCAGTCTAGGTCATATTCAGTCTCATGCAAAGGGACAGCAGGATTTTCATGCACTTACCTATGAAGAAACATGCTTAGCTGAGTCTTTAATAACACATACTTTCAGCCACCATGAACTCCTGCAGCTCTTAATTCACTGATTTTATCATTAAAAAGAAAAAAAGAAAGAAAGATCAATCCTAATTCCTAATTTGGGAAAATGGTCCCACTGTTGGGCCCCATCAAGCAATAATTTTCACAGTACAAATGTGAGATAAGTGTAATATATTATTGCTGTTCTCCTGACACACTATTTGTAGCAAAACTACATGGTATATCAAAGACTGAGTGAATAAAATTATATGTTTAGAAACTGAATTCAAGATCTTTTGGCTACCATTAGCTGATAGCAAATTCTCCATGTCCATTCTATAATAAAAATTAAAATCAGCTTTTTCCTGTATCTGTAACAAGATTATATAATAATTATGTTACAAATTCCCAGGCTGTTTTCTTTACATCTTGAATATATTTCACATTAAATTAGCTTTCCTATTTTATTCTACAGTCGGTTATCAGTCAATAACAGATTTTTGTGCAAGTGTGTCATGACAAGAGAAGGAAAACATTTATAAATAAGGAAAAAAAAAAAGAGTTTATTAAACCACAAAAAATGATAGAGAAACACATACGTAGATCCAATATCTTTAGAAATTGATATGAGATGTCAAACTGATAGAGTTTCTTCAAATCTCAGAAAGTACTGTAGCTGAAAGTGAATAACTCTGGAAAAATATAAGCCAGCACATTTCTAATACCGCTGGCACATAGTGGGCATCTCATATAAATTATACCCCTGGAAAACAGCATGATAGTAGTCAACTGAAGAGGTATACATAATGATCATAAAAGATGAGATATTGTTGCCATATTGTTTACCACAATGTAACATCAGAAAACAAAATTTAACACCCACAACAGTACAAACTGTCTTACTGACAAGTGTTTAGATATCATATTGAAACCCCATCATGAAACAATTTCAGTAATATGTGATATTATTATCTGAAATTAGTTTTCTGGGTCTTCTCTCTTAAGAATTTAGAGGGCATAAGTTTATACTTTAAGGATGTTTATTTAAGTACATGAAATTGAAATACATACTTTCAGGGAAAACTGAAGTTTTATCCATTTGCAAATGGGGGGAGTGGAAAGGTGGAGGGGAGAGATGAGAAAAGGAGTGAGCAATGAAATTTTTAACTGAAAATGAAAAGGTACATTCAGTCTGAAATCTCTAGTAGGAATACCCACTGTAACTACCTACACATGTAATATGTAACTATACGCATTATGCAATATGTATGTAGTTTAAGCAAACTCTATAATGTTTGATTTAAGCAAGACGTCAACCAGAAACATGCCTCATAAATAAGAGTTTGCTTTTGGTTAACTATTTAAAAAGAAAAAAATACACAATGTTTAGTTCAAAGAAAAATAAGCATAAAAACTCAAACCCTAACTAATGAAAACTAGAAATTATATCATAAAACTTCTTCATATATTAGCTGTGTCAGAAAGGCACAACTGTATTTTGTATACATGTGCAAGAGTGTTTATTTTCAATTGAATTTATCAGAAGGTTTTGATTGAAAAATGTGCTGCCTAGAATCCTTTTCTTTTGGAACACCGTCTACACATACACAGACATATTACTATGAGCAAAGCAAGTTGAAAAGGTGCATCTGAATTTCTTTATAGTGTTACAAATATAAGATAGTTAAAACCTAAACAAAAGCCTAAACTTCTTTAGAATACTGAAACATCAAAGTCCATAACTTTAGATGTGAAACAATACAGGCAAAGGCTCATTTTCTACTGCTTTGATCAATACAGGATTTTTTCTGTTTCTGGTTCTTATGTTTCAGTTTGGATCAATGTTCAGATGGGCTTTTTCTTGCAATCTGTATATATTTGGGAGGGTGAAGGAGACATTTTTAACCTTCCCAAAAATGTTCTTTGTATGAAAAGTGACATGATGATCTATAGTATATGAAAAATTCTGGGATCTAGTGACCTGTGTAAAAACAGACTTGATTTTACAAGCCTTACACAGCACTTCAAAGGGAAGAAAACAAAATGCATTTGCACAATTATAAAAATAAGTCTACTAGTCCCTTTTACTGAGTATATGTTAACTCACAATATACCACTGGTTTAGAAACAGAAAAGCACAACTCTAACAAGACATCTTCAAGAGAGTGAATACAGGATTTGCATACTTCATTTAACTGTGTCTAGAGAAAAATGCGTATCAAACATTTTTAGAAATCCATACTTACATTTTGTTCAGTATGTAAAAAATTTAAACTGCTGGTTAGCAAAATCTAGCATTAAAATATTCCTAAAGAATGACTTTCATTTTGGAGAAAATCTGCTTTGTGTGTTCAACCCCTACAATTCCATGATTCTTTGATTATGAGAAGAGAAATGAAAAACAAATTTAAGTATGCATTAGAGGTAGTCAGTTTCACACACATACTCATAAAATAATAATAATGATAAAATAAAAATAAAAATGAAAATAAGTAAAAAATCTTTTTATGTTTATTATCTGTTCTCCTTCCCTTCAAACTGTCCATAGAGAATTGTCTTAAAGTAAATTATGTCATGCAATAACTATCACAAGGACTCATATCTGTTCTGCTGGTTGCTGTACAGAAAACATCTTGTTTTTAATACTGGTCTGATCTTTCCTTTTGCTCAGTTTGATTGAAAAGTTCTGTTTTATAAATTAAACTTTCTGAAAGGGCCTAACAAGGACACTCCTAAAGGTTTACTCACATTCAAGCTGATGATCTATGATATTATTTTACTAAGTACAGGTGCACAATTCTTATCCATTAATGTATTCCCAAATATTATATCTCATTTTTAGCTATTGTGTCTTGTTTTTGGCTATTCCTATGTGTAATAGCATGGAGATGTCCTGAAAAATTTCAACATTGAAGAATTCTTTTAAGCTCTTTTTAAAAAATATTTTATCAATTGTCAGTAATGCTAGAAAGTTACAAAAAAGGGGAAAAAAAAAAAAAGAAAAAGAAAAAGAAAAAATTGGAAAAAATGGGATCTAGTGCTTTCCAAGGCAAAGACATTATTTGTCTCTGGGTCATACAGACCCATATGGAACAGTCAGAACACATCATATTTATGCACTTTAAGAACAGATTCACCAATTGTACCACATTTGTTATGTTAAGCTATAATTTTTTTTTTTTTTTTTTTTTTTTTTTTTTTTTTTTTTTTTTTTTTTTTTTTGGACAGCAGAGCCATGTAAAGGAGATCTATTGCATCCTAAATGTGCAGGACAGCAAACTAATATAAATAACAGAAAGTGTTGAGTACAAGAATAACTCTGGCCTTTCAAATCTTTTTTTAGGGCTAGTGTAGGTCAAGTGTGCTAGTGGACTATAATTTCTATTGTCCAGTTCTCTGCATTATCACAGAAAACAGGATCCCTGCTCCAAACAGCATACAGAAAGAGTGCAAGTAGGCATCATGAGACAGACATGAAAAAGTACGGAGGAGATAACAGAAACCTTAATCAGAACACATTTTGAATGTTTTAATAAAAGATGTGAGAACTGTCTGACCTCATAGGTTGCAGTCATTTGCACACATGTCAAAAGATATGCCATATAATAAAACCACTTGAAATTTTTCCCCCTTGTAACTCCACATTTAATTCCTACACTGTTGTTTATCCTTCTTCCCCTATAGACCATCTTCATAAATCTGATACAAGGGTTATAGACATTGTCATTCTTTCAATGGTCTTTTCATTATTAGTGGAAAAGTATCAATGTGTTCCCCAGTGGCGCACGTGGTAGAACTGCTGCTTGCAACGCCAGAGGCCCAGGGTTCGAATCCCCCCTGTGGCACAAGTGGTAGAAGTGCCACTATGCTACACAGAAGGCTCAAATCCCGGGAGTTGGACTCGATCTCTAAGGTCCCTTCCAACTCACACAGTGCTGTGATACTGTGATCTCCATCCGCAGATCTGAAAAATCTTGGCTTATGTTACCACTTGTGTGCCCCCAGTGGCGCAGTGGTTTAAGCTGCTGCCTGCGGCACTGGAGGGCCCGGGTTCTAATCCCCCCTGTGGCGCAGGGGTAGAAGTGCCACTTCGCTACACAGAGGTCTCGAAACCCGGGAGTTGGACTCGATGATCTCTAAGGTCCCTTCCAACTCGCACGATACTATGATACTATGATACTATGATGATACACTTTGTATTTGAAAGGTCACACAAATATTATGCTTCTACAGTCTAGATAGTGTGGAGATGCTAGAGACTGAGCTAATTCACGTGAAACAGTATAATAAAGTCCTCTGTGCAATATGGAAGGGACATAAAGATGTGTGATGGAGGTCTCAGTGGCCATCTCAGTGCTTCTATGTTTGCTGAAAGTCATGCTGTCTGCCATATAGGCAAAGCCTACTCTCAGCTTCATATTAGAAATCTATCATTAGTATTGGGTTAGTATTTGTTGATAGAAACTCACACACAGTCAGCCATCGAACAGGAAGAAATACTGACCAATCCTGCCCAGTCCTGCTTCTTTTAGGTATATTTCAAGGCATAGAATTTTTTTGAATTGCAATTTTTTTTTTTTTTTTTTTTTTTTTTGTGGCTTTCATATCTTCCTCTGCTAAATTTAATAGAAGTTAAGTGCAACGTGAAGTTAGTTTAGAGGTAAGATCAGATAGCAGGGCAGGTGCAGAAAGTTCATTCCATAGTGTTGCATGCCCAGCCTGATGCCTTACCCTGCAGCATGGCACTGACTGATACTGGAAAAATAAAGCAAAAAATAAAATAAATAATAAAATAATAAAATAATAATAATTTAAAAAAAAAAAAAAAAAAAAAAAAAAAAAACAGAAAGAAAGGATAAGTAATTTGGTAATTTTTATGTTTCAGTTTACCATAAGCATAAAGCCAAAATCTTACTATATATTGTTTGCTTCACTGCATCTTTTCTAAGAGCACCATTCTGTAGTCACTTTCATGATCCTGCAGATTTTCACTGATTTTGTCTTTGTGAGCAAGAGATGAAAGATGAGACTGTTGCGGAGTAGGAATAACCATTCTTTTACTTCTGCTGTGCATCACTTTAACTATCAAGCTGTTCTTGTCACATATTTTTTACACTTCTTTTTTGTTTTCCTTCAACAATTTTACTTTAAACTTTAAGAAAGTTTATTAGCCTTTTCTTCTTTAGTTATTTAATTCAATTATTTTTCTTCCACTCCCTTTGAATCTTTAGTTTTTGATATTGAATCTAGTGTCATTATTTTTTCCATTTTCATGTTTAATATTTTCCTTTCTTCTGTAATGCTCTAAAGCTAAACAGTTATTTTTAGTAAGGTTAAGCTAGTGTGACCAATATAATAGCTCAACTGAGTGGGAGCTATCCTGTATTAATTTAATGTTTCCTTTCCCTTAATAGAATGCTAGCAAGCTCTTTATCCCCTACTCTTATATACACAGTACAATTACCAAAACAATCTCTCTTTTATTACAGCACCTCACAAAATGGTTTACCAAAATGTCCAGGTCCATTATAACTTTTATTTAGATACACAGTCCATTTCTTTGTGCATGTCTGCGTGTATAAGTACCACCATAATTAAAATGTTTTGAATAAACATTACAGTTCAACCATAGTAGAAGCGGGATTTAGGAAAACAAGATATATATTAATACAATTTAATATTAACTTTGCCCTTCACTGCATACCTGCTAAGCTGGACTATCACACTTGTTAACATTCTGTTTAGGAAGCATGCTAAATTGCAGAACTTAAATTCACACAATGAAGAATGGGGAGACAAACAAGTGTTGGATATGCCAGCCTCAAAACTGGTTCTCTGTGGGTCGTGACAGGATGCCACCCAAGTGTACTAATTGTCTGCCTGCCAAGGACATCCATTGTGATAGGGTACCCTACATGCTGTGCCTTTCAGGCAGTGATAGACTTCTCTAGCAGGAAGAAATGAGAGCCTTGAGCCTTGCTTGTACTGAGTTATAATTCATAAGAATGCATCTTAATTTATTCATATATCACTAGATACAGCTAATATGGCTACATATACAGCAGCACTTTGTTTTCTTCCATCTAGTGTTCCTTTTGCTGGCTGAATACAATCTTTGAGTTGTTCAGAGAAAAGCGCACTTACAAATGTTTCTAAAATCACAAAATGCAGACACTTCACTCATTTTATAAACACTAGCAGGTATGACATGTCAGGCAAGCTGATTTGATCTTTTGGAAATAGTTTAGTATCTAAAATTCTGTTTGCCATATATGAAGAAATAGTGCCAGCAGGATATTGAAAACCACAGAGAGCTCAGTAGGAAACATTAGGAAAGAATAGGGCAACTAAATGAACACCCAGGAAAAATAGATACTCTAAAATTGGATCCCTGCTGTATCAACATTTTTGGATGATATTGACAATTTGGGAAACAGTAGATTTCAGAACTTCTGGTAACCAGAAGTTATATGGAATATTTCTGAAGTCTCTTTTCTTGCACTGGAAATTGCAACACTTCTAAGTATAATAGAAATAACTCCATCTTTGCAGTATCCAACAGAATTGTGTCAAACATTATCTATTTGGAGTCACAGTAAAAATGTTCACAGGTAAAACAGTGCAAAAACCATGTTTTAGCTAGCACTGAGGATTAACCAGTGCATTTTTTTAGCATATTTTACACTTAAACCTAGTGTGATTAAACAGAGTATATGTTACACATAATTCCTTACAGAATAAAAGTAAGCTGACATAAAACCATGCGAACATAAATTAGAAATGAGTTGTATAGAAAAAAATATACTGTGTTTTAGTGCTCCAATTTCTTTATGCCAACCTAAGACAATAACGGACAGCCTATTCACCTGATGAAAACTTAATTTTGTTAAGCTTTCCCAAACCCAAGCTGAAACTTCAGAACCTAAGATGTTGAAATTATGAGTCCCTCCAGTCTTTGGTTATTCTGAAGAAACTCTATTTGTTAATGAACTGAAAATGGAAACTCAAGAGTGTTTTCAGATGGATGAAAAAAAAAAAAAAAAAAAACTTTTCTGTTAATTAACTTCAAGTTTCCACAGCACAGAAACATGAAAACACCATTTAAATATCTGTGTGTGAAGTTCACAGTCTTCTCTCAAATGCTGTCTTCATAGAACATGACACTTACCTAGAAGCACTTTTATTCTAAAAACAGTGTAATTCATTTCATCTTAAAGTGCTGGGATTTCTTCCCAGCACTTCTTTTTTTTTTTTTTTTTTTTTTTGTGTGTGTGTGTGTGTGTGCCTGATTTATCACACTATTTACTAAGCCTGTTGAGCAGCTTGTATCTAATCACACACAAATACATGTGCATGTGTGCACACAACCTCCTTGGGGTCTGTAATTCTAGGGTAAGTAACCACTGTATTTTATGATTTGCACACAAGAGTAATTGTTCAGAAAAGCTACGAAACCTTGACTTTCACAAGATATACGTGAGTGCTGTTTCTAAAACATGCATAGTTGACATAAAACAGTCCTGAACCTTGACATGAACAGTAAAAGAAATATCATTTGCCCAAAATGTAAGCAGATGAGATACATTTACCAGGGTCAGAAAACTTGGGTGCTAATCATTTGGATTAATGACATACAAATAATGAGTTGCACTTAAATCAACTATGTTGTCAAAACATTGCTCTTTTAATCCCTGGTAAATGATGAGGTTTATAAAAGCAGATTTTTGTGGATAATTGAAGATTATTTAAACATATGTGGGAAAGCAGATTATGCGTGAATCTAGTGCTGCTAAAATAAACTTTATGTCTGTCAGGAGTCTTTGTACTTCTCCATTTCGTAAGTCCACAGCTATCTGTATATGTATTTTTACTGTAATCTAACTCTATTTTATATTTAGACTTTTCATGATAAAAAATTCCATACATGAACTTAGTTGTAAGGTCCTTTCAGTGCATCAGTTCACATTAGGTTGTAAAACAAAACAGCTTCCAGTCTGGACAGTCTTTTGTCTGTGTTCACCCCTTTCCACCTGTCTTAGACTGGAAATATAGGAAGAGCTCTCCTCAGCTTGCTTGCATGGGTACCTTATTAGCATGGTTGCACCTTTATTGAAGCTGAGTGGCACATCTCCTTGATTTTATTTATTTAAAAAAAAAAAAAAAAAAAAAAAAAAAAAAAAAAAAAGCTTCCCTATAAAATCTATTTTCAAGCCAGAAGGAAACACAAGTTTCTGATAATTATTAAAAAACTCAAATGATCTTTATTTTATAAGTGAGTTTCTGCTGATAATGTTTTATAATATATGGCCAATGGCCATGAACTCTATCCTTAGAAACTTTTTGAAGTACAAGTGCAGTAAATACAAAATTTCTAAGCATTTATGATATCAAATAAAATGATATTATCATAGTATCACAGTATCATAGTATTGTGCGAGTTGGAAGGGACCTTAGAGATCATCGAGTTCAACTCCCGGGCTTTGAGCCCTCTGTGTAGCGAAGCGGCACTTCTACCCCCTGCGCCACAGGGGGGATTCGAACCCGGGCCCTTCGGTGCCGCAAGCAGCACTTTATACCACTGCGCCACCGGGGGCACACCGGGGCACACATATTAATATTCAAAACTGCAATTTAATATCAAATGTTCATCATCTGAATCTCTTCTCTCTGAATCCATTTCCACAAGTATGTTCAGCTCTAAAAGAGAACACCAAGGATCACATTGAGTTAGAATCACAGGGTCACAAAATCACAGAATTGCTCATGTGGGAAAAGACCTTAAAGATCACTGAGTCCAACCACAACCTAGCCATACTACCCTAACTCTAACTACCCTCCACTAAATCATGTCCCTGAACACCACATCCAAACAGTTTTTAAATACATTCAGGGATAGTGACTCAACCGCCTCCCTGGGGAGCCTATTCCAGTGCTCAGCAACCCTTTTTGTAAAGATGTTTTTCCTGATATCCAACCTAAAACTCCCCTCACACAACTTGTGGCCATTTTCCCTCATCCTGTCACCAGTGAGGAGACCAACCCAGCTCTTGCTGCAGTCACCTCTTAGGTACTGGAAGAGAGCAATAATGTCTCCCCTCAGCCTACTTCTCCCCAGACTAAATAGCCCCAGCTCCTTCAGTCTCTCCTCGTAGGGCATATTCTCCAAGCCCTTCACAAGCCTTGTTGCCCTTCTTTGAACCTGCTCCAGCACCTCCATGTCCTTCATTCAGAAAAAGAGAAGATGACATTTAGGTGCTGATATGACTGAAGTCGTTGTGTACACCTAGCAGAGCCATCCACTGTCCCACTGCCAGTCAGAGCCACGGAGAGGAATAAAGCAAAAGAGGAGAAAAAAAATTAAAAAGATAATGATAAATGAGTGTAATAAGGTGAATAGCCAATACTACTTTGGACAACAGCTGTTCTAACTTCTTCCATAAAAGTTGGACTGATTCACTGAGAAAACAATTTGTTTCAATTCTAATATTTTTATACATGTTATGCTACATTTTGCTCTGGTAGATCTCAGGTATGTAGATGATAATGTGGCCCATGTCCCCCATAGAACAGTCTAAAAATCTACAATTAGGAAGCTATAGAGTGTACAGTTTTTTCTAATCTACAAAATTATGCGCATACCTTTGCTTCTGGGAACATGTCCTATGGTTGACAAATCCAGTCACTGGGATCTGCCATTACCAAAAGTCCAAAAGTGAGGGAATCCTTAAAAAAAATACAAATGTTTGACTTCATGGCAGAAAGTTAAATCTCTTTGGTCATGCTCACGCTGCACTTATACTTACAATCTAACAAACCTCCTAGAAAAGAGTCACTAATTTTGAGAAAGCTTTTGCATACACTTTATGTCACTGTGGTTGAAAATGTTATCTCCGAAGTGTTCCACATCTCCAAATTTTGAGGAGTACCTACTTTGATTGTCCATCAGTGCTTCCCTCATCTTGGAACATACAGTTCCTTAGATGTAATTGAGTTAATTGTGCTTAATGACTGCTGCTCAGCTCCTCTCAGCAAAACTGCTCCAAGGCAGCTGTTTCTCCCAAAGTACAGGGAAACTATGGGAAACAAGCATTACCCCACAGCAGTAATAATATCAGCATAGTAGCTGACTTTATGCGGGGAGAAGAGAGCAGTAGAAGCTTCTGGGCTTGATGATAAGGGTTTTCACAGAATCACAGAATCACAGAATCACAGTGGTTGGAAGGTACCTCCAGAGGTCATTGAGTCCAACCCCCCTGCCAAAACAGGTTCCCTACACCACGTCACACAGGTAGGCGTCCAGGCAGGTCTTGAATATCTCCAGAGGAGGAGACTCAGCAACCCCCCTGGGCAGCCTGTTCCAGTGCTCCATCACCTTCACCGTAAAGAAGTTCTTGCGCACATCCATGCGGAACTTCCTATGCTCCAATTTCTGGCCGTTTCCCCTTGTCCTGTTTCTACACACTGCTGAAAAGTGTCTGCACTTTGCTCCCCCCCACACACACATATTTCACAGAATTACAGAATTTTCAAGGTTGGAAAAGACCTAGAAGATCATCTAGTCCAACCATTACCAATACTTCCCAGCTAAATCATATTCCTCAACACAACATCCAAACGTTTCTTGAACACTCTACCACTTTACCACCTCCCTGGGCAGTGCATTCCAATGCCTGACTACCTTTTCCAGAAGTAATACTTCCTAATGTCCAGCCTGAGCCTCCCCTGTCGCAGCTTGAAACCATTCCCTCTAGTTCTATCACTATCACTAATTACACAAGAGAAGAGGCTGACCCCTAGCTCACCACAACCTCCCTTCAGGAAGTTATAGAGAGCTATAAGGTCTCCCCTGAGCCTCCCCTTCTCCAGGCTGAACAATCCCAGTTCCCTCAGCCGCTCCTCATAAGGCCTGTGCTCCAGACCCCTCACCAGCTTTGTAGCCCTCCTCTGAACACGTTCCAGGGCCTCAGTGTCTTTCTTGCAGTGAAGGGCCCAAAACTGAACACAGTACTCAAGGTGTGGCCACACCAATGACAAGTACAGGGGGACAATTACCTCCCTGTTTCTGCTAGTAACACTGTTTTTGATGCAAGCCAGGATGCCGTTGGCCTTCTTGGCCACCCAGGTACACTGTCGGCTCATGTTCAGCCGTGCATCAATCAGCACTCCCAGGTCCATTTCCTCAACACAGTCCTCCAGACCTGGATCAGGTCCCCTCTCAGTCTTCTTTTCTCAAGGCTAAGCAGAGCCAGTTCACTTAGCCTTTCTTCATAAGGGAGATGCTCCAGGCCCTTAACTATCTTTGAGGCCCTCCACAGGACTCTTTTGAAGAGATCCCTGTCTTTTCTGTACTGGGGAGCTTAGAACTGGGCACAGTACTCCATTTGAGGCCTTACCAGGGCAGAGTAGAGGGGGAGGATCACCTCCCTCGACCTGCTGACCTGCTGGCCACACTCTTTTTAATGTATCCCAGAATGCCACTGGCCTTTTTGGCCACAAGGGCACACTGTTGGCTCATGGCCAACCTGTCATCCACCCAGGACACCCAGGTCCCTTGTCCCTCTCTGCAGAGCTCCTCTCCAGCAGGTTTTGTGTTACAAGCTTTAGAGGCTTCATGAGTTTTGTCTCCTTTTAAATTCTTCTTTTTCCTACAAGTCCTATTTCTTCACTTCAGTAGCCCATCCACTTATTTTTCTTCTCGATATGCAAAGTAATGCTTCTTCACTTCCCTTATACTTATCTACTTCTACCCCCCAAGAAGCAAAGTGAGGGTTGTGGTCTTTATTGGTTTGTTGCTGTTTTAGGTTAATGTTTTGTTTTTTACATTATAAGAACTTCTTTTTATTAGTAGTATAACTGCATCTGCATTAGGATATTTGCACTGGTCTAAGCTACTCCTTTGTTTTTTAGACTAGCAGAAAAAAAAAAATACACAAAAACTGCAGCTGGAAAAATCATTTCACAGACTCACAAAATGTCAGCATGGCTGATGTTGTGAAATACCTGTGTGTCCATCCAGCCCAGCTATGTTCTCTGTTCTAAACTGTGCCCATTTGCTTTTGAAAATGTAAGATTTTTAATATTATGTCCACAAAGTTGATGCTAAAATTCATTTATATCCAGTTGCCCTTGCTAAGTGGGGTAAATTTACATATGAAGAAGCTGACTAGGTTAATTTCAGGGGATTATGTATTTGAGGATGTGTGTGTTGGGCTGCAGTGTGCTCAGAAAGCATAGGAAGCCTGAAGAACCTCTGAGTTGTCTGGGATACCAGGATCATAGGTTACTAGCTTCTTTACGGAGATGTTGCTCTCAAACTATACTGGAAAGCAACATCCAAAAAGAAAAAAAGGGGAGGAAAAAAAAAAAAAAGTCTATTTTCCAGTACATTAAATTTTAGCTTGCTTTCTCTAGATTCAAACATTACCAATGTCTTGTTTGATATAGCAGTGAAATTGTCATAGGACAAAGGATTTTTGCTAGGATAAATCAGAATCTTTTCTCATATTCTTCTCATCAGATTGTTAGAATACACCCTCCAACCCAAGCTTTGTCAAATGTTATTTTATACCAAAATTTCTTTGTATTACACAGAAAATATCAATCCGATATATTCTCAAAAAATATCTGCAGTCATGGAGTTCAAATAGTCTTGTAGCTCATATCTTAATTTGAATACCTAAATGTTTGCTAGCATGACTTTTTCCCAGCTTTCAAAGTAATACATTCTAGTTGGATTACCTATATATATATATGTGTGTGTGTGTATATATATATATATATATATATATATAACTTATGTATGTACACATATATATATATATATATTTTATTATTTTTATTTCTATTTTTGAAGTTGTTTTTCATTGCTTAGACTGCCTTCTGGAAGATTTGAGGGCAGGGATCCATTCTTCGTGGATCTCCTAGCTACTTCCAAAATAAATACTTTGTTCCCAGACCATGTACAACTCACTGTGACAGAAAGAGAGGATGGATAAAACACCTCAAAGCCTGAAGAAAGATGAAGGAGATTATGCTTTCAGTGACAAATACCCACACTCTTCTTCATCTTTCCTCAAATGGCTCTCTCCGTTTGCAGTGCAGACATCCCAAGCTACCCCATTCTCCAGTGATCCTTTCACCTGTGTAAAGTTATAAACAGTTTTCCTCAATTCTTAGTTTTGTATTTAAATATTCACTCTATCAGCAAATAGAAAGAGCAGCTCCATGTACCTACATCTTTTGTCTTTTGGTAGGATTGAATTTGACTGATTTCTCTCACATTCACTTTAATTGCTTGTCTTCCGAATCTTTCCTGTCACTCTAACAAATGTGCAGGGTACAGGTTTCTAGTGTGAGCTCAAGTGCTCTTCTTTCAGTCACAAGTTCTAATAGGCATATTTAACTGTGTCCTTAAGAAAGAAACAAGCTGACTGTGTATTAAAAATGGAGAATCTTAAAGGAAAAAAAAAAAAAATTGATCTTATAGATACTGAGCTTAGATGTCTCCCTTTCCTTTTCCTTTTCCTCATACCCTTGCCTCACCTTCCTTGTTCTGAGTCAGGAAGGACAGCTTTGGAGGGGACACATTAGCACAGCATTTTTCTGGCAAAGTCAGCAGCTGTGTCTCTTGTTATTTAAAATCTCTTCATTTTCTCTCTTTTTTTTTTTTTTTTTTTTTTTTTTTTTTTTTAAATAAGATATATTTCATGCCAGCAACATAACCAGAAGGTCAAATTCCTTGATTTTAGAAAAGCACATCCATATTCTGTAGCATAAAGTTTAGATTATCATAAATACTCACAGCTGCAATATGGAGGGGTTTGGTTTTCCACAGCGTTTTGCCTCCATTTTGCTGGATTTTATGATTTACATTGGGGTGAGGAGTCTCGGCTAACTACAACTCACATTTTCTGAAAATAAACAGGTAAAAAAAATAGGCAAGCACAGATGCAATTTTTTCAGTCATTTCCAGAAATTACCATAGAGAACAGAAAAACAGATTTCACTTGCTAATAGAGAGATAGACCCTGAGAGTGCTAGGATTCCACAGTTAGGATACATCCATGTAACAAATTGCAGCAGTAGGCAAGGTCATCCACATTAGCTCTGAGGTTGCTAGCTGGAGGCAAGCAACTGCATTAGAGCAGACCATGGGGGCTAATGATCTCTCAGGTCTCAGTGCTGATGCAAGGATGTGGCTACCAGAGAGCTAGCCAGCTCACCTGAGATGCTACTATGGGGCACTGCATTGTACTGCACAGCTGTGAGGCTCTGCTCTTCAGCTTACTTAGTGAGGAAATAAAATGTGAAAGGCAAGCATTCTGCACACAAGATAAAGTAAGAAAGTCACTTGGCTGACCAGCCCAGTCCCACTCACAGGTCAGCCTGCAATGTATAGTAAAGTCATGTTTAAAAAGTTCACCAGCTATAGCAGGGATATTAGCATTTAACACTTGTACCTTTCTATGAAGATCTGGATATGTACATCTGTAGAGTGATCTAGAGTTTAAAAAATAATTTTTTGATCCTTCTCTACGAAAAAAAAATCTTTAAAGAAGACATTTGGTTATAAGTGTCAGTAAAGAAAACACATGCTGAAGGCATTATATGTGATCAAAACAAAAACAAACAAACAAACAAACAAACAAAACACAGAGAGGTAATACTGGTCCAATCTTCTTTGCACTTATGCAAGTATTGCCAACATGTTAATCCTCATAATTCACCTCAGAGACAAATGAGTACAGGACTCTGAAAAATGTTGGAGGAGCTATTTACCCAACAAGGATAATAAAATAAAATAAAATAAAATAAAATAAAATAAAATAAAATAAAATAAAATAAAATAAAATAAAATAAAATAAAATAAAATAAAATAAAATAAAATAAAACAAAACTAAATTAAATTAAATTAAAATTAAAAGTGACTTAAAAAAAGTAAAACATCCTTGATAGACAAGAACAGTTTATTAATGTGAGAGCTATCATACACCTTTTATATGAAGAGATATTTCTTCTGCAAGGCCTTTAGCATTGATCCACACCACACTCTTATATCTAAATTGGAAAGAGATGAATTTGAAGAGTGGACTCTTCAGTGGATAAAGATTTGTTCGGAGGGTTTCAGCCAAATAGCTGAGGCCAACTATTTGGAGGTCATTGATGAGTAATGTCCCTGAGAGGTCTGTCTTGGGACCAGTGCCCTCCAACACTGTCTGAGGCTAGTGAGAAGTGTCTCAAATCAACACAAGGCAATCGACATCACTTTGTGGGCAATTTTTACATTTGTAATCATCTCTTCAGAGTTGTTTGCTTTCAAATGGGAGAGCCCAAGTGTATTATTTATTGGCTGAAGACTTGGCCTGGGAGCAAATGAAACCAGATTGATATAGAAGACTGGGAGGTATACTGTGAAGGCACACTACAAGCTGGCATCTCTTATCTGCTGACTTACATTTGCAAGGCCTGGAAGGCAGGAACAAAGGAGTTCCTGCTGAGATCCTAAAGCCAAGCAGTCACTCCAAAAGAGTTTGCTCAATCACTTTGGACTGTAAGTAAGTGCTTGTACTGTCATTAGTAGTCAGAACTGAACAACACAACCTCCAATGAGCCATCACTACTGAAGATCAGTATCTGACACCCAAGACCTCTCTGGCTTGAGGAGAGGTGAACCACTTTGCTTTTCTGTGCTCATATATCTGTCTCTCTCTCTTTCCCCATTTTCTATCTTTTCCCTTTATCTTCTTTTATTCCTTTACTCTTTGTAGTAGCCATCTTCTAAAATTATCTTATGTGTTACACTTATTAATCATAATCAACCAAGTAGCCAATTTTACATCCAAGTCGTTGTTAGTTTTTGTTAAGAAAGCTCTTAATAAATTGATATGTGTTATTCCTCTGAGTCTTGGATGACTCTCTTGTGGTAGCAACTCATTCACTAGGGGAGGGATGACTCAGAAGGTAGAAAAAGATTCACCTCCCTCAAAACCCACTGAGTGGGATGAGACAAACAAGGACACAGACAGTGGGATTGAGTGTACCCTCAGCAAGTTTGCAGGTGATACCAAGCTGAGCTGTGTAGTAAATATAATAGAAGGAGGGCATGGCATTCAAAGGGACCTGGACAGACTTGAAAACTGGTCCCACATGAACATAAAGAGGTTAAACAAAGCCAAGTACAATGTAATGCACTTGGGTCAGGGCAGTCCTAGGTATGTGTAAAAACTGGGAGAAAAACTTACTGAGATCAGCTCTCCAGAGAAGGACTTGAGGCTTCTGGTGGAGGAAAAGCTGTACATGAGTCAGTAGTGCGTGCTTGTAGTCTGGAATTCCAAAGGTATTCTGGACTGCATCAAAAGAGGGTTGATCAGTGGGCTGAGGGAGGTGACTGTCCCCCTCTACTCTGCATTTGTGTGGCCTCATGTGGAGGACAACATCCAGATCTCCAGTCCCCAGCATAAGAAAGACAGAACTTTTAGAGGAAATCCATAGAATGGCCACAAAGTAGAGCAGAGGGCTGGTGCACCTATCCTACAAAGACTGGTTAAGGAAGCTGGGCTTGTTGAGCCTGGAGAAGAGAAGACTCCAGGCAGACCTCCTTGTGGCCTTATACTACTTGAAGGGAACTTATAAATGGGAGAAAGGCTGACATTTTACATGGTCTGATAGTGACAGGACCAAGGGAGAATGGTTTTAAACCAAAAGGCAAAATACTTAGATTAGATACTAGGAAGAAATTTTCCTCTCAGAAGGCAATGAAGCACTGGAAAACATTGCCCAAAGAAAGGCAACAACTCTCAGGGCCAAGCTGGACCGGGCCCTGGTTAACCTGATCAAGTTAGTAGTAGTAGCTCTGTCAACACCAGGGGGAGTGGAACTAGTTGATGATCTTCAAGGTCCCTTCCAAACCCAGCCATGTGATGTTTCTGTAATATTTTTTACATTTTAGACAATAACTATAATTTAGAATACTTTAATTTGAAACAAAACTAACTTTTCTACTTTTTTGTTTGTTTGTTTTAATCTTAAGAAAATGTCAACTTTTAATCCATACCTTAGATCTGAAATACACACACACACAAAAAAAAATTCAAATACACTTTTTTAAGTTCTCAGCAACATACCAGGTGGTCTTAAAGAGCATCTTGTACTTATTTTGACCTAATACAGAGTATTACCTTACATTAAATTAAAATTCAAAATCTCAAATTTGCAGCTAATCACTGGACATAATGAATTTGCATGAACCTTGATTAAAATCTGTCTGAATTTGTAACAAAATAATGAAACAAGCAAATTTATGTTTTCTTATTTCTATGAATGTTTTGGAGATCTGTAGTTCTCATCTACCCTAGGATTATTAAAATATGGCATTCATAAGCAACCTGAGGCCATTGCACAGATTACATAAGTAGTCTTTCAGAGGCACACCTCTGTTGGTTTTGTCACTGTACATGCTCCATAGTGAAAACAAACTTTCTCAGGCAAAACTTTCTGAGGGCTTTTAGCTGGCATTTAAGGGTAGTGCATAGAGGGTAGTAAGAATGCCTTCCCATAGTATTAACCCTACTATTTAATTTGCATTACAGTTATGTCTAGAGCACTTTCTGGGAGTCTCTTTAGTCTAAATAGAGATCTAGAATTTCACCTTTGTTATTTCTGCTGTTAATACACTGAATTAGAAACAAAACAAACATACTTACAGAAATTATGTGAGACATAGTAAACAATTCCAGCATCAAGTTACTATTTCCAAACATGTGTTTCAATTTTCAAACAGAGACAGATTGAAACAAAAATATTACAAGAGAAACAACTCATTGCCAAGTGGAAAGAAGAGTGTATTAAACCACAGCCAAATTCTCTCTTGCATACCTTTGTCTGTAGCCCAATCCATAGATGTAGACAAACCTTCACTGAAATGCAGAGGCATTTTGCCACCTCACACTACTTAAGACTTGCTGGGAAGTTTCCTGTTCATATTGGAGCCCAAGATAGCAAGAAATGCACTCCATATGTTTTTTTTTTTTACCCACTACCTTATGGAATTACTTTTAAGCACGCATTTGTGTGCACACACATATATATATGTGCATGCATAAGCATATGCATGTGCTTATATAGATGTGTGGTTTTAGTTTCTTAGTGTAAGCTAAGACATCTACAAAAGAGTTACATAAAACTCTGCAAATTACAGTTAATGTGCAAACCTGTTTGATTCATTTGTATGGTGGAGATGAAAAGAAGCATCAAGGACACAATTATGCTCTTTGTCACAGTCAAGAAATCTTCAGCTGAGGAAAATTCCGCAGCTTAACCTTTCGTGTGAAAGGGGTTCTTTTTGAAGAACAAGCTAATAGCATCTGATTCAGTTCTGAATGAATCATTCAATTATGCCACCAGCATCTAGGAAACAGAATGGACTATGACTTAAGGATAGTCCTGGCCATCAGATGCACTTTAAAAGCAAATAAAATCAGTCACTTGAGAACTGTAAACAAAGATAAGAGATTTATTATAGCATTCAGAGGAGCATGCCTTCTAATGCAGGTATGATGAGCCATTCCACACTCCAACTTCTGATTTAGACATAGCAAATACAGACAAAGAGAAGGTGGGGAGCAAACTTTTCTTCATGCCCTGACTTGAACAACATGCATTTTAGTGGTACTTTTTAGTATTTAAGATTTTCTTATCAAACACACATGCACACACAAGAGAAAAGGATAAGACTGAAAATCAATAAAACTGAATGAAATACTCCCCTGCAGGAAAACACAAGACTTTCACAGCTAAAGGCCTATATCTGTAGTTCATATATGAGCACAAAGATTAAAGCAAATTGGTGTATTACCAGCATGGAGACTTAAGGACTGAAACGTAAAAAGGAAAAAAAGTAATGCTAATTGGAATGCATAGAGTCAAATCCTACTTCTTACTGTTTGAACCTCTCAAAGACAGGGAGAAATGCGGAATCCTGCATCTGAGGCCATGAACCAATAACACACCAGAAGCTCTTCTCGAATTTTGCATTAAACATCCAGCCTATTTCAAAGATTTCCATGCCCCTGGCTACCCAAAGCATATGGGGCTAGCACCTGGATAATCATCACACTCCTGGGCCTGCAGTGAGGAAATGGCAAGCTCCCCATGACTGATTGACACTCAGCCATGTCAGGGAGTCTAATCATCCATATGTTTCCCAAGAGGAAAGGGAACAAAAGCAAAGACCTATTTCTGTCAGCAAATCTCACCTAATTCTAAGATTTAGTACTTCTGTTTAGCAATCTTTGCATCTACAATTGTATTACAAAAGAGCAAATGCATTACTTATGGTAATCTCATTCAACCATTTTAAGTCACGTGTTTATGTGGGTGATTTTAAGTCTGCACACTTGTATGCAAACAAAATAAAGAAAGACCTGAACGCCTGCCAAACTGAAAAGGAAATAAACAGCAGGGAGTGAAATGATTTTCTTCAGACATCTAAGAAACAATTACAAAGAGGAAAGATTAATGCCCAAAAGTACAGGAAAGAAGTTAGCAGTTACAGAATCTCACTGGGACCTGGATCATGTTAAAGGATCTGTTCAGCTGTGTCCGACCTCAGTGTATTACCATAAATTTGTAGACGTTTAAGGCCAGGAGAGATCATTAGTTGTGATTATCTATTTTCATTTATCACTGACTATAAAGAAGCCTGAATAAAACTTGACACTTAGTGAAGCAGAGAAATATCTTTAAGACACAGCCAGTTTTTGAGTGAAACCTTTATTCCTCATTCTTAGGAAAACTGTGCCAGCCTAACTGTGCTCAACATATAACTGACGTGGGTGATTCTCTCCCTTGCAGAGTATTTGAAGTAGAAGTAGAAGCACAGATGGGATTTAAGCAGAGGTCAGGGTCTCTTCACTAAGGTTAATTTTTTCCTGTGCTAGTGCATATTCACATTAAAAGAAGAAATCAACAGGGAACTCAGTAAAGGCTTTTGTTTGCCACTGTAGAGTCTTATTCATATCCAAGGGTGAGAAAGTAAAGCAAAAAAATTTGACAAGAAACAACAAAAAGATTTGATTCTCCATATCATGGAAAGGAAGAACGAGAAATCGAGAAGTACTGCATAACAAGCAACCCAGCTAAGGTAGTAGCACAATTTGGTACTTCTGTTGATGGATTTTATATTGTCCTAGCCACTTCTGTTTTCCCTTACACATCTTTTCTTGACTCCCTAGTCTAAGTTCTCATTAAGTCTGAAACCATCAACTTTGTTCACAATCCTCCTCTTTCCTTAGAAGGCAGCCAAAGAGGGAATTATCACACTACCTGCTGACCCAACTTCTGTGTTGCAAAACTCAGAAGTGAAATAACATCCAAATGCAGGAAACTGTGTTTAATGAGAATGAACAAGCCTCAACAGTTTATTTCTTCATTTCAACACTAAACTTCACCTTTCTTGGCAATATAGCTTCCTTAATCACCTTTAATGCAAAATATAACCAGTATGGACTAATAAGATGCATGATTCAGCAAGAGAAATTAAGGCATGATTCAGCATAAGAAATTAAGAAGCCCACCTACAACATGCAGCTGAGATTCAAGATATCTCAGATTTGACTGACAAAGTAGTAAAGAGAGTTACGTTTTCTCATAAGCAGAGATAAAAAAGGACGGGATGTTAAAGGGAAAGGGGAAGGGGAAGGGGAAGGGGAAGGAAAGAAAGAGAAGGGAAAGGAAGGGAAAAGAAAAAGTATAAAGGAAAGGAATCATGTCTGCTGAGTCCTGCTTTCCTTCTTTTATCAATAAGCAGTAATCAGTATTAGTCAGGCAATAGGATAAAATAATCCCTCTGAGGGGCTGTACAGAGACTGTTTCAAGAGTTTACATTTTACCTCAAAATCCCACACAGAGTTCTACCTCACATTGGCAGTAAGTACTCTGACTTTCTGTCCAAGGAAAATATTTCAGCTGGGAATACGTGAATGGTTTTTGTATATACGAATTATAGGCCAAATTTCTGTCTCCTATCTGAGAACAGATGTTATCCCGCTGTGTCTAGAGGCAAAAAAGAGAGAGAAAAAGAAGCAAAAATTGACAAGAATAATTTTCCCCTAAATTGCAAAGGTTAGTCTTTCACCTCTGCAAATGAGCCTCATTTTTGTCAGCATACTGTTACTACTCCATGCTCTCGAACAGGATTTTAAATACCTAGTACCATGTTTTTGAAATATTTTGAATTGCATAAATATATTTCCCTAAAAACCTGGGTATTTAAAAACTAACTACCACTATGCTAACCTGAAGTTCAGCATGTAAGCATGCCAAAAAACAAAAAAAACAAAAACAAAACAAAACAAACAAAAAAAAAAAAGCATTTATTCTGCAATGAAAAATAATAAACAAACGAAAGGATTTTCAGAATCTGGTCCCCAGATAACTCTGCTTCTTTTTATCACATATATAAACACTTAGTTTTCTCTTTTATTTTCCCTTTTGTTAATGTTATCTAAAAGTTTTTCTCTCATTATTACAGAAAAAGGTCCATCACAATTTCTAGATGCAAAAGCACATCAGGACTACATCCAGATCAATGCTGGTAAAAATGTGAATATAAAAATACTAATTCTCACACTCTCTTAAAGCTCCTAATATTAAAGACATGTTTAACAAGAAGACATTTCAAGCAAGTAAAATACTGTTTCTCATTCTCATTAGGGTGTGGTGAAAAATTATTCTCATGTAGAAAGTGCTTTGAGATCTTTACATGAAAGGGATTACTTTAGTTAATAGCAAAGTATTATTATTGTTATTAAAATAAATTGGAGACAGAGAACATCATAAATGTTTCCCTGTAGGTTAAATCTGAGAACAGGTCTCTGCTGCATTGTAGCTCAGGTTTAACCTTTACAGCATCAACATCATATGCATCTCATTTACACTGCAGAGAGGTTCCCCAAGGTCTCCAGCCTCCTAGTCATGGCCCAAACAGTTAGTTGACAGACAAAATGCTGTAATTGTCACTGAACTTGTATGGTAATTTCAGACTGTAGAAGGAAGCAAACAATAATTTCACATCACAGTTTGTCTTTTAGTTTAAATCTATGCTTTTTTTTCAGAATACACAACTGTACATAAACAAACGTGTATCAAATGCAAACCTCTAAATTTTGAAGGCCATACTCCTATGTTATGCCTGTAATTATGACCCTAAAATGCATATCTATCCATAGAAAAACTGCTAGCCTTAGATAGCTTCTTTGAGAAGGAATAAAATGAAGGAGCAGACTTGCCAGTGTTCTCTCTGTTCCTCGCTATCGTTTCTAGTGCTAACTACAGCTGTTAAAATGCCAGTCCTGAAGACTGGTCTCCTCCTTGTAAACAGAAGACAAACACGAAACAACATCAGTACATTCTTGCTAAAATTTCAGTAGGGTCCTCTGGCAGAAGCCACATAGGATTGTACTGTTCATGATTTTGCAGTAGGAGGTCATGAGTGAATGCATTAATTTAATTTGCGTGCACTGGTGTACAACTGGACTGTGGGCTTTGTGAAGTAAGTAGTATAAATGCGAGGCAGTAGTCAAAAAATTTGCATGGAAAGGCATTAGCTGGGTTTGGGAATGGAAAAGAGGATTCAGCTGAAAAGAATGAAGGCAAAAATGACAAAGTGCTTCACTTATAAGCACTGACATTTTTTGGTTTTGATTTAGATGTCAAAAATAAGAGGGAGGTGTTTAGTTTATAAAGTTGTTATTATTGACATATTAAAATTTTAAAGCTTTAAAAATCATGTAAAGTTGCCAATAAAATTCATTTTGTATTGTTCTCATAAGAGTTATTTAGAAAGGTAGCTTGGCAAACTGTGTATCCTCTTGTGAACACCTGTGAACTGTTGAGTTTAATTGGGCAACAGCTGGTGCTGATTGTGGGTTTTCTTGCTGTATCTCATTACTGGTTTCCCCTTTGCTCTTTCCTGAATCAATGTGCTGCTTAAAGGACCCCAGCAGAAATAGTTAAAGGTAGTCAAAGAAAGTGATTGACAATGCTTTTCTGTGTAATCTGTGTACTAGTGTGCTTACTTAGAGTAGAGCAGATGTGTGATGTACATGGGTGGTGGTCTGGGGATACTGCATGTTGGCTGGTAGTCGTTCATTTTCCATCTAGACATCAGGATTTTCTGCAGAGGTTAGGAGAAGCTCTGATTTAAAGTTATTTATGGACTAAAAACTCAGAAAAAATAAAATAGCACCCATAAAAACCTTGTCATTTCACAGTAGAATATATTCCTTGCTTCCCACTTCAATAAAATTTTAAAGAAGTAATCATGTGCATCTTACTGTATTACCTTGCTAAGCATTCTCAGGGCAAAGCTGCTGATCCTGAAAGCCAAATTACCATCTTTTGTAACTTTTAGGAGAATTAGGAGTTCAGAGAGAAGGCATTTTGAGCACTGACCTTGCCAAAAGCAGAGGCGCTCAGAGTGCACAAAGCAGGAAAGTAAATGGCAGATGAAAAATGAGTTTTTCTAGAAAAGAGCAATGAAAGAAAGAAAAAGAAAAAAACTTCTGCAGTGAAATTATCTGTCAATTGCAAAATAGGAAAATAATTCTGAGGATGGCTGAAATTGGTAACAGAAGAAGAGCATTAGATATATATTTGGAAGAGAAGCTACTTATGACTGAATCGAGTGAGATCAAAACTAGACTGAAGATAGTTAAAAAAAAATAAAATAAAATGGAAATGGAAATTCTCACCCATTTGCCCAATCCAAGAAGAGGAAGCAGTATTAAAACTAAGGATCATTCAAGAATTAGGCCCTTCATCTAGTGCTGTTTTAAAACTAAACAAGCAAATTTTAAAAAATTAAAAAAATTAAAAAATAAATAAAAAAATAAAAAAGCTACCCAAGCACTACTACAGTGCTCTGAAATCATTGCTAAATGAGCAGTCATATTAGTGTGGGCAGAAACAAGTTTAAATACAGGTCAATGCAGCCTAAATACTGCAGATATTTAATTGATATTCTTATACTAGAAAGCTTTCATTTTGTGCAACATTACAATGTAATATGTATATATTATCACCGTAAAATTTACACTAATCTACCACATTATAACCACATGAAATGACTAAAGTTTTTTTTATAATATTGTTTTGATTTCAAAAGCCTTTACAATTAGGCTTCTTTTATTTTTCTTCTCTTAAAAAGAAAAGGAAAATAAAAACAGGCAACAAAGAAGATAGTAATGGTGTGTGCAGCAGGTGAAAACAGGTTTTAATAACAGAGATACCACTCTGGAGTATACTTCTACTTTATCAGTAACTGAAGTGACATGATTTAGCACTTCTACACCAAGCTGATGTAATATCTCCCCACGTGGTTTGTGGCAGACATATATTTGGAATTATATTATTTTTTCATAGGAATAGAAATATTAAATATATAAATATACTCAGAAAAACTCATACCTATGAGAGTACAGGATAATTATGAGTATTTATAATCCTGAATTGTGAAGTGTTGGAGTTGTATTAATTTGCATTATCATTGTTAGGTTTGGGCTTTAGATTTACCTACTAGTTTTCTTATAAATCTCATTAATAGAGGTGCCCTTAGCAATGAGCTTCTACTAATTCTGCAACCGTGGCATTAGGAAGCATTAAGGTGTCTTGTGACAATTTTCAGCTAGAGTTGTGTCCCTGCACATAGTAAGATGTATTTATTGCAATACTGATGTTTTGTGTCTTTATTAATGCATTATTAGCATTGTTATTACACTCAGAAGAGAATTTCTGTGTGTACATTTGCCTGAATAATGAAATACTGTATTTACTAGTTCTCAGTAAGTTACAAAACATATTTGTAGTAGCTTGACAGAAGAAAGCCATTCTAACTCAAAGATCACAACCTTTTTGCTGAATTAGATAAACATTAAGATTACTGTGATTCTGATAAGTCCAAAATCTGCAACTAATTTAGGCTGTAACATTTTGTTACTAGAATTTAGTTTGCCTGTTGGCCTCCTGGAGCTTCCACCTCAGCATGAGGTGGCAGCTAGGTTTTCTGTTTGATAAGAAGAACTCACTGATTAACATCCCACTCATTAGGTGTCTGTTCCAAAAAAGAAACTTCACACATCCCATCTCTGTCAGAACCACTCAGCGTCCTAACTCAGATGCAATGATACAACTATGACACCTCTCAGCTCTGCTAAATGGCTAGCTCAGAAGAGAAAATAAGATATCTCTATGCACAAGGTATTATGAGGTTCTGGTTGAGATGAAGACAGAAAAAATATTAACCAAGACTCAAAGATCGTTTTTAAGCACCATGTAAACAATTCAGGGACTGTAACATTAAAAAAAAAAAAAAAAAAAAAAAAAAAAAAAAAAAAAAAAAGTAATAATAAATCTAGATACACGTCCTGAAGTTTGCCACAATAAAATTAACATATCTTTCCTAAGCTTGGTTGCAAATGAGAGACGTGCCCCTAAGCAGCTTACAGCATTATTAAATAGAATCAGATGATGGCAAGATACCTCAGTTTCATCATACATTTACCTGCATCTTACAGCTGTAATTTACCTCAGAACAAATGCCATATTTCCAAAGGCTATAGATTTTTACATCAAAGGCTTGATTCTTGGCAGAAACAACTAGTCATTTAGAGGAATTATGCCACAAATGCAGAAATACTAGTTAGTTATGTTCTGAGAAAGAAAACATGTAAATGACAATAAAACCTACCAAAAGCTTGGCAAAAAAACTTGCACCTCTCACACTAACCATATTGCTCTTAGATGCTTGAAAGATTTTCTTCAGGTCCTCATGAGCCATTATGAATTTTATCAATAGATTTTAATTTGAGATTAACGTAAAACATACACACACCAGTGACAACTTCCTGTGTTCATTACAATCAAAGGACAAAGAAGGAAATGACTGCAGAACAAAGAACTCAGTAACTGTACGCTATAGGCAACTTTTACGTGAGCCTTCATGATGTGTCTAAAGTGAAACCTGGCCAAACTAATTTTAGGTGTACATTTGTTCAAGAAAGAATTTATGTCTGGAAAGAACCTAACTTTGTCCCCATGATGGGATAGAACAATTTAAAATTTATACCATCATTCTGTATCTCTCTTCTTGCCTCCCTTCACCTATGATCTTTGTCTTTAAGTATATTTAAGTATAATCTAAGCATAAGTCTATAAAATATATAACATTTACAATCTACTATATAGATTGTCTTTAAGTATAATGTAGATGACTCTAAAATCTTTAGGTATGGTCTAGAGGAATAGTCTCAAAGAAAGATGAATCATCTCTTCCTGATATGAGGAAATGACACAGAGAGTGATAATCACTGAGCAGGCAAAGATAATTACCTACAACATGAATCTTTCTCATGCATACACACCAACAAGCAGAAAGACGCATATAAGTAGTTCAGGAACCTGTCGGGCTGGATGGAAGGACACTCACATTTTTGAAGATGTCAGCAGAGGTGGAGAACAGGGTCTACCGGAGACACCAGATGAGTGGATGGTTCTGGGCAAGCTATGTGCTGTCATGTCCAAATACATTAGTCCTGCCACTCAGTAGGGTTAATTACCATCAGCACAACATTGCACTGATGAGAGCTACACTGTTTCCAGATGCAGTACTAGTTTAGTGATGTTATTTCAGATCTCCCTCTACCTGTCCCAAGCCTGTACCGACACTTAACACCAGGTCCAGTGAATACTGAGACAGCTATGTTAAACAGCTCAACAAATTTCTATTCGAGTGATGAGCCCTGAACGTTATGCCAAACCAGCAATCAGAGGCAATGTTTTGGAATACGTAAGAAAGGACTACAAAATGGGGTGATAAGATCAACTGCACTCAGGAATTCATCTCATTGGTTACCATGCCTGTGCCACAGTTAATGTGGCAGTAAAACCAGAAAATGTCATCAAGATGAAAATTATGAAGTATCCAGCAATGAAATGTGTCCTACGTCTCCACTGGTATAGCCAAAATCGTAATTGCTCAAGCAGCTCATCTGATATCATCAACTACTTTTTCAATCACCTTGGCAATTAGAGTGTTTAATGTTCAAACAAGGAGAAAAAAAAGTGTGTGTGAGATAGAGAGAGGTGAAGAAAGAAAAATCATTATTATTCTATACACAACTTCCAATTTAGATCTTATACCATGTTAACTGTTTAAACACTTCAAAACTAATGATCACAAAATTCACAGTAAGTCACAGCAGATGTAATTCTTTTCCCACTTCTCATGGGCAGCTGAAGACAGAGTCGGCTTGGTTTCCCTCTTCTACCTTTCTAGTTCTTCTCTTTTATTTCTCTTTTTTCCTTTGTCTCTTCTTCCTGGATATTTTTAGTGGCAGCGTCGAAAAAGTGAAGTTGAAAAAATGAGCCTTAGAGTTTGTTCTGAAGGCAGAGTGAGATTTGTGTTCGTTCTTATTTCCTCCAGTAACAAGATCCAAACTGCTTGCCTTGGTGCCAAGAAAGCCTCATCTCTAGCTCTCACAAGCTTCACCCTTGAGGCTGACAAACTCATAGTTTCCAAGGGAACATGGTTGTCAGAGGATGTCATCAGTACAAGGATAGAGGTTTTCTCAGGGAAATCTTGAACCATGTTCACCAGTGATCCTGCAGATTATTAATGGGACCTTTAGTTTGAACCAGTATACTTATGATTTCATTATAAATTTATTAAATATATTAATACTTTTTTTTTTCCTGTTTCCTTCAGCTAAAACCTGAAAATGAGTTTCAGAACTGAAAATGGAAGAAAAAAACTGACTGTGCCTAACTGACACTGACTATGCCTAACTCCTTGGGACATTATTATTTAGTTTCTGTTTTTACCTCTGTGCAGGTACTTTTTACCTGCTTTTTACTTTTTAGCATTTAACTAATTAATGATTTCTCTATGGACAAAGTGGAAAAATCTAGATATGACGTTTATTTTTCCCATTTTACATCTGTGGGAACTGGCAGGACAGTCCTGCCAAATGGAACTTAGGTACTACCTTTTTCCAGCTGCTGGTCATGCCATTCTGCTGCAGTTACCAGAACTAAACATGAGACAGATTCTCAGCAGCTTTGGCCTACATCTCTGTGTATGAACTTAAAATGAAGTTGAAGGTGGCTTAAATTAGTATATCAGACTCTTAAGTACCAGCAAAATAGCTCAGCACTGATACCCCCCTGTTGCCTCTTCCACAGGGCAATAATGCCATAACAGAATCATGTATGTACAATATGTGCCTTATCTTCTGATTCTCCTGAGTCATGTGCAGAAGCAAAATCAAACCACAGTATACAAAACCAGGACTTTTCATATGAATGGTGAAAAAAGTTTAATTTTTAGCTCAGAAATAGCTGATTAGTTCTCTGTTGTCTCCCTAAAGAAATGGGTTTCCATGAGCCAACCAGATAAATCTTTATAGCTTCCAACAAATATAATAATTTATGTTGTTTAAAATATTGCCAGTATCTGTCTTACATATTGATATATTAACTATTAGAGGCATTCTAGGCTTACTTGCTCATATGGACCCCAAAATATGAGAATTCAGTTGCTTGTACCAACCAGTCTGACAGACTCACTTTTATCACTGCATACTTTAGTGGATATCTTCAGTTTCCATCTCAAGTTTAATTTCATCTGCTCTAATAAATAAATATAATTTATACATTTTATTTCAAAATGCTTACCAATATCCTAGCTCTATTTATGGTAAATCTCATGGGTCTGGTCACTAAAGTGAGTAACAGTCCAGCACTTGCTACAATATCTCGTCATCCTCCTGATTGAAATGGAAATTAAAAACTGTTGTTCTATCACATTCTTATAAAACAGAAGTCAATTACTCTTGAGGAAATGTATTTCCAATTTGTGCAGCTATCTTTTATTTTATCACTTTATTGCATGTGTTTATTTCTTCCTGCTTTTTGACCCCTACAATAGAGCTGCATTTCCACATGCTCTTTTTATGCTTCAACTCCTATTGCAAACTCATAGATCAACTCATATAAAAATTCCTTCAATATTTTCACTTGAAAATATGTCTTTTCTAACCCACACCAGAAAACCTTCTTTACTCTCACTGACAGCTGAATACAGCAAGCAGTGAGAAGGTAACAAGGAATGGTACTATGGCTTCAAAGATTGCTAATGTATAGGATCACTGACATGCATTACTCCCAGCCTTGGAAGCAGCAGAAAGCTCTCCAGGGTAATGCTGGAAATGTGTCAAATACAAAGACTTTTGCTGACTCGCTTTATGGTACTAGTCCCTTCATGATTTCTTTAATTTTGTCTCTTCCTGTTCCTTTCTGTGGTGCTGCCGGCATTGCTGTTTCTTGCCCATTTGTCAGCTTTGATGTTTTTAAGGTGTGCAAAGCCAACATGTCAGTAATGCCAAAAAATAATAATAATAAATTCCATCTGATTATAATTCAACAAGAGCTTGCACCAGCTTGACTGTCCTTTACCTTAAGGCTACCTGACACTACCACAAGGCCAAAATCAGAATTTTATGTGTAGAGTAGTTTGACTTCAAAGGCATTGAGGTTGGGCTGATTAACCTCCCCGGAATTTCAGGGCTGTCTTCTGCCCCACAGTCCAAGCAGGGATGAGCTTGGGTGGAACAGGTGATTGTATTTCTTCTTCTGTTGCCCTCCAGGGATGTGAGTGGGAGAGGCTGAGAAGACAGCTGAGAAGAGAGTGTACGGCACTCCGCTGCAAGGGCAGTAGAACCACCCGAGAGCACATCATATCTGCTTTACCAGCCTGATGATATCTGGCATTATGAATAATCTTACCGTCATATTATTCTTCCTTTAATGTTTGTCTACAGTGGATGACCCCAAGAGCAAAATTCACAGCTGAGATGGATTCTGGGACTGAACTGCATATTACTTTCCCTTCCCATTAAAGCTCTGCAGATATCTAATTATATAGATCGCTTCTGACTCCACTCAGCACCTTTTCACACACCTCTTCCCCTTTTTCTTCAAAGTCATCAAGATTATTTTCTTATTACTTCTGCTACTTCCTAAAATCACTCATTATAAAATTGCTTACATATGACTCTTGAACTTGAATTTATAGTATCTGTCCTCCAGCTATTCTTGTATGGATTGATAATCATACTGCTTACACCAGTACACCCCACAGAAACAGCTAATGGACTCAGCTGAGCTTTTAATGAAAGAGAAAGGGAATTCTACCTGCCAGTTGCATGCAGATCAATATGATAATGTATGAAGCATTAATGGAAAAATGGACAGATTAGTATAATGTTTGATAAGAAAGAAGCAGATTTAGTTTACAAAAATTTTAAAAATCATGATAGATCTTAGACATCCATATCAATAACAAGAAATATTGACAGTGATGGAATCCTCTCACAGCAACTATGTACAACACAAGGAAAAATTTGGAGACTGTTTTTGAAAGCTAAAATTTGGAGAATATTTTTGAAAGCAGGCACTTGCAAAACTTTTCCAGAGTAAGAACTTTCCCTATCAAATGCTTAATAAAAACTATTTTGAGCAAACACTTGGAATCATCGAGAGTAATGTAACATTTCTCATTCAGAAAGGTTTGTTTTCTGTCTTTTAAACAAGATGCAAATTTTGAAATGCAGCCAATGAAGCAATAAGAGATATTAAAAGATATGGAAGCCTTCCCTGATTCAAAAGTCATTAGAGGATAATTTGAAGCAGATTGCATAGAGTATGTTTCCTGTTTCTCTCCTCTGAAGAATCATTGCTTACCTCTAGAAAGAAGTGCGAAGAAACCAGGAAGATTTCTCAACAGAATATGTGATAATTATAAAAAAAAAAAGATTTTCTGGCACAAGACTTTTTTTCTGAAAGAAACACAAATAAAACGATAGTGCCTTATCCTCCTAACAAATCAACCAGAAGTAACATGAAAAATGATGTCTTCTTCCTTATTTAATGAGCATAAAAACAAGCAAAACTTTTCCACAAATTACAGAATGTCTCAAATTGGAAGGTCCAAGCTCCCTGCTGAAGAAAGGACTCACAGCAGGTCACAAAGGCCCCTTTCCAGACAGCTTCTGAAGATCTTCAAGGAGCATACCCCACAGAATCTCTGGACAATTTGTGCCAGTGCTTTGTCATCCACACTGCACAGAAATGCTTTCTGTTGATCAGAGGGAACCTCTTGTCCTGGCACTGGGCACCACTGAAAGGAGCTGGTC